>NC_135955.1:29904259-30211759 GCF_053455715.1 Rhinoraja longicauda
ATAGTTTCAACATTGTCTTTATCAACTTGCAGGTAAAGAGACAAATAGATTGAAAGACTCTAGATAGATTGACAGGCTGATAGATGGATAAATAGATGGATTGTTGGCAGACAGATACGTTGATTGACAGACAAATAGATGGATCGATGATAGATGGATTGACCGATGCATTGATGGATTGACATAGATATAAATAGATGAAAGATGATAGATGCATAGATAATAGATGAATTGATGACAGAGGAATTGACAGATAGAATGATTGGTAGACAGATAGGTTGACAAACAGATAAGTGAATTGACAGACATAGGTGAATTGATGGCAGATAGATGGACAAATACAAATAAATAGATCAAAGATGGTTTTGACAGACAGATGTGTTGGCAAACAAGTAGATGAATTAACACAGATGGGTGGGGATTGACAGGTGGATAGATGATTGATGGATTGACAGGCAAACAGATGGATTGGCAGAAATATAGGTGGATTGATAGACAGATACAGTAGATGGTTTAATGGACAAATAGATGGATTGACATAGAGCTGGAAAACATAATTAGCAATATCCTAGAATTCCCTTCCCAACAGCACTGTATGAGTAACTTTAAAAGGCAGAATACAACAGATCAAGAAGGCAGTTAACTACCCCTTTCTTATGTTCAATTAGAATGGGTAATAAATGCCAGCTTGTTGACACTGCCCACATCTCATGAACGACTGAGGAAAAGAGACAAATAGATGAATATTGATGGTTAGTAAATGCGGAGGTGAATAGTGAAGACCAGATAACCAATGCTTGCGTCTCTTCAGTATAGTGCTCCAATGATTTCATTTACAAAAATGAAAATAAATCATTTGATTTAAAATGGTGATCTGAAACAGTGGGATATTGTGCTGAACATATTCTTCTCAGTTGTTAAACAAGAATTAATTTTTGGCTACATTGAAATGATATATATTTTTTCTTTCATTGTGCTTATATTTAAGTATCCAAGATGATGTTATAACGTATGCGCAGATTGTGCTTGATGATGCAATGCTCTATGTACCTACTGTAGGTGGCCAGGAAAATCACATTGATATTCAGCAAAATATCAACCACTTCATGTTCAAAACTATGTTTAGGTAACAAGCCTCTGCAGAGTGTGCCACAGACTGGATGACAAGTTGTGTCAAAATGGACAACTAACTTAACTAGACAACGTCCATTTAAAGAGCGTGTAGAATTTATGGGTGATTTACATTTAATTTATGCATTTATGTTTTGTGTGTCTGTCCGAGTCTATGTGTCTTTGATGCTGCTGCTGCAAATATGATTTTAATTGTACATGTACCTCACTGTACTTGTGTTTCTGACAATAAAATCGACTTGACCTGATCTGTAATGGAGCATAAACAACCCAAGGCATTTTGCAGGACTCCAAGCAAACAATTAAAAAATTATTGCCAAACCACAAAAAGAGAAATTAAAGCAGGAACCCGGTCAAGTAGAATGGTTTCAATGGATGTTTTATACAAGGAAAGAGGGATAAAGAGACAAAAGGATTTGGGATGGGATTTTAGACTTCAGTAGCTGTAGGCACAGCAGTCAACAGTGGACTGTTTAAATTTGAGGAGAAGCAAGAAGTTGGGGGGGGGTGCAAAATCATGTAAGCATTTAAAAACAAGGATGGGTATTGTAATATCAAAATTTCACTTAGCCTCGAGCCAATGTAGGTCAAAGTTCAGAGGTGCTGGAGGAATGGGCTCTGCTGCTGATTAAGGGCCTGGCAGCAAAGGTTTGTTTGGTCACAAGGTCACAGAGAGCGGAACAAAGTACACCAGCTAGAAATTCATTGGAATTATCATTGACAGTAATAATTATAGATTTTTTAGAATTCCAGATAGCCACAGTGATAATTAGATGGTGTTCCTCCTTCCCGAAGGAGGAGGAGGAGGACATTAGCAGGCGTCTATTGGAACGTATACTTACAAAGCTCCGGTGTATCCAGGAGGGCACTTGCATTCGCCGGTCACGTGGTCACAGGTTGCCCCATTCTGGCACTGGCATTTCAACTGGCACCCATTTCCGTACATTCCGGGGCTACAGAGCTCCTCACACCTCCAGCCCTTGTAGCCTGGTTTGCAGAGGCACGCCCCAGTGATGGGATTACACAAAGCTCCATTCTTGCACTGACACCGGTTGTTACAGTGAGGCCCCCAGTGACTGCTGTCACATGCTACAATGTAAAAGAGGGAGTCATCTGTCACACAAGCTTTACACACAGTACTTTATTATGTTATTTTAAATAAATAAGCAAAAAATCAAAGCAGCAAAGCAAAATTAAGTTACTATTAACAGAGCAGTTCAAATGTGGTTATTTTAGGTCATTGTGGTGATCATGACTACGTATATACGATTCAAGTTTTAGAGTCATAGGATCCTAGAGTGATACAGTGTGGAAACAGGCCCTTTGGCCCAACCTGCCCACACTGGTCAACATGTTCCAGCTGCACTAGTCCCACCTGCCTGCATTTGGTCCATATCCCTCCAAACCTGTCCTATTCATGTACCTAACTGTTTATTAAATGTTGGGATAGTCCCAGCCTCAACTACCTCCTCTGGCAGCTTGTTCCATACACTCACCACCCTTTGTATGAAACTTTTCTGATAAACTTCAATTTAAGTTTTCGTTTTAAAACTGAGGAGCGATACTTTCTGGTCAAAGATGACATATTTATTTGATGGAGATGCAAGGCGCTGCTGATGCTGGAATTTTATATAGAGCACAAAGTGCTGGAGTAACTCAACGGTTAAGGCAGCATTTCTGGAGGACATGGTAGGCGATGTTTCAGGTCAGGATCCTTCTTCAGACATTCACAGTTCTGAAATGTCTCAAAGCCTAACCACTGCTTAAACACAGGGAAATATGACAGTCAACTTCCACACATGCCTTAGTCACGAAGGCTCTTATGGAGAAGTGTTGAAAGCTTGATAGCAGCAGCTTCCTTGCATTTGTTACAGAGATATTACAGCATTTTAAAAATGCCATTCAATCCAATTGTTTCCCACTGGTGTTTACTATCTGTAATGGATAGAATAAAGGGGACGGGAATATTACCAGAACTGACAGGTATGCAACACACAAATCAGAAAAATGATTGGATTAATTTACACATGTCACTTGCGCATGTGGAAATGGTGCTTCCTTGGAGCCAAAGTCTTCGACTAAGCATTTGGTCATCTGTTCCAACATCTTGTGAGGTGCAGTGTCACTTTTAGTTGATTAAACTCCCAAGAAGCACCATGAGATGCTTCATGTCTAATTGTGCTATATAAATGCAAGTTGTTGTGTTTTCTGGGGATAGCAACCAGCAGAGCAGCGTCAATCAACCAGTGGGCTCTTCAGATTCACAAGTCTTCAGCTCTTGAACTCCCTGGGCAATTTGTGCATTGGCAGCAGTAACTGTCATTAACATACTGATAACATTTAAGCTGGTACAAAGCCTGTCATTTTGCATTCAGTAAATGCCAAGCCACTTAAAAAGCCACAATAAAATTTTCATGGTTAACAAAATTTTAATATCAACATAAATATAAATCTTTCCCACAAACAAATGTTGACACTGAATCTGCTCCATATTGTCCCCGGCCACATTAGAGTATGTGCTCTTCAACTTGCAGCTAAAAGTGGGACACATCCCCTTGGTGCCTTGTGCTGATGATGGTCGTGAGCTTAGAATCATGTGGTCAAAGGCACAAGTAAAACAAGCTCGTAGTTTTTTATTTATTTATTAAAATTGGTTTATGTTCATTTTGATCCATCAGACCAACTTCAACTGACTCAATGGAATGGCACCCGAGGTTGAATTAATTAGGATCAGGATGAAATCTGGTCCCCTTCGTTTCTGTGGAATGTGAAAAAACCTTGCCTATGTTTTCAGGGTAAAACTTATTTACAGCATGAAATCATGTTGACTGTAGAGATGCGATTTCTCAAGATCCAAAGAAGTTGTTCTTTTTGGGTATGACTGCAGTTCACATGTAGTCTAGTTAACACTGGTTATTGTTCAGATACAACTACTGCTTCTTTTCACATCGACAATAACTCTATAAACTTTGCACACAAAGCAAAAGGCAGCCCCAGGTCATAAGCATGAAAAAAGGTGCCTGCATTTCACAGTTGAGGACCGGGTGCAGGGAAGGGTAAAGATACCAAAGTCAAATTGAGGGTAGGATGCAGATGAATGACACTGGATTTCTCACAGACTCATCAGTGAAACAACAGTACAACAAATTGTGCTTTGAAGCCACTGCTGGTCAGGTGATTAACCCTGGATGATTACAACCATTGAAGCCTACGTGATCGAGAACCCAGGCACAAACTGATGGCATTCAATCAAACATAATTGGTGGCTGCTCACATCTGCTGGGATTGGAAGTGGTGGGGGTTTCAAGGCAGGTTTGAGGAGATGATGACTGCTTGAGGCCAAAAGGACCACCGAGTGACGAATGTAAATGGCTGCATGCGAGAAAATATCACCATGTCACAGGAAAGATGTCAAGCTGGAAAGTGAGCAACGAAGATTTACGAGGATGTTGCCAGGAATCGATGGCCTGAGCTATGGGGAGAGGTTGAGCAGGCTAGGATTTTTTTCCTTGGAGCGCAGGAGGATGAGTGGTGATCTTATAGAGGTCTACAAGATCATAAGTGGAATGGATTCGATAAATGCACATTGAGTCTTTTGCCCAGAGTAGGGGAATCGAGAACCAGAGGACAGAGGTTTAAGGTGAGGGGGGAAAGATTTAATAGGAACTTGAGGGGTAACTTTTTTTACACAAAGGGTGATGGGTATATGGAACGAGCTGCCGGAAGAGGTAGTTGAGGCAGGTGCTATCATAACATTTAAGAGACATTTGGACAGGTAAATGGATAGGATAGGTTCACAGCGATATGGGCCAAGAGTTGGCAGGAGGGACTAGTATAGATGGGGCATGTTGGTCGGTGTGGGCAAGTTGGGCCGAAGGGACTATTTCCACACTGTCTGACTCCTTGCCTCTAAAGTAGAGTAGTTATATCCGTGATCCAAAAATAATTAAAAATTGATTTGTTTCTCTTATTTGATTTGATTCTACTATGAACTCTGCAAATTGACAAAAAATATAGAGGTGGGAAGAGACCATTTGGGCCCTGGAGCTTGCAATAAGATTGTGACTTATCTGCGATCCATCCCTTAATTCTTTTAGTTCATAAAAATCTGTAAATCTCAAATTTAACATTAGCAATGACCCAACATGATCACCAAGATGTAGCAATTTCTACTACTCTCTGCAAATTAAAATGTTTGTTAACCTCCTTGTTGGAAAGGTCTGGCCTTTTTGCCTTGCTCCAGAGACCTCCTGATTAGCAGAAATTGTTTCTCTCAGTTCACCTGAACATCTTGAAATTTCATCCTTTACCCTTCTGTTGAAGGATTCCAACTAGCTGTGCATTTTGCAATCAAATGTAGACACAAGGTACTGCAGATGCTGGTTTCCAAAAATAAAATACAAAGTGCTGGAGTAACTCAACAGGTCAAGCAGCATCCATGGAGAACATGGATAGGTGAGGTTCAACACAATCAAATGTCATAGAGTGATACAGTATGGAAACAGGCCCATCGGCCGAACTTACCCACACCGGCCAACATGTCCCAGCTACACTAGTCCCACCTGTCCGCGTTTGGTTTATATCCCTCCAAACCTGTACTATCTAGGTACCTGTCTAACGGTTTCTTAAATGTTGGGATAGTCCCTGCCTCAAATACCTCATCTGGCAGCTTGTTCCATACACCCACCACCTTGTGTTTGGGTAGAATTGTATTTGATAGAAATGGATATTGTGAGTCACATTGACTTTTGCAAATCATAATGTGTACATCTGCAGATTGCTGAAGATCTCTCAGATGCGGGGCTGAAAAAGATATGCATTCTTAATGTTTGTCATGAGCCTATTAATCAATGCAGAAGTTGGTTGTTTACCTTGCAGTCAGTAGATTGTGGGTTTAAGTGCAAGCCTCATGCAAAGCTCTCAGCTGACACTTACAGCAGGATGCTGACGAAGAACTGCACTGTTGCAGCTGCCATAGGTGAGGCGACACGGTGGCACACAGTAGAGCCACAGCCTCACAGCACCGAAGACCTGGGTTTATCCTGACCTCAGGTACTGTTTGAGTGAAGTTTGCACATTCCCCAAGTGAGCATGTGGGTTTCCTCTGGGTGTTTCAGTTTCCTCCAAAATCCCAAAGACATGAGGGCTGAAAGGTTGATTGGTCACTGTAAGTAGCCCCTCAGGAGAGTGATATGGGTGGTTGGAGGGAGGGAGGGTTGTTCATAAGAATGTAGGAAGAATGAAAAGTAGGATTAATGCAGGGTTAATGTAAAGGGGTGGTTGGTGGTCGGCACTGACCCAATGGGCCAAATATCCTGTTTCTTTGCTGTATCTCCATATAACTCTGATTTTTTGGGAGAAAATGTAAGCTGAGTCTCCAAAGAAAACACCAAAGATCCCTGGCAGTATCAATAGTATTTGATGACAGAGGAGACTGCGGACATAGGATCCTGGAACAAAAAAATGAACTGCAGAAAATACTTAGCAGTTTAGTTTAGTTTAGTTTAGAGATACACCATGGAAACAGGCCCCTTGGCCCTTCGAGCCCACACCTACCAGTGATCCCCATACACTAGCACTATCCTACACACTAGTTTTTACAATTTACAATTTTTACCAAAGCCAATTAACCTACAAACCTGTGGCGTGGAAGGAAACCAGGGCACCCAGAAAAAACCACACAGTCATAAGGAGAACATACAAACTCTGCACAGCTAGCACCTGTAGAGAGGATGAAATCCAGGTCTCTGGTCTCCTAAGGCAGCAACTCTACCGTGCAGTTCAGGCAGTATCGGTGGTTGTTGTTTCGGTCAAGACCCTACATAAGGACCGTGATGTCTGGAGTCTGGGGACCACAGGTGCTCCTCAGCTTACGATGGAGTTACGTTCCGAGAAACCCATCGGAAACCGAAAGTATCGTGAGTCGAAATGCATTGAATACATGTGAACACATGCGGCTCACTAAGGGGCAACTGCCGTTTACACCATCGCAAAGTCGAAATATTGTAAGTCGAAGCATCGTAAGTCAGGGAGCATCTGTATTATTTATTCTTCAGTCAATATCACAGAAGCAGATCATCTCATTATTGTTATTCTGCTCACTGTACACAAACTGGCTACCACATGTCACGCAACGTGCTGGAGACTGCAATTCAAAAATCCTCAATCGGAGCCTGCTTCACACAGAACCGCCGATCAATCTCTCCTTGCACTTGGTTGAGAACTCAGCAGGGCATCCAATCGTTCATTCATATCTTGTCAAACCAACTTGCAAATCATCTTTTAATGACTGTCAGCTGTGTGGAGCAGGTTATTGTCTACGAAGATAAACTTGGGCCTCATCTCTCAATTTGTCAAGGGTTTAAAAAAATATATATATATATATATATATATATATATATATATATATTCTGACTTCAAGCCCTGGATGAGCACAGCAGTTGCACAGGAAGAGTAGTTCAACATTCGAAGAGGGAAGGGGGGAAGTTTAAGGGTTGTTTATCCACACAAAAGACCCTGTGTTTTTAAGACGTAAACATTCCTTTCTGGTTAACAATGTTTCATTGAGTTGGAAGGCTACATATAACCAGTTTCATGACTGTTCAAATTTTATGCTTAGCCATCAAACTAAATGGAAAAGACTAGCAACAGTTCACATATTGCCACAAGAGAGTCATGTCAGTTTAATGCAAGGGCCCTCCATACAGTCCTGAGTGTGATTTACGATGTCCTTCCACATACAGTCACACACAAAGATGGTCAATGACTTCTCTTCCTGCAGAGTGCAGGGTGATCTTTGGGCAGTGTACTGGGGGTGAGGAATCGGGATAAGGGAAAGAGATGGCCAGATGGGGTTTGGAGTGACTTTAGACTTTAGAGATACAGTGTGGAAAAAGGCCCTTTGGCTCATCGAGTCTGTGCTGACCAGCGATCAACCCGTATGCTAGCACTATCCTACACACTAGGGACAATTTACAATTTTACCAAAGCCAGTTAAACTACAAACCTGTACATCTTTGGAGCGTGGGAGGAAACTGAAGCAACCAGACAAAACCCGCGTGGTCACTGGGAGAACGTACAAACTCTGTACGGACAGCACCCGTAGTCAGGATTGAATCCGGGTCTCTGGGGCTGTAAGGCAGCAACTCTACCGCTGCGCCACCATGCTGCCGTTATGTGGGCTGGGAGGATCACTGGAAATATTGACAGCATTTGTCAACCAATCAAGGTTTGACAAGGTTAGAAAAGGAATCCACCAGAAAGATATTGTACTTGTGGCTCATTTGGAGTTTGACTCTTAATTAATACTTCAACAAGCCACAATTCTCTGTTTAATGAAGACCATGAATACGCCAGGAATCACCACTGACCATGAACATAATTGGAGCTGCCATTTAAATATTGTGGAAACAAGAGCACAACAGAAAATGGTAACCCTGTGAAGAGTGACTCACTTTCCATGTCTGCAAAATCTTCCCACTGTCTCTGAGGCATAGGTGATGGAGTACTATCCATGTGATTGGATGAGTGCAGCTCCAACAACTCTCAAGATGTTTGACACCATCGAGGGCAAAATAATCTGCCTGCCTGCAATCACATCCAACATCCAAACATCCAAAATGCAGCTTGGGTCATCATTGGTGCAATTCTCCCCACCATTGAAAGCATCTCCATGAGACACTGCCTCAAGAAGGCTCATCTATCATCAAGGATCTCATACCTTCTGGGTCATGCTCTCTTCTTGCTCCTATCATTGGCCAGGAAGCCTAAGTCCCACACCATCAGCTTCAAGAACAGCTACTTTCCTAAAACTATCAGAATTTTGAACCGACCTGTACAACCCGAGTCCAACCTCAGCAACGGAGCTTACAGATCACAACGTGCACTACTACCATGGACTTGTTTTCTAATTGTGTATTCTTGCTAGTTTCTAATTCTTATTTTGCAGATTTTTTCTTTTCATTGTCTTGCAGAACCTATGTGTAATACATGCATATGTAATGTTTAATTTATTTGCCTCCATGCCTGTGACACTGCGGTAAACAAGATTTTCATTTTAACTGTACCTCACTGTACTTGTGCATTTGACAATAAACTCAACTTCGCTTATTTTAAACATCCACTCTTCCACTGCGAAGGCTGTGCAAACATCCAGAAAATACAATTTGTTTGACAGTATCTCCAAAACTTCTGATCTCCACCACCAAGAAGGGTAAAGACAGTGGAAGTTTGGGAAATTTCAGTCTAAGTCATGGGTTATCCCTATTGGAAATAGATCACCGTTTCTTCATAGTAGCTGAATCTTAGTCATCGATCTTCCTATCCAAGAGCATTGTGAGAGCACCTTCACCACGGACGGTACAAGCTAACGACTGTGATACACCAGCACCTGTTTGCTGGCATTTCATGGATGAGCATTAAATCCAGTGACACGCATCCAATGACATTAAAAGTTGGTGAGTAATATAAGCAAGAGCAGCTAAATTTGCCAAGGGAATGGATATAATGTGTTGTCTCATATTGAGAAACTTGAATTCAAATTTGAAATATAGAATACAAAAGCAGATATACAGCATTTGGCTCCTTGCGCCTGTTCCACTATTCAATATGGTCACGTCTGATCCATGTCTCTTTACTACATTCCCATTCTCTCCCCATGCCTTGATGTCAACAAATATGTCTCTCTCCTTCTTAAATATATTCAGTGACCTCACCTGTTTCACCTTCTGAGGGGGAGAATTTTGTAGGTTCACCACCCTGATGAATATCTCCTCATCTTCAACCTAAATATTCCAAAATGTATCCTAAAATGTACTCTAAGATGTATGCTAATTCAGGACCTCCCAACCAGAGGAAACATCTGCATGTTGAGCCTTGTCAGAATATTGTCCATTTCAAAGAGAGCTCCTTTCATTCTTCTAAGTTTGAGTAAAAAACAGACCTGGTTAACAATCTTTCCTCATAAAACAGAATCCCCATTCTAGGAATTAGTTTAGTTCCACTCCATCAAGTGTAAGCAAGTGTAAGCTAGGTAAGGAGACCAAAATTGCCTGCGGTAGTCCAGCCATGTTCCTAGATTAATAGGGTGAGGCACCCATGTTCCTATACTTAAAACAAAACTTCTTGCAATCTCTTGCAATCTCTTGCAATCTCTTGCAATCTCTTGCAATCTCTTGCAATCTCTCTCTCTCTCTCTCTCTCTCTCTCTCTCTCTCTCTCTCTCTCTCTCTCTCTCTCTCTCTCTCTCTCTCTCTCTCTCTCTCTCTCTCTCTCTCTCTCTCTCTCTCTCTCTCTCTCTCTCTCTCTCTCTCTCTCTCTCTCTCTCTCTCTCTCTCTCTCTCTCTCTCTCTCTAGCACAATTATACTACTAGTATTAATTTCCTTGAACTTTTTATTAGATTCTCCATTTACCAGAATGTTTCTGGTAAATCATTCATGTCTGCTTCTGTGAGGACAGAATCAAAGTATTTCTTTAATTGTTCCATAATTTCTTTGATCTCCATTATAAATTCAAGGAATGCAAAGAAGAAAACAGTTCCAAGCATTGCCTTTGAGCACCATCCAGTTACAAACCACAGCTGCTATATTACTGTAATCGGTAAAAATATAGAGAAACAATTTTCTCACTCATCACAGAATTGCCCAGAAATCCAAGCACAAAGAGGTAATAACAGTGCATTTGGATAGCAGTAAAAGGATGTCCAAGTCAGCATGGATTTATGAAAGGGAAATCCTGCTTGACTAATCTTCTGGAATTTTTTTGAGGACGTGACAAGTAAAATGGATGAAGGGAAGCCAGTGGATGTAATGTATCTAAACATTCAGAAAGCCTTTGGGAGATTGGTGACTAAAATTAGAGCACATGGTATAGGGGATAGAAAATTGGTTGGCAGACAGGAGGCAAAGAGTAGGAGTAAATAGGTCCTTTTCAGAATGGGAGGCAGTGGCGAGTGGGGTGCCGCAAGGCTCGGTGTTGGGGCCACAACTGTTTACCATATGTATTAATGATTTGGAAGAGTGAATTAAAAGTAACACGAGCAATTTTGCTGATGACACAAAGCTGGGTTGAGTGAGTGGGCAGATGCGTGGCAGATGCAGTATAATATTGATAAATATGAGGTTATCTACTTTGGGGGCAGAAACAAGGAGGCAGATTATTATCTCAATGGAGTTAGGTTAGGTAAGGGGGAGGTGCAGCGAAACCTGAGTGTCCTTGTACACCAGTCACTGAAAGTTGGCGTGCAGGTACAGCAGGCAGTGAAGAAAGCTAATGGAATGTTGGCCTTCATAACAAAAGGATTTCAGTATAGGAGTAAAGAGGTTCTTCTGCATTTGTATAGGGCCCTGTTAAGACCACATCTGGAGTATTATGTACAGTTTTGGTCTCCTAATTTGAGGAAGGACATCCTTGTAATTGAGGCAGTGCAGCTTAGGTTCACAAGATTGATCCCTGGGATGGCGGGACTGACATATGAGGACAGATTGAAAAGACTAGGCTTGTATTCACAGGAGTTTAGAAGGATGAGAGGGGATCATATAGAAACATATAAAATTATAAAAGGACTGGACAAGCTAGATGCAGCAAAAAATGTTCCCAATGTTGGGCGAGTCCAGAACCAGAGCCCACAGTCTTAGAATAAAGGGGAGGCCATTTAAAACTGAGGTGAGAAAAAACTTTTTCACCCAGAGAGTTGTGAATTTGTGGAATTCTCTGCCACAGAAGGCAGTGGAGGCCAATTCACTGGATGAATTTAAAAGAGAGTTACTTAGAGCTCTAGGGGCTAGTGGAATCAAGGGATATGGGGAGAAGGCAGGCATGGGTTATTGATTGGGGACGATCAGCCATGATCACAATGAATGGCGGTGCTGGCTCGAAGGGCCGAATGGCCTCCTGCACCTATTTTCTATGTTCTATGTTCGATGAATTAAAAGGGTGAAAAATGTTTGAATTGGGAAAGATCAAACATAATTCAATTCAATTTAAATGCTATTTATCCTCATGTATATTCCCATGAAAAAGACCGATTACATTTTCTTCCTAGGTTTGTACTGCTGATGTGAACAGCGCTGGCAAGGCCAGCATTAATTGCCCGTCTCTAATTATCCTTGAGAATGTGGTGATGAGCTGTATATTGTTGAACCACTGCTGTTCTTCTGGTGAAGGCACTCCCACAGTCCCATTTGGCAGGGAGTCGTAGGACTGTGGGAGTCAAGTCAAGACACAAAGTGCTGGAGTACCTCATCAGGTCAAGCAACATCTCTGGAGAACATGGATAGGAGACGTTTTGGGTCGGGACCCTTCTTGAGAGTCAGATCTGACCCGAAACATCACCGATCCATGTTCTCCAGGGATGCTGCCTAACCAATGAGTTATTCTAGCTCTTTGTGTCTTTTGTTGTCAACTAGCATCTGCAGTTCCTTGATTCTATAGGAAAATCTAGTCAGATAGGTAAACAATTTGGAGGAACATCAGCAGATAATGGTGCACCATGGGCTTCCTGCCCTTTTCCTTCTTGGTGGCAGAGATCACAGGTTTAGCAGGCGATGCTGGAGTAGCCGAGGCAAGCAGCTACAGCACATTCTGTGGATGCTTCCTGCTACTGTTTATTGTCACATGTACCGAGGTACAGTGAAAAGCTTTTGTTGCGTGCTAACTAGTCAGCAGAAAGACTGTACGTGATTACAATTGAGCCGTCCACAGTGTACAGATACGTGATAAAGGGAATAACGTTTTGTGCAAGATAAAATTTACGGTAATGCAAGATCCATTCGAGGGTCTCCATTGAAGTAGATAGTAGCTCAACCACTCTGTGGTTGGTGATAGAATGGTTCAGTTGCCTGCCTGATAATAGCTGGGAAGAAACTGTTCCTGAATCTGGAGGTGTGTGTTTCAACACTTCTGTACCTCTTGCCCGATGGGTGAGGGGAGAAGAGGGAGTGACTGGGGTGAGATTCGTCCTTTGGTTGGTTTGTGTGATGGTCTGGGCTACGTTCACGATTCTCTGCAATTTCTTGCGGTGCCAGCCATACTAAGGAAAACACTAAATTTGCGTTGTGCATTTGCAAGCTGTACACATCACTAACCGCAAACTATTATTTGACTTGTACTTTGTACAAATGACCACATTTAATCAAATACAATGTGTGAGCAACAGTTTAAGTCACGAATTGTGTACAAACTATATTCAGAAACAGCCACGGGCATAAAACATTCCTCATGCATTTTAATAATATTTTCAGAACCCAAATGTAACACAGGGTTAACGCAAGAAGGAAAGTTGATAAGAAAATGATGTGCTGTCTTGCTTTATTCAGCAACACCAATACTCTCTATAATTATACACAGTGTACTCTCAACATGTATCCACATCCCGAGCAACAAGCTTTGAAAATTATCCTCCACCCGATCTCATAATAACAACACCATCCTACAAAATATCCGATTAACAATCTGCTCCAAGAGTGCTCTGATGATTTTTGAACCGTTCATTCAAACTATTTTCTTTCCAATCATGTACAAAGAAAAGGTAGACACAAATTGCTGGAGTAACTCGACAGGACAGGCAGCATCTCTGGAGAGAAGGAATGGGTGACATTTCAGGTCGAGACCCTTCTTCAGACTGATGTCAGGAAAGTGGGCGGGGCAGAGATAGAAGGTAGTCAGAGATAGTAAGACTGGTGGGAGAACTGGGAAGGGGTCGATCTACCATGAGAAAATATGGTCTGTGATAGTCATGCATAACCTTTAGTCTGCAAAGCCATTCCTATCAATTATCTTTTCTCAAATACATTAATAAGAATTTGCATTTCATACACTGAATTCTTTTAAATTATTGAATGTCCTGTAGTGTTTACAGCAGCATTAAATCTAATGTGAGATGTCAGGTCTAGCAAGGGTTGATGGTTAAGGCGGTTGGTCAAAGAAGTAGGTTTTACGAAGTGTTTTAAAGGAGAAATTGCAAAGAAGCAGTTATGTCAGAGAGAGAGAAATTGCTGCTATGTGCTGCATACAAGGCAATTTATAGAAGTCAATTAGCCTACAAACCTGCACTTCTTTGGAACGAGGGAGGAAACTGGAGCACAGGGAGAAAGCCCTACGCGTTCACAGGGAGAACGTACCAACCCAGCACAGCACAGGCAAGGTCAGGATTGAACCCAGGTCTCTGGCACTGTGAGACAGTAGCTGTACCGCTGCACCACTGTGCCGCCACAACTAATGATCTGATGATCTGGGATTTGAACATGGGGATGTTTGTTTTTGTAAAAAAAGCTTTGATTGAGGAGGGAGTAAATGTGTCAGAGTACGGCTCTGGGATGGATTGTATAGCTCTTCAGCCAGTGAGGAGTGAACTCATTGTGAAGGTCAGCTTGTTGGTGATATCTGCAACTGCACACTGCAGAGTGGAAGTGAGGAATGAGCTGGACCCAGCCCATCGGAGCCCCTGCCCTGCTGCCTGGCTCACCTCTAGGGAGAACAAACCTCCTGAGCTTGACCCAAGAGATGACTGGCACATTGGGAAGCTGCAGCTGAGAACTCACCTTAACCATCTTTTATTAAGAGTGGCACAGTGGCACAGCTAGTAGAGCTACTGCCTCACAGCACCAGAGGTCCACATTCAATCATGACCTCGGATGCTGTCTGTATGGAGTTTGCACATTCTCCCTATGTTGCCATGGGTTTCCACCGGGTGGTCCCTCATCCCAAAGACGTGTGGGTTTGTTTCTCCCAAGTGTGTGGGGAGTGGATGAGAAAGTGGGAAAGCATAGAACTAGGGCAAATAGGAGATTGATGGTCGGTGTGGACTCGGTGGATTGAAGGGCGTGTTTCCGTGTTGTTAACTAAATAAAAAATTGGAGATAGACACAAAGTGCTGGAGTAACTCAATGGGTCAGGAGACATCTCTGGAGGAAAAGGATAGGTAATGTTTCGGGTAGTTCCCTTCTTCACACTGAAAGTAAGGGATCGGGTGTTGGGGGGTGAAGAGCTGGAGGCAAGAAAAGGTGACCCAATTGTTGGTTAGGGATGGTGTGATCTCAAGTGGGAAGACCTCTTGAGATTACATCTCCCCTAGTCAACAATGGGCCTACTGGGGTACCTCCCTGCCTGAGGTTATTTGTTGCTGGCCCTGATTGGTCCTGGTCTTTTCTTGCCACCAGCTCTTCACTCCCCCCTCCCCCCCTCCCCTCCCCTCCCCCCCTCCCCCTACTTTCAGACCCAAGAAGGATCGCAACCTGAAACATCACCCATCCTTTTCCTCCAGAGATGCTGCCTGGCCCGTTGAGTTACTCCAGCACTTTTGTCTATCTTTGGAATATACCAGCAACTGCAGTTCTTTTTTTCTAAATTAAAAATTGAATCATTTGATTGGGTGACAGTCCATAATCAAGAAGTACAAATAGTTTGCCACTTTATTTTTTATCTTTTTTAGCACTTAAAGGTGTGTTAAGTGTTTTTGTTAAATTTAATCTCTTTGTATCCATTTGAACAGATTCCAAGCGTCTTTTATCTGATGCACTTTAAAAGCAGTTTAAAGGCCTTTGAAAGCTGCAAATCTGTCGAAAGTCCACAATAATAATCTGGGAGCTTGGCCTTAGGAACCCTATCTGAGTTTCAGCAACATCCAGGTCACTTATCAAGATGGCTGCATCAGCCAAGCATCGAGGACAATTGTGGACTCTCTGGGGCGACAAATGATAAATACACCTAAAGGAAGAGGAGGGTGACAGGCACAAATCAGCATATTTATGTGCACAATGCATTATAATTTTATTCACAGATCATGTCTGAATGTCTGAAATGATAATGATGGATCAAACTTTTCGTTCCGACGTTACACTGACCTACTTTATGGTTCAGGTTCAAATACTTTTCCAAGTTTGAATTTTTCATTATTTTTGTGAACACAGTTGACTTACTCTTTTTTATTAAAGACTGTTAACTAAGCAACAATATGAAAAATAAATTGTGATGACTATTTTAGTGAGTCTCAGGATGGAAGTCCACCCTTGATTTTTGTTTTCTTTTCCTGTTTAAATTTCAATCCCTACTTCGATATGCATTGTCAGCATCTGCAAATGTATTTATTTTTTCATTCATTTATTCATGCATGTAATGTCAGCCAGGCTGACAAGGTCAACATTTACTCCCCGGTGAGTGGAAAATGTTGGATTGAATGGCAAACAGATGTTTATTTTAGCAGAAATAATTTTGCAAAGCACGCAGAAAATCTATATGAGAATGAAACAATCTAAATTATTTTACACACATAAACTTGAGGGCAATAAAAAGGATCCCTTACAATCTTCAGGGGAAATTTTGTGTCTACCTTAGAAAGGCTCTCTATTGTGCTTCTTTCAAAACAGCATGCACCTTTGACAGTGCAACTCTCCTGTGGTATTGCACCTGGTGTCATAAAGTCATATGGTTTGTTGTGATAGGAGCAGAATTAGGTCATTTGGCCCATCAAGTCTACTCTGCCATTCAATCATGGCTGATCTATCTCTCCCTCCTAACCCCATTCTCCTGACTTCTCCCCATAACCCATGACACTTGTACTAATCAAGAATCTATCTATCTCTGCCTTAAAAATATCCATTGACGGCCTCCACAGCCTTTTATGCAAAGAATTCCACAGATTTACCACCCTCTAAATAAAGAAATTCCTCCTAATCTTCCTAACGGAACGACCTTTAATTCTGAGGCTATGACCTTTAGACCTAGACTCTCCCACAAATGGAAACATCCTCTCTACATCCATTCTATCCAAGCCTTTAACCATTCGGTAAGTTTCAATGAGGTCCCCCCTCATCCTTCTAAACTCCAGCGAGTACAGGCCCAAAGCCACCAAACACTCATTATACAGTAACCCACTCATTCCTGGGATCATTTTTGTAAACCTCCTCTGGACCCTCTCTCGAGCCAGTACATCCTTCCTCAGATATGGTGCCCAGAATTGCTCACAATCCTCCAAATGCAGCCTGACAAGTCCCTGACAGAGCCTCGGTATTACATCCATATCAGGTGTATCTGCATAAATCACTGTTTAGGTTTCTGGGGTGGCTCCTGTACTTCCTTCCAAAAGTAGGAAATGTACAAAAATCACACGATATAATAACCATACTTCCACATGATTTGTTATGAATCTCATCAAAAAGGCACAAGACTGAAATGAAAGTGTAATTACCAAAGGTGGAGAGAGAGAGGAAGCTAGTTCTGTTGTTCGTAAAAGCAAACATATGTATATACAACGGACTTCTGAATTTGATAATGTTATGCATTTTTCCGCATGTACAGATGTCCACAAGACAAGCAATTTGTAACCCAGATGCAGCCTGTATTGACCTCCACCCTGAAACCATTTCTACCATCAAATGAAATTACAGTGGGGAAACACAGCCTTAAGCTTAAAGACATATTGGGAAATTGCCTGAAGCAAATCCAGGCAAAGGTAGGAAATGTCGGGAACCAATGTATTTTGTAGCTGGGCCCATGTGGAAAGCTTCTAAAAATTAATGCAGTTTCACAGATTTGAACAAATCTCTAACAAGTTCCATTTATCCACTGGACCATTTCTGTTCGTTAATGACAAATACTTTTGACACTTGTCGGATTATGATACCTTGGAGACGCACTGAAAAGCACAGCAGGCGGTTTAAATGCTACATGGTCATGGAGATTAAAATCCAATTTGGTAAGGAATTTATGCCCACAACACAATTCTTTGTAACTCTCAGAAAACTGACATTTTTACACCTCTTGTGAAACCAAATGTAACAAATCATTTCGAAAATTATAAATGTGTAAAACCTCATGCTGCTGGATCATGCAAGAGACAAACTGGCATTGTTAAAAACCAACGTTACATATTTACATTGCATTATAAGCAGATGTCGTTATGTGAGAAACACACAAGATCAAGTCAGCACCTGCAGAGCAAATAATTGATGCTCTGGATTCATTCAGAACTGAAAACTAAGAGATGAATGCTCAGAAAGTGTGGCTGGATGGGAGGAAAATAATATGTCTTACATTGCTCTATCACCCTTCACATTCCTTTCAGAACATCCCAAAGGATTGGGATGTAATGATTTTCTTTTGATAATGCACTTATCGCACAATATAGGAATTGTAGCAGTCAGGCTTCATGGAAGTATGATGATGATCAGAACTATTTTATTGGCATTGAATGAGATAAATATGTTGCATTTACAATTTGGCCCACACCATCCGAGATATCTCCTTGCACAGTTGTTTAATACAATGGTCATTTTTTTTCTAATTCACTTGAGAAGGCATACAATGCTTAATTTTAAAGTGTCATCTGACAGCCAACCCAATGGAGCAGTTTGCCCTCAGCATGAGGAGGTCGAGTGTTTTATTGTCATCTTACTTGCAGCAGAACAGCAGATCAACACATTCCAGGGGAGGAGAGGGGGGGAGGAAGGAAGGGGGGAATGGGGGGGGGAGATGGGAGGAGGGGAGAGTGGGGGAGGAGGGAGGAAAGGATGCTGCGCCAATGCAGGAGTGGCAACCCTAAGGGGGAGGGGGAGGGGGAGAGGGAGAGGGGGGGAGAGGGAGAGTGGGGTGGGGGGGAGAGGGAGGGGGGTGAGGGGGAAGGGGGGAAGGGGGAGGGAGGGGAGGGGGAGGGGGGCGAGGGGGAGAGAGGGTGGGGAGAGTGGAGGAGGGAGTGGGGAGGAGGGAGTGGGGGAGGAAAGGGTGCTGCACCAATGCAGGAGTGGTTTGGGCCCAACGGGTCCACTTAGACTAGTAGAGTTTAAAAGCCTGATGGTTGTAGGGAAGAACCTCCTCGTGAACCTGGGTGTTACAGCTTTCAGGTTTCTGTTACTGCTTTCCGATGGCAGGAGTGTATTGTGCTCAAGCCTCAGAACTGGGATATGAAGCTACGATGCAGTAACTGCATGACTGAGATCACTGCAGAATGAGAGACACACAGAGGAGTTACAGTGCAAAAGATCATTGCAATCAAACAGAAGTAAGTAGCAAAAATAATATAATCATTTAAAGAAAGAGTTGAATATTGAGTGACAGAGGGAAGTCATCAGAAAAGTAAGAAGATGGGAAATAGAAAATTTAGAAACTTCCCAACTGGATTTGAATAGAAAACTGAACGTATTGGTGGGCAACCTCTTCTTAACTCCATAAACACAAGAAAGTATGTGATCTATACAATCAGGGAGGTGGAATTTAATATTCACAGCCAGTGAGTAATTTTATTTTAATTCTTTCTTTCCAGGTCCCAAAATAATTCAACCCCACTCTCTCTACCTTTTCATCCTCCAGCCAATCCCCATCAACCACCTTCCTCTTCTCCACACAAGACGCCCCACATCACCCACGATAAATCTTTAACCCACACCTCCCCCACTTCCAGCTGCACCTCCTGTTATACACATGTTAACCCTTCCCACACTCCTCCAAGTCCTCTCCTCTTCAGGGTGACCAACCTTTTCAAGATGCTTGAAAATTATGTGAAAATTATGTGAAAAATAAGTAGTCTGGTTGAGCCGGTGATTCTGTCCTTCAGGCTTGGTCTGCTCCTCATTTTACTTTGCAGGAGGCCCTGTTGATGTGCAAAATCTTGCCTTAAGCAGAACAGGCTTCAAACATTTAGTTCTAGTGCTAAATTTGAATTTACTTTTTCCAAATACAAAAGCTGTTTTTCTGAATTGTTTGAGAGAATTATTTTCTTAAAGATAATTTTGGAAAGTCTTAATAGCTTGTGAATGTTCCACATTTTTGCCTTTCGACTGAGCCAGATGACTAGGCTTGGTTGCATGTAAATCTTCTTTTTTTTTTTACGCTTTCTCTGCCCTGGCCATGCATTACAAGAGCCTCTGTCAATGATGGAGCTGGCTCCAAAGCATAAGTTCAAGTAGTCTCCTCTACATGGGAGAAACCAAGTCGAGTCAACTCGAGATTGGTATGATGTACACAAAAGGTTCAGATACGATGCAAGGTTGAGATACGATGAAAATACAGACTGGGTGATTGCTTTGTGGGTCACTTATGCTTAGTCAGCAGGGACAACCCTGAGCTTCCTAGTTTCGAGTTGGATTTGTTCTGTAACTTTACATACGTCTATGTTCCCTCTCTCCTGACTCGCAGTCTAAAGAAGGGTCTCGACCCAAAATGTCACCTATTCCTTTTCTCCAGAGATGCTGCCTGACCCACTGAGATACTCCAACATTGTGTCTCTCTTCCTAGTTCCTAGTTTCACACCCCACTCCGTAGAAGACACTGCCTCAAGATGGCAGCCAATACCATCATTATCATGCATTTCATAAGATTCCGCATGGTAGGCTGCTCGAGGTTAGATCTCCTGGGATCCAGCGAGAGCAAGCCGGCTGGAAAGAAAAGTAGCTTCATGGTAGGAAGCAGGGGGTGGTGGTTCATGGATGTTTTTTGGATTGGAGGCCTGTGCTTAGTGGTGTGTCTCAGGGATTGGTGCTGGGCCCATTGCTGTTTGTGATTTATACCAATGTTTTGAATGAGAATGTTTAAGGCAGGATTTCTACTTTGCAGATGACCATAAAGTGGGTGGTATTGTAGATTGTAAAGATGAGAGGTGATATAAAGAGGTGTATGAGGGGGAAAGATAGAGTAGAAGTACAGAGTCTTACCCAGAGTAGGGGAATCAAGAACCAGAGGACATAGGTTTAAGATGAGAGGGGAAAGATTTAATAGGAATCCGAGGGACAACTTTTCCACAAAGGGGGTGGTGGGTGTATGGAATGAGCTGCCAGAGGAGGTAGTTTAGGCAGATACTATAACAACATTTAAAAGACATTTGGACAGGTACATGGACAGGAAAGGTTTAGAGGGATATGGGCCAAAAACGAGCAGCTGGGACTAATTTAAATGGGGCAGCTTGGTCGACTTGGTTGGGCCGAAGGGCCTGTTTCTGCGCTGTTTGACTCTATGGCCCACATCACCCTGACCGCACTCTCGTTTCAATTCTGGCATCGAGAAGAAGCTGTTGGAGTCTGAAAACAGTGAGCGCAAGGTTCAAGATTACCTTTTTTCCCAACGCCATTGGGCTCTTGAGTACTTCACAACACTAACTTCAACTATAAACTTCTATGGCCGATCTACGGTTGCACTAAAGGCATGGGGGGGGGGGGGGTTGCACAAGCAGTGTGGTTATTAATTTCAATTAATTTTTGTTCATTATATATTATCTATGCATATTGTGCTCACAGGTTTATTATGCTGCTGCAAGTAAGAATGTCATTGTTGGTACATATGACAAATAAACACTTTTGACTTGACAATAGACAATATAGACAATAGACAATAGGTGCAGGAGTAGGCCATTCAGCCCTTCGAGCCAGCACCGCCATTCAATGCGATCATGGCTGATCACTCTCAATCAGTACCCCGTTCCTGCCTTCTCCCCATACCCCCTCACTCCGCTATCCTTAAGAGCTCTATCCAGCTCTCTCTTGAAAGCATCCAACGAACTGGCCTCCACTGCCTTCTGAGGCAGAGAATTCCACACCTTCACCACTCTCTGACTGAAAAAGTTCTTCCTCATCTCCGTTCTAAATGGCCTACCCCTTATTCTTAAACTGTGACCCCTTGTTCTGGACTCCCCCAACATTGGGAACATGTTTCCTGCCTCTAATGTGTCCAATCCCCTAATTATCTTATATGTTTCAATAAGATCCCCCCTCATCCTTCTAAATTCCAGTGTATACAAGCCCAATCGCTCCAGCCTTTCAACATACGACAGTCCTGCCATTCCGGGAATTAACCTAGTGAACCTACGCTGCACGCCCTCCATAGCAAGAATATCCTTCCTCAAATTTGGAGACCAAAACTGCACACAGTACTTCAGGTGCGGTCTCACCAGGGCCCGGTACAACTGTAGAAGGACCTCTTTGCTCCTTGACTCTTGGATCTGGCCTTTCTATCTATGGTCTCCTGCACTTCCCCATTGAGGTCTAATGCAAGATGATGGAACAGCACCTCATCTTCTATCAGAATACGTTGCCACTTTCTGGACTTAATATTGAACTCGACAACTTGAGTTAACTTGATTTCTCAGACGGCATCAGTCGCCCAGCTATGACGTTCTGGGAGTGGAGTATGTGCCCATCCTGATGTACTGGGCACATCATCCTGCACTGCATGTTGCAACTGGAGGATAAGTGTAAACAGATGGTTGATGTGTGGCACAGATCCAGTGGGCTGATGTGCGTGTATCTCTCTCTGCCTCAGTGACAATGCCAGGCCAAAAAAAGGGTTTTGGATTCAAACGACATCCTGGGGTCTCGCAGTGCAGAACCCAGTCTCGATTTTCTTGAGAAAATCAAAAGGTTCCAACCCAAAACATCAGCTATCCAAGTTCTCCAGGGATGCTGCCTGACCCTCTTGAGTTACTCCAGCACTTTGTGTCTTTCTTCTCGAGTTTTTCACTTTGTCTCTAACCTATTTAAATAGGGGGAGGTGGGCATTCTCCTCCACATCTGCAATATCCTTTCCTTGAAAACATCCTGCAATACCTCCTTCCCCCGGCGATGTCTCCTCCATCCCACTCCTGCCACCACCATTGCCAATAATGCAATGATCCCGTGATCCTCCTCACTGCCTAATCCTCCCACAACATAATCCCTTTCTCTCCTTACAGACGCCCTCTTCCAGAGAGGCAGCCAACACCCAAAACAATGGCCCCTTCTTTTGTGCCTACACTGTGATAATAAAATCAACCCATCATTGCAAATCCAGCAATAGAATTGGAGAAATTATCTGATAACATCACCACTGACAATTGGTCTCATCAAGTACTGTGCCAAAAAGTAATTGAACAATGTTCTAACCAATTGCAACAATTTACATGCTGAATTCTATTCAGTCATGAAATTAAATTACTGGCTCTGATTTTCTCACAATAACATTGGTGCTGGAATGTTTCCTGGACTGTTTTTCTTACTCCGAGGGTAATGACACCGAATCATGCCGAATAATTTAATATTTCTCTATCTTTGGGAAATGCGTTTGATAATTCTGACAAGGCGTCCACATACCAAAAGTATTAGGTTCATCCAAAGGTCGGCTTACTTTCACCTTGATAATGAGAAACAGTTCAGTCTTTTGAAGCAAAGAACTGAACTTTGATACTAGAATTTGGATAAAGAATATAAGCGTTATGTAGCGATTAGTTTTAATTATATTGAAATTACAGTGTCAAAGCAAGCCTTTTGGTTTGACACTTATGCTCAGGTATCTATGCCACACAAGCATCCTCCCATTCCTCTTCACCTCCCCTTATCCTTTGATTCCTTTCTTTCATTTGTTTATCCATCTTCCCTTTGAATGCTTCTCTTGTAGCAGTTACCCAAAACTGGAGAATTCAATGTAGTGGAAAATGCTTCCCACCCCTCTCCAGCCACATGATCAATAACAATGGACACTGTTCCACGTTCGAAGACATCAGATCAGAACAGTTAGGCTTTGTCAAAGGAGGAATTTGACAGAACAGTTTAGGTTGGGGAAGGGGGGGGGGGAGAAAGGGAGGGGGATGCAAAGTCATTTATTTTCTTCAGTCTCATCAGGCACTCAGAAACCATCCAGGAGATCATATATTACATATAAAGATATTAGCATTCATAAAATGTAATTTCTAATCCAGGAAGGCAATAGGTCAATCCCCCTGTAACATAAAATATAAAATGATTGCAATAAATGCAATCAATTTACAGCACAGAAGGTTAGGATTATTCTCTTCTGCATGATGGCGTGCTCTATTGCTAAATGTTAGGGTGAATTTGCAAGATGCAGTCATTAATCACAATTTTGACTAAGAATTACAGCAGAAAATTCAGCATAAATCTCTCTCACCCAAGCTAAAGATGGGCACAGAAGATGAAACGGAGGCCCTACATTACGTATAAAGAATGAAAGGTTGACGGATCCATTGTTTCTTAAATGATCTCAGTGCATTCCAAAATGCCTTACAGCAAATAGAGTAGTCCCTTGTCATAATGTCAGAAACACAAGTCATAGAAACATAGAAAATAGGTCCAGGAGTAGGCCTTTCAAGCCATTCAATATGATCATGGCTGATCATCCAAAATCAGTATCCCGTTCCAACTTTCTCCCCATATCCTTTGATTCCGTTAGCCCTAAGAGCTATATCCAACTCTCTCTTGAATACATACAGTAAATTGCCACTGCCTTCTGTGGCAGAGAATTCCATAGATTCACAACTCTCTGGGTGAAAATGTTTTTCCTCATCTTCGTCCCAAATGGCCTACTCCTTATTCTTAAAATGTGACCCCTGATTCTGGACTCCCCCAACATTTTTCCTGCATCTAGCCTGTCCAATCCCTTAAGAATTTTTGTATGTTTCTATAAGATACCCTCTTGTCCTAAATTCCAGTGAATATAAGCTCAGTCGATCCATTCTTTCATCATTTGTCAGTCCCGCCATCCCGGGAATTAACCTGTTGACCCTACGCTGCACTCCATCAATAGCAAGAATGTCCTTCCTCACATTAGGAGACCACAAACTGCACACAATACTCCAGGTGCGGTCTCCTAATTTGAGGAAACACAGCAGTCAATTGTACACAGCAAGCTCCCACAAAGACCAAAGTGACAGTGTTATAGCAGTGATATTCATCAAGGGATAAACAGGGAGAATTCTCCTGCTCTTCATCAAAATAGTTTCAAAGGATCTCAAGAGGGTAGATGGGGCCTTAGTACCTGTACAAAATGCAGCATCTCCACCAGCGCTGCAGTAGCAGCAATCCGAGCTTCATGCTCAAACCTACAATTATCTATCTCAGATACCATGTAACCCTGGTATCTGAGACAGACAAAGTCAAATATTGCATCAAATGCAAAGTAATTCTATCACAACGGAACTGGAAATCTTATCCAATAAATTCAAAACATTCATAATTCTCCTCAAGATGTAAAAAGGTGTGGGCTCAAAAATTTGCACTTTATGCTCATGTAAAAAGTATCTTTTGTTAAATGGAAATTAGACTCGTCCGTCATATTAAATATGGCTGGCATCAGTTAAGGTATTACGTTTAAAAAACATAAATTGTCCCAGTATCTTTATAAACATTCCATCTCTTCCTCTTGCACTGCATTATTCCAGCAAAAAAATATGTACCGCTGCACATTTCTCCTGTAAAGGGTTGCATGGGCAATGCAAATAGAACAAAGTATGATCAACACTGCTATTGAGAAGTAGCTTTCTGTATTATATCTCACGATATTTCCAAGGAATAAATCAATCTCGCTGTTTACTTTCCCCTCATACTCTTGCAAAATACTTTACTATTTTCATTGTTTTCCACATATTTCTGTGCAAAGTTAAAGAAATGTTACCATGAGTGCAAGAAGTTTAATAACTCACTATTTGTCAAAGGACATGGAAAATTCTTGATCCCTTATTATAAAAGGTTGAATTCTGATGTACCAGATAGACCTTTGCTGGAAAAAAAACTCCTTGCTGAACAAAAAAAGACGAAGTGCTGGAGTGACTCAGTGGGTCAGGCAGTATCCCTGGGGACCACAAATAGGTGATGCTTCAGGTCAGGATCCTTCCTCAGACATTTGCTGAACACTTGTGCATGGACACAAAGAGGGCCCACAGCCTCGCCCCTCCCTCTCACTTCCCGATAGAGGCAATCTCCCATCCACACGCCTGAGGCAGTGTTTTGATCTGAAATGTCAACCATACTGCCTCCCACATTTGCTGCTTGAACCAGTGAGTTCCTCAAGCAGCCCCATTGCTACATCTTGCATTGTTTAGTTATGTGAATGAAAATAATGACATTCCAATTGTATTACTGTTTATTTTATGAATAAAGTCAATTTATTGTGAAAAAATATTTGCTGAGAACTATGCCATAAATTCTCTGTCATTATTACCTAGAGATCATTGGTTCATTATTACCTAGAGATCATTCTGCATCCAAGCTGCAAGCAATGGTCTCCTCAAAGTACCATTACCTCAGAACGGCACTCATTATTATGCCAGTAATGGCAATAATCAGTTCCTGAGGGCAGGCTACATGTAAAACTGCAACATAAGTAAACAACAGAAAATGTAGGAAGCAGTCAACATATCAGACTGCTTCTATAAAGGCAAAACAGAATTAATGTTTCAGTTCGCTGACATTTCAATGTAGACCCAAAATGTTAACCCTGTTTTTGGCTCCTGCTGATACTGCCTGACCTGCTGAGTATCCCCAGTAATTTTTAATTTTATTTCAGATTCCCTGAATCTGTTTTTTGCTGGCAAAATTATCCAGGGATGTTTACTTTGGAGATACAGCATGGAAACAGGCCCTTCAGCAAACTGAGTCCGCACCAACCAGCGATCACACCATACACTAGCACTACATCTGGGGCAATTTTACAACTTACCAAAGCCAATTAACCTACAAATCTGTACATCTTTGGAGTGTGGGTGGAAACCAGAGCGCCCAGAGAAAACCCACGCGGTTACAGGGAGAATGTACAAACTCCGCACACACAGCACCCGTAGTCAGGATCGAACCCAGGTCTCTGGCGCTGTAAGACAGCAACCCTACTGCTGCGCAACCTTGCCATTCAATGGGCTGCTCAGTGTACTGACATTGTCCACATCATCCCTTCACAAGTCATCTGAAAAGTTGGAGCTGCTGCAATCTCTTTCTCCACATGATGCATCGTCCGAGATTCCCCCGCTGTTCCATCAGCTTGGACATCTCCCCCCTGCATTCCACTTTTTCACAACCGAGATTGTCTATTTAATCCCAACATTTTTGGCTCCCATATGTATGCCATCAATGAGATCGCCTCTTGCAGCCTCCATAAAACTGCCCACGACTGCCTCTGCCTCGGTTTATCTGGTGCTGACATGACGCGCGGTTAAAGGCATCCTGCGGTTTACTGTGACGCGCAGTTAAAGGCATCCTGCGGTTTACTGGGGAAGCCGTGGAGCGCGACCAAACAGCGGACTGCAGCGACCATTAGACCCACCGGACCAAGGCCTGCAGTGGGTAGTTGCTGAGCCAGACTATGCTCGCAGGACCCGATGGACCCGATGGACCCGCCTGGAATCGGTCGGGCCTGGAGATGGAGCCCGCCGAGCTACCGCAGCTCGGCCCCCCAAGACCAGAGACTGGGAGGATGGAGCCGGCGACGACAACGGATGCAACAGGAGAGGAGAGGAGATAGAACCGGGATCTGGTCTATTGCGCCTTCAAGGTCAAGGGGGGTGGGAGGGAAAGGGAACTGTAACATTCTCTCTCCTGAACGGAGACGCGACCTTTGTTCTGTGTCGTGTCTCCGTTCCCGTTGCGGCCTACCACCGGCCATGCACCTGGGACCACCTGGGGCTCTGGTTCGCAGAGCCCACGGCCCGGACTCACCACCTGCGGCGCTGGCTGCCTGCGGATGCTGCGGGAACGGCTGCGACTCGTCTCCGGAGGCTCCGGCGCGGGCCGCGTGGACGTCGGAAGCCCGCAGGCCCCTGGATGGGGGCCGACATCGGGAGCTCCGGCAGCGGCAGAGGAAGCGTGTTCGCCCGCCCCGAATCGCGGGGCTTGGGTCGGCCCGTCACGGACCTTTCACCATCCGGCGCGGCCTGAAATAGGCCGCGGGATTTTTCACCGCCCAGCGGGGGCTTCAATATCGGGAGCCCCGACCGCCCCGACGTGGCAACTCCAACAGCCTGACCGCGGGACAAGACGGCAGGGAAGAGAAAAGACATTGTGGCCTTCCATCACAGTGAGGAGGTGACTGGAGGAGACTCACTGTGATGAATGTTTCTTTTTGTTTGGTGTTAGTTGTGATTGTATGTGTTATTGCATTTTTATTGATTAATCTTATTGGTCTTATTGTTGAACTGCGGGTAATGTTTCATTTCACTACACATTTATGTGTATGTGACAAATAAACGACTATTGACTATTGATTGACCCGCAGGAGGCACCCCAGGGCACAAAGGTGGACCAGTGAGGAGAGGACGTCAATTGCAGGTCGACCAAGGAAGGCGATGGCCGCTGACCCACAGCGGTGGGGGGTTGCCTGAATCAGGCATCATTCGTATCAACTGGAGCATGGACTGGACTTGGAAAATGACGCCAAAACATGCCGCCATGTGAATGCAGGCTCAGTAGATTATTTTGGTTTAGTTTAGTTTAGTTCAGAGATACAGCATGGAAACAGGCCCTTCGGCCCACCGAGTCCGCACCGACCAGCGATCTTGGCACATTAACACTATCCTACACACACTAGGGACAATTTTACAATTATACCAAGCCAATTTAACTACATACCTGTATGTCTTTGGAGTGTGGGAGGAAAACAAAGATCTCAGAGAAAACCCATGCAGTCACAAGGAGAACGTCCAAACTCCATACAGACAGCACCCGTAGTCTGGATCGAACCCGGGTCTCCGGGAGTGCAAGTGCTAAGGCAGCAACTCTACCGCTGCGCCACCTTGCCGCCCAACTGTATTTCTGTACAATTGCTAATTGGCGATATTATGGCAGTACTCTACTAGACTAAGAAAATAATTTCACTGCACGTTTACACATGTGCCAATAAAGCACCATTGAAGCATTGAACCACTAAACACTCATTCTTTCCGCTATTACTTTCACTCCAATACATTCTGGATGCTCTTTCCAATTACATTTTCTCAAAACATGGTTGTGTTCGAGTTCCTCTGTAATTGCTGGCCTTCATATCCCTATTTTGAAGGGAAGCCTCAATTGGAATCTATCGCCCCCCTTCTATTGAAACCCTTCCATAGTCCTACTCCGTGATTTTCGTGTGAACAAAAAAGGTGCCAGACACGCATATGAAGTAAAATCAAAATCTACATTTATCAACAATGTTTTCCATCAATGCACTCCTATCTTCTGACTTGATTTATCTCCTACTAATTTAATAAACTAATAACTAAAAAGTATAAAATCGAATTAAAATACTAAAAATATGAAAATCTAGTTTTTTAACTTTTTATAGAGTTGCCATTACGCTGTGCGGACATATACTGTCACAAGAAATCAAGCATTGGTCTCACTACTGCCTATCTTTAATTTCCTGCAGCCCCATAACGCCCTGAGGTCTCTGCTCTCCTCTTATATCTAACCTCCTGCCTTCCCTGAATTGAGTTGCTCCACTATTAGTGCCCATGCATTCAGCTACCATGGATTCTCATCCCCGGAATTCCCTCATCCTTTGGCCATCTCCCTGTTTAGTTTGGTTGAGTTTTTTATTGTCACGTGCACCGAGGTGCAGCAAAATGCTTTTGTTTTACGTACTATCCAGTCAAGCAAGACTCGGTGAATACAATCGAGCCGTCCACAGTGCACAGATAAAATGATGATGGGTACATAATTTAGTACAAGATATACCATTGAAGTCCGATAAAATCCGATTAAAGCTAGCTGAAAGGTCTCCAATGAGATATATGGAATGTCAGGTGTGGTTGAGTGTAATCTTTCTTTCACGAATGAATCTGTGAAGATTTTTGGGAGATCTTTGCTTCATTGATAAGGTGTTATTTAAATGGAAGTTGCCATTTGTTCTAACAAAATTGGTGAATTTTTACGTTTCCACACACAGCAATGAGATGATGACCAGATAGATTGTTTAAGTTCTCTTGATTCAAACATAAATGTTGGCCAAAACATGAGGGAGAATGTGCCCTTGCTTCTTCAATTAATGTGATGGGATCTTTAAATCCACCGAACAAAGCTGGTTTTAATATTCTGCCCAACAGAAAACTCCCCTGACAGTGCTGCATTCGCTTAAGTTCCCAACTTGGGTCACAGCATGGATGAAGCATTCAAGACTCTGGAGAGGGACATTACCAGGAGTCATCCGACATGGAAGGTGAAGTCACAGTGGATCCCTAATGAGTCATTGGGTATGCCGCCAATCCAGCAGAGAAACGGACCAACATTATACCATCAGTAAAAGATGACCGACCGAAGGATGTGCTGGCTCTGGAGAGGATAATCATAATCATAATCATACTTTATTAGCCAAGTATGTTTTGCAACATACAAGGAATTTGATTTGCCATACAGTCATACCAATGAAAAGCAACGAGTCACACAAAATACATTTTAACATAAACATCCACCACAGCGACACCTCCACATTCCTCACTATGATGGAAAGCGAAAAAAAAAGTTCAATCTCTTCCCTTCTTTGTTCTCCCACAGTCGGGGACCTCGAGCCTTCCATTGATGGGACGATCTTGGCTCCCGTAACCGGTGGTCGGGCCCTCCACGTCTGGGCGATCAAGCTCCCACATCGGGAGGATCTCAGCTCCCCTGCGCCGGGCTATTGGACCCCAGGTCGGGGCTAGTCGAACCTCTTGCGACTTGAGCTTCCCGGCATCGGTCTCTACCCGAGACTACGAGCGCCTCGATGGTGAAATCCGCAGGCCACGGTTGGAGCGTCGATCCCAGGCAAGGGATCGCAGGTTCCGATGGTAAGTCCACGGCCACGCAGTGAGGCTCAAAGTCAGTCTCGAGCAAGGCCGCCAGCTCCATGATGTTAGGCCACAGAACGACCGGAGATACGATCCATAGAAAACATAGAAACATAGAAAATAGGTGCAGGAGGAGGCCATTTGGCCCTTCGAGCCAGCACCACCATTCATTGAGATCATGGCTGATCATCTACAATCAGTAACCTATGCCTGCCTTCCCCCCATATCCCTTGATTCCACTAACCCCTAGAGCTCTATTTAACTCTCTTTTAAATTCATCCAGTGAATTGGCCTCCACTGTGGCAGAGAATTCCGCAAATCCACAACTCTCTGGGTGAAAAGGTTTCTTCTCACCTCAGTTTTAAATGGCCTCCCCTTTATTCTTAGGCTGTGTCCCCTGGGTCTGGACTCCCCCCAACATTGTGAACATTTTTCCTGCATCTAGCTTGTATAGTCCTTTTGCGATTTTGTACGTCTCTATAAGATCCCCTCTCATCCTTCTAAACTCCAGTGAATACAAGCCTAGTCTTTCCAATCTTTCCTCATATGACAGTCCCTCCATCCCAGGGATTAACCTCGTGAACCTATGCTGCACTGCCTCAATAGCAAGGACGTCCTTCCTCAAATTAGGAGACCAAAACTGCACACAATACTCCAGATGTGGTCTCACCAAGGCCCTATACAACTGCAGAAGGACTTCTTTGCTCCTGTACTCAAATCCTCTCGTTATGAAGGCCAACATGCCATTCGCATTCTTCACTGCCTGCTGCACCTGCACGTTTACTTTCAGTGACTGGTGTACAAGGACACCCAGGTCTCGTTGCACTTCCCCTTTACCTAGTCTGACACCATTGAGATAATAAACTGCCTCCTTATTTTTGCCACCAACGTGGATAACCTCACATTTATCAACATTATACTGCACCTTCCATGCATCTGCCCACTCACTCAACCTGTCCAAGTCACCCTGCAACCTCCTAACATCCTCTTCACAGTTTACACTGCCACCCAGCTTTGTGTCATCCGCAAACTTGCTAGTGTTACTTCTAATTCCATCATCCACATCATTAATATATATTGTAAATAGTTGTGGCCCCAGCACCGAGCCTTGTGGCACTCCACTGCCTGCCATTCTGAAAAGGACCCATTTATTCCTACTCTTTGCTTCCTGTCTACCAACCAATTCTCTATCCATGTCAATACCCTACCCCCAATACCATGTGCTCTAATTTTGCTCACCATCCTTCCATGTGGGACCTTATCAAAGGCTTTCTGAAAGTCTAGATACACTACATCCATTGGCTCTCCTTCATCTATTTTACTTGTCACATCCTCAAAAAATTCCAGAAGATTAGTCAAGCAGGATTTCCCCTTCATAAATCCATGCTGACTTGGACCAATCCTTTTACCGCTATCCACATGCGCCGTTAATAGACAATAGGTGCAGGAGTAGGCCATTCGGCCCTTCGAGCCAGCACCGCCTTTCAATGTGATCATGGCTGATCATTCAGTCAGTACCCCATCATGGGGCAGCCATGACCACTGACTCCGCTATCTTTAAGAGCTCTATCTAGCTCTCTCTTGAAAGCATCTAGAGAATTGGGCTCCACTGTCTTCTGAGGCAGAGAATTCCACAGATTTACAACTCTCTGACTGAAAAAGTTTTTCCCCATCTGCATTCTAAATGGCCTACCCCTTATTCGTAAACTGTGGCCCCTGGTTCTGGACTTCCCCAATATTGAGAACATGTTTCCTTCCTCTAATGTGTCCAATCCCTTAATAATCTTATGTGTTTCAATAAGATCCCCTCTCATCCTTCTAAATTCCAGTGTATACATCCCTAGTCGCTCCAGTCTTTCAACATACGACAATTACTTCTTTAATAATTGACTCCAGCATCTTCCCCACCACCGATGTCAGGCTAACTGGTCTATAATCCCCCGTTTTCTCTCTCGCTCCTTTCTTGAAGAGTGGGATAACATTAGCTACCCTCCAATCCACAGGAACTGATCCTGAATCTATTGAACATTGGAAAATGATCACCAATGCGTGCATGATTTCTTGAGCTATCTCCTTGAGTGCCCTGGGATGCAGACCATCAGGCCCTGGGGATTTATCAGCCTTCAGTCCCATCAGTCTACCCAATACTATTTCTTGCCTAATGCAAATCCTCTGTCTCCCTTGATCCTCTGTCCACTATCACATCTGGGAGATTGTGTCTTCCTTGGTGAAGACAGATCCGAAGTACCTGTTCAACTCTTCTGCCATTTCCTTGTTACCCATAATAATTTCACCCGTTTCTGCCTTCAAGGGACCCACATTTGTCTTTAAGGATCCACATTTATCTTTAGGGACTCACATTTGTCCGGAAAACAATCGCATCTCTGGCAAGGTAAGAGATTGAGAAAAAGTTTCCCCTCCCCCCTCCCCCACCCCCCACAAAAAACAAACCAGAGAACATTAACACAAACTTTTTAAAGCACACAAAAAATAACAAAAAATACAAAAAGACAGACAGACCGTTGGCGAGGCTGCCTTCGCTGACGGCGCCACCCACCATCCAGAGGAGGTTTCTAAGAATGATCCCAGGAATGAGTAGGTTGATGAGCATTTGTCAGCACTGGGCCTGGTATTTAGAAGAATGAGGGGGGACCTCATTGAAATATACAGAATCATCGAAGGCATGGATAGAATGGATGTGGAGTGGATGTTGCCACTAGTGGGAAAGTCTAGGACCAGAGTTACCAGCCTCAGATTTAAAGGACGTTCTTTTAGGATCATTGCTGGTATTTTAACAAGTTGTACAGGATGGCATTTCCTGTGGCAATACTGAGGGTGTAAAATACTCTCTGCCACAGAAGGCAGTGGAGGCCAATTCACTGGATGAATTTAAAAGAGAGTTACTTAGAGCTCTAGGGGCTAGTGGAATCAAGGGATATGGGGAGAAGGCAGGCACAGGTTACTGATTGTGGAGGATCAACCATGATGACAATGAATGGTGGTGCTGGCCTGAAGGGCCAAATGGCCTCCTCCTGCACCAATTTTCTATGTTTCTACGTTTCTATGAAGGAGATGAGGAGAAATGTATTTTGTCATAGGATGGTGAATCTGTGGAATTCTTTGCCACGGAAGGATTCGGAGGCCAAGTCAGTGGATATTTTTAAGGCAGAGATAGATAGATTCTTGATTAGTACGGTAGTCAGAGGTTATGGGGAGATGGCAGGAGAATGGAGTTTGGAGGGAGAGAGACAGTAGATCAGCCATGATTGAATGGCAGACTTGATGGGCCGAATGGCCTAATTCTACTCCTATTCCTTATGACATGACTTATGACTGACCGGTCCCCGAATCAGTATTCAAATTGTAAGAAAATAACTGCAGATGCTGGTACAAATCGAAGGTATTTATTCACAAGAACGGGCCACCACATCTATGTCAACCTTTTTGCCCATCGACACTAATCCACTTTGCCCAAATTAGGTCCCTGTCCATCCATGTACATCGAGTTCTCACAAACAGCAGCGTGATAATGACCATGTAATCTATTTTAGTGTCTAAAGAAAATTCACCTATCCATGTTCTCCAGAGATGCTGCCTGACCAGCAAAGTTATCCCATAACTTTTTATCTGACCGGTTTATTTTGTGAATCAGTATTCAAAGTCAGGCTCTTTATTAGAGTCACAAGATGTTAATATTCATAACTTCCAATATTTTAACATTTTCTAACATTAACATTTTGTAATTAACTTTAAAAAACTTTTCTTAAACTAATTCTTCATTAGGATGTAAAAACGTTCCTTTGCCCTGGTGTTTGTGTGGTCCTGAATGTTCCTCTGGCAATATGCAATGCATTTATCCAGGACATTTTATTCTCTCCCTTTATTAAAATGCCTTCTACATATTTAATAAGCTAAGTTGCAAGTCCATATTAATCCCCATAAACAATTCCTGGAGAAAGACCAGAATTGCTTTAATGAACAGAGACTAAGGCATTCCATGATTTCCACAGCTCCATCCAGCCAACAGGGATGTCTTGACTAAAACACAGGAGAGTATCTACACGTCATTTTTCATGTTTGACTTTCCAAATATTAAAAAAATATATCAGTTTGGAAACTATGCAAGCATCTTGGCAAAAATCCAAAAACAACCTTTTGGAAAATGAAGGAATATTGAAATGAACCCCTTGCTGGCACCATCACAGGGAGGTTCAACCAGCTTTCTTCAAAAATTCCTCTACAATTTAACGGCCATATACAGTCCAAGTAAAACCTCCAGGGAACAGAGCTTATGGTATCATTGCTGGCATTTTAGCAAGTTGTACAGGATGGCATGTCCTGTGGCAATACTGGGGGTGTACAATACTATCTGGAGGTGTCCTTTTCACATGAAATATTAAACTAACCCTGCTCTTTCAGATGAGTGTTAAAAATCCCATTGCATGATCTTAACATCAGGCAATTCAGCACAACATTCATTCTTTAACAGATATCACTAAAATAGAGACATAATGAACTCCAGATGCTGGTTTACAAAAGAAGATAAAAAGTTATGGGATAACTTTGCTGGTCAGGTAGCATCTCTGGAGAACATGGATAGGTGAATTTTCTTTAGACACTAAAATAGATTGCATGGTCATTACCACGCTGCTGTTTGTGAGAACTCGATGTGCATGGATGGACAGGGCCCTAATGTGGGCAAAGGGGATCAGTGTCGATGGGCAAAAAAGTTGACATAGATGTGGTGGGCCAAATGGCCCGTTCTTGTGCTGTACAAATCCATGACTGACAGATTGGCCACCTGATTTCACATATTACAACAAAGAGGATATCTCATGAATAGGTAAGGACTGGGAGATAGACAGGACTCTGAGCTGGGAACATATTATACAAGTGTACTTTTCTTTTGGAGCGCATGCTCGACCATTGGTTTCAATCATCCAGCATCCCTAAGGATTTTCCATCAAATCATCTTCATGGATAAAAATGATGAGATGCAGGTTCCTGAAAACCCATATAGATTCTCCTGACAGGTTATTTTGCAGGCGGACTGTTTAGTTTCATAATATTTTCCCTCTGGTGGATTTTGATTACTGAAATAACCTGCACCACTGAAAAGCCCACATCAAGGCATTCTTCCTGCATTTGTCAATCTTTACTCATCGTGGAGAAATTATGTAGATTTGGAAAGCTTCTTAAAACCTGAATTTATAGAATCAGGGAATGAGATGGTATTCAGGAGGCAGTTTGGCCTGCAATCTGTGAAAAAAATCTTTTGACAAAACACCCCAACTAGTCCAACTAGTTTCTGTTCTTCCTCCACATTTCATTTTCAAGTATTTATCCATTTTCCTATTTGTAGGTGCCCTTTAAGGCAGATCGAAATAAAATGCAATGTGAAAAATACTCATCGTCTTTCGTATTTTAGGAAAATAACTGCAGATGCTGGTACAAATCGAAGGTATGCTGGAGGAACTCAGCGGGTCAGGAGCATCTCTGGAGAGAAGGAATGGGTGAAGTTTCGGGTCAAGACCCTTCTTCAGACTGATGTCAGAGGGGCGGGACAAAGACTTTAGTTTTTTGATGGGTTCATAGCATAGACATGCCCTTCGGTCCACACGGACTATCAATCACTCCTTCACACAAGTTCTACATTATCCCACATTCTCATCCGTTCCGGACACATCATGGATAATTTTACAGAGGATATTTAACGTTTGAGATGTGGGAGGAAACCCATGTTGTTACTGAGAGAATGTGCAAACTCCACACAGACAACACCCAAGGTCGGGATCGAACCTGGATCTCTGATGCTGTGAGGCAGCAAGTCTCTCAGCTACACCATTGTGCTGCCCTGTCAGTTTCTTTCTCAAAATTGGTGTGCGCTGGTCCCAACACTCCTCTCATTGGAAATATTTTCCTCTCATTTTCGCTGTTTAAAGCCTTTATAAAATTTAAAACATCACCATCTACTTCTCCCATTTGCATCCGATCCAAACACAAACCCTCCCCTAATGGCTGATTACCATTCAGGAATGAGGTTGGCAAGTGACCAGAGTTAGATCCTTAGCACCTCCATGCTCAAACCACGTCTTTGTGAGAATGCAAGCAAAATCTATGATAATCCATTGACATGCTAACAACATCTCCTCAGTGACTTGTTTACAATGTATTAACATATTGAAGAATCTACTGACATTCATGCAATCTGGAATTGAAGAACTTCTACTCCTTGGTTACATAGGAAGTTGAGGTCATTCAGCCCTTGAGCATGTTCCATCATTCAGTGTGACCACATTTAACACGACACAACGACTTTTGCTTCTGTTTGCTCCAGTTCTCTAATCATACCTGTTTAGAGTGTTTCGGGAGGAAGGAAAAACTCTTGGCTCGGTATATCTCTTGCCATAAGCACAGCCTGATCTTCTTTGTAGGTTCGAAGGTCCTGTATTTCACATCTATTCAGATCATTTCAATAATTTTCTCGTTCTCTAACAGCCCCCATCAATCTATCGACTGGTCCTATCCTCATGGCAACGCTGGTCTCACTCTATCTCATATGTTCCCTCTGTCCTATACACCCTTCGCCCAACTTAAAACTATTTGTTCTCCCAGTTTTGGCAATGGATCTTTGACTTAAAGCATTAACTATGTTGATTTTTCCACAACTGTTTGCGAAACCTGTTGAGTTTTTTAAAATCATTTTCTACTTTTCTTTCAATGTTTGTTTGCGATTTGATGTATCTGACCATAGAAAACTAAAATCTGAACTTATTATAAGTCTGTGCAGTGTGTCTGGAATTATTAGCTAGAGCTTTGAATATCACAGCAACTTTAACATCTACATCAATCATTCATTTGGGGAACATCTTGATTTTGGCTTTGTAAACATACTGTTGCGTCAATCCAGTTTGAGAAATAAGATGCTCAATTTATCCTTTTACCATCTTGAAGCATCAAAGCAAGAATCGGAGATGTAGATATTTGTCTGCTATTGTATACCCTAAATGCACAATGTTTTATTGTATGGACTTCAATTTAACCAAATTTTAAAAGCAGAGTTCTCCAAACATGCATTATAATAATATCACCAGTTTAGCACATATACTCGAGGGGAATCATTACAGTTCATTGCTTCAAAAAGGAATACCATCTGCAACTATATCAATATTCAGCTCTGAACTTTCAATAACATGCAGTAATAATAAAGCAGTGAACTTATCATTAACCTTAAATTCTGGAAGAAATGTGCTTGCCAAATACCTGCAAATACTTATTGTCAATTACACTTACAGCATATACCTCCCTATACCCAGCAGAGTTAAATAACTCATAATTTACCCGGTTAGACATGATCTTGCACCATTTATGAATTTTGTGGTGTGTTGGGAGTACAAGCTGACAATATGCAGTGACGGGATAGTTGGGTTCTCAATGACCAATGAACTCATACTCTTAAGAGCTGAGAATTGAAGAGAGGAGTGATGGGGAAGAAAATAAGACGATCAAGAAGGAAAAAAAAAGAGACTCTGGTACTTCTACAGTGACTTTCATGTCCCTTTCAGAATATCCCTCAGTCTTATATCCATCAGGACCTTTTTCCCCTGGGTGGAAATGTCAAAGACCAGAGGGCAGAGCTTTAAGGTCAGAGAGAGAAAGGTTAAAGGAGATGTGTGGGGCGAGTTTTTCTTTGACACAGCAAGTGGTAGATGCATGGAACGAGCTGCCAGGGGTGGTGGTGGAAGCAGACACACAAGCAGTATTTAAGTAGCTTTTAGATAGGCACAGTGTACACAGGGAATGAAGAGGTGTGCATCATGAGTAGGCATGTCATGTTTAGGTAGTCATGTTTAGCACGGATATTAAGGGCTGGAGAGCGTGTTCCTGCGCTGTACTGTTCTATGTTCTAATATCTCAAAGCACTCAATAGCAAAGGAAGTGGTCACATCAGAAACTTCCACAAACAATAACGGAATCTACTTTTATAATGTTGCTTCAGGAATAAATGTTGACCAGCATATCAGAAGAACTTCCACGTCCTTCACCAGAACGGGGTTGAACGGGGTTGGGGTCTTCAGTTTGAAGGGACATACAGCACCTTGCTTAGCATATTATTCTTAAGATTTGAATTAGAATTGAAAGTGCTAGCAACTAAACTGCTGATGCCAGCATAAAGTGGGAGAAAGAGCCTGAGAAAAATAAAAAAAGATACTGTGTAACTTTTAAAATGTTTTTATTATCTCTAAGAATAATTTACCACCTGACACATAGACATTTCAGTTGTTTCCATTTTGGGCAAACAGATTGATGTGCATTGCATTAAAAGTTCATTTGAAGCACTTTTTTAATTGCCAAGCATGTGTTTCTGCCATGCCTGTAAATATGGAATTACAGCACAAATCCAGGGAGTTGGTTAAAATACCAGAAGAGACTGTCGCAGGATCAGTAAAACAACTGATGGAGTCAATAGACAATAGGTGCAGGAGGAGGCCATTCAATGTAATCATGGCTGATCATGGCTGATCATTCTCAATCAGTACCCCGTTCCTGCCTTCTCCCCATACCCACTGACTCCGCTATCCTTAAGAGCTCTATTCAGCTCTCTCTTGAATGCATTCAGAGAATTGGCCTCCACTGCCTTCCGAGGCAGAGAATTCCACAGATTCACAACTCTGACTGGAACAGTTTTTCCTCATCTCAGTTCTCAGTTCTCAGTGGTGCAAATTGACCAGCAAATTTGGAAACATTCACACCACAGTGTAATTCTTCACCACCTGAACTGACTATAGGAAAACTCTAATTATCCATCATGTGACCATTCTGAAATCCCAATGGCTCAGCATCTGGTTGACCAGGTAATGTTTGTTGCAGACAAAATGTGTAGGAAGGAACTGCAGATGCTGGTTTACACCGAAGAGGGCCACAAAATGCTGGAGTAACTCAGAGGGACAGGCAGCATCTCTGGATAGAAGGAATGTGTGATGTTTCAGGTCTTCTTTAGACTGCACTCTGATCCAACACATTGGGGCACAGTTCTGACCCTCACATTTCCTACTCATCGGGACCTCAGTCCCTGTGCTTTCCTTCAACTGACCAGAGTCCTGTTTCCCAAGCTCCCTTTAAACATATTTGTTTCACTGGGAATTTTTTTTAAATACTGTGTTTTTTAATTTTAAAAGATAATTAAATATGTGTTAGGGTATTTAGAGGAATGATACTCAATAATACAGAAAACCAGCTAGTCCAGCACTACCAAAGTCCAGTGCATGCCAGAGATCAGTTTACGGTAGGTTACGCATTAGTAACAGCATGTGTTGTTAACACGCTTTCACTATTGCACCTGTTATTTACAAGCCCTCCTTTTATTTTCATTCTATGCTTCAACATTGCACTGGTAAAGATCAGACATGCACTGTTCTTTGGAGAAAAGATCTTATTACTTTGGCAGCAATAAAAGGAAAAGTGCAAAAATTGACACAAGCAGGTGAGATCTTACCGCTGGAACAGTTTGGACCTCCCCATCCTGGTTCACACTGACAGGTATTGGGAGCGATACATCTTCCATGGACACATTTCTCAGCACAATGAGCTGTTTGTGTTGGACATAGAGGAAATAGAACAAGAGAGAGAAAACTGAAGTTAAACAACTTGTGATAACAACTGTTGCCGGTCAGATCAGATGTGTATTGCTACACAAGAACATGTTTTGTTCCACACATACACACACGTGCACACATACACACGTCATGTAATGACTCCCACAATTTAGCATAAAGAATCTCATCTGCAATTTTACACCCTAAATTCTTAGATCATAGTCAGCTTTTATGTTACTTAATGCCTTTTGAAAAGGAAGGAGGAGAGGCAGCAAAGGGATAAGGGTAAGAGCAAGGGCAAGAGGATAAGGAAAAGCAAATTTAGATTTCCCAATACATCTCAAGGTACTTAACAGCCAATGAAGTATTTTTGATGCGTGATCATTGTTGTGATATCAGAAAAGAAAGTTAATTTGCTTACAGAAAATCAAAAAGATGGAAGGATTGAGGTAACGAAGGCAGCAAAGAAAGAAAGGAGGTGGCAAGAAAAAATGGTGGAAATGAGGAAGGAATGAAAGAGAAAGGAATGAAAGAATGATTAGAGCAAAGATGGAAAGAAAGGAAATTGGGGAAAAAGAAAGGTGATCATATCACAGCAATGAAATATTATGCGATGATCTATTTCTGTGGCTATATTTAAGGGATGAAAATTAGACCTGGTATTTGGGTAATAGGACCCTCTGCCTCAAATAGTGCCAATGCACCTCTTAAGCCCACCGAGACAGTGGGCTGTTTCCAACCTGCACTAGAAGTACTCATTGAGTGAAAGTACTCCATGTTCTGGAGACTTCAACCCACAACCTAGAGTTACCCATTAATTCAGCCAAAAGCAACAAAGACAATAACATGTGTAGGGAGGAACTGCAGATGCTGGTTTCAACTGAAGATGGACACAAAAGGCTGGAGTAACTCAACAGGTCAGACAGCATCTCTGGAGAAAAGGAATAGGCAACGTTTTGGGTCAAGACCCTTCTTCAGGTCTGAAGAAGGTACATGATAAGGAACGTTTAGTTCAAGGTAAAGCCAGCAAAGTCCGGTCAATCATAGTCCAAGGCACATAAAAGAGGTAGAGAGTAGTTCAGCATTGCTCTCTGGTTGTGGTAGGATGATTTAGTTGCCTGATTCCAGCTGGGACGAAACTGTCCCTGAATCTGGTGGTGTGCATTTTCACATTTTCACACTTCCATACCTTTTGCCTGATGGGAGAGGGGAGAAGAGGGAGTGGCCAGCGTGTGACGTCCTTGATTATGCTGCTGGCCTTGCCGAGGCAGCATGAGGTTTAAATGGAATCAACAGAAGGGAGGTTGGTTTGTGTGATGGCCTGGGCTGCGTCCACAATTCACTGCAATTTCCTACCTCTGAATCTCTGGAGAGGCTACTGGGGTCCCTCGATGGATGTGAGGGAGGAGATGTAGGGACAGGTGTTGCATCTCCTGCTGATACAGGGTAACGTGCTTGGGAAAGGGGTGGTTTTGGGTGGAAAGGGATGAACCTAGATATTGCGGAGGGAGTTGTCTCTATGGAAAGCAGAAAGGGTGGGATGGGAGATGTGACTAGTGGTAGGATCACATTGAAAATGGCTGAAATGTCAGAGAATGATTTGTTGGATACGGAGGCTGGTGGGGTGAAAAGCAAGGACTTGGTGAAGTCTAGCCTTGTTCCTGGGGGAAGGGGAAGGGGAAACCTAAGCAGATTTGCGGGACACAGATGAGGGATCCATCTACAACAGCAAGGGGAAACCGCATTTACTAATGAAAGAGGACATCTCGGATTTCCAAAAGTGAAAAGCCTCGTCTTGGCAGCAGGTATGGTGGAGACGGAGAAATTGAGAGAAGGGAATGGCTTCCTTGCAGGAGGTAGAGTGGGAGGGGATGTGGTCCAGATAACTGTGTGGGTCAGTGGGTTCATAAGTCAATGTCAAGGATAGTCTGTCCCCCATGAAGGAGACGGAGACATCAAGAAAGGGGAGAAAGGTGTCAGGTAGCGCAGCGGTAGAGTTGCTGCTTTACAGCGAATGCAGCGCCGGAGACTCAGGTTCGATCCTGACTACGGGTGCTGCACTGTAAGGAGTTTGTACGTTCTCCCCGTGACCTGCGTGGGTTTTCTCCGAGATCTTCGGTTTCCTCCCACACTCCAAAGACGTACAGGTATGTAGGTTAATTGGCTGGGTAAATGTAAAAATTGTCCCTAGTGGGTGTAGGATAGTGTTAATGTACGGGGATCACTGGGCGGCACGGACTTGGAGGGCCGAAAAGGCCTGTTTCTGGCTGTATATATATGATATGATAGTCTGAGTAAATTTGAGGGCAGTGGTAAAGTTGGTGATAACAATGGGTTCTGTAGAGGTGCAGGTGGCATCCCCGATGCAGTCGCTAAAATAGCGGAGAAAGAGTTGGAGGATGGTGGTGCCAGTGTATGTTTAGAACAAGGACTTTTGACGTAACCAGCAAAAGGGCAGGCATAGCAAGGGACCATGGATATACAATTGATGAAGAAGGTCAGAGGATCCAAAAGAGAAGTTGCTGAGGGCGAGGACAAGTTCCGTAAAGTGGAATTAGCGAGAATGACAAATTATTTTTAATGCATTTTAATTGAATGTGATGTGGATAAACCCATTCTCAGTCAGAGACCTGCTTGTGAAATCCTGGCAGATATGCTCATGATAAATTAATAATATAATTATCATAACGTTTATGATGTTCTTAATTCAAAGGAAAGTAAACGCATAATTCAGTCCAGTGTTAAACACCAAATAGCCCCTCCTTATTATACAGTATACTCTCAAGCAAAAGCAATAATAAATATTTGTTATTTTATTTAAATATTAGGATCTCCAGCCTACAGAATTTACTTTCCATTACCTAATGTACCTCAGCATTCCTCTGAAGGTTTTTCTTCACAGTACACTACAGTAAAAGTAGTCTTAGTAAAGGTTAGCAACAACTTTCAGGGTTGTCAATTCAACATGGGATAATTCTACATGAAAAATAAGGATGTGGCAATAAACATATTGCAAAATGACGGAAAAGTTGTCCTTTAAGGAAGCATGTTAGGTTGTAATTCTTTCAAAATAGACAAAGAAGAGAGGAAAATATTACAAGCTCACTGCTGCCAACTGCAAAAAAATGTACATGGTGTTAGCAAAAATAGAAACAGCAGAACGTATCATTTAGTTTTGAGAATTAGATATGCTTGTAAACAAGTATATTTTTGAGTTTTCATAGTGCAATCTTTATAGAAACACATTATTGAGAATATATAGGAATACATCAATAAAACTGTCTCCATTTCTTGAAACCATCGGTACCCAGTAGAAATTTTTAAATTATGTTGTCGATCTCTCAAAGTGCCAACAATCATAAACAAAATAAGGAAAATGGTCCCAAAGCATCTGAGTTGAATCTTTCTTTTTTGTACATTATGTGAGAGGGCGAGAGGGAATGAAAATGAACCTGAAAAATAAGAACTGGAAAAGAGAGCATGGAGTCAGAAACATGTCCAGAGAAGCAACGAGGGGGAAAAGAGCAGGAAACCACTGAGAAGAGAAGACAAACAAGGCAATGAAAGCGCTGCTCGAGGACTTTAAAATTATGAACTGGTTTGGCAGGGTGGATAGAGAAATAATGCAACAGATCAAAACTATTGGCCAAGGGTGTAAGATGGTCAGTCATTCTTAAATCAAATAGGTATGTGAAGAGAAAGTTCTTTACTAGAAAAATAGTGAAAACATGGAGCGTGCACTTGCAGGAAATGGTGGAGCTGCAGATCAGAGATGCTTTTAAGGGGTGGCTGGATAAACCTGAGGTAGAAAGGACTGAAAGGACATTGGATGGGATGAGGTGATGAGGGGTGGGAAGAGGCTCGTATGGAACAGTTACTGGCTTTGACCTGATGGCCTGTTTCTGGACTATGAAATCGAGCATGGAGTCATAGAGGGATATAACATGGAAGAAGAACCTTCAACCCACCAAATGCATGGCAGCCATCAAGCACCTATTTTCGCACTAACCCTATCCTTTCACGTTTTATTCTGCCCACATTCCCAGAAACTCCCTCCAGTCATCTTCGCATAATTTACACCGGCCAATCAACAATAGAAAATAGACAATAGACAATAGGTGCAGGAGTAGGCCATTCGGCCCTTCAAGCCAGCACCTCCATTCAATGTGATCATGGCTGATCATTCTCAATCAGTACCCTGTTCCTGCCTTCTCCCCATACCCCCTGACTCCGCTATCCTTAAGAGCTCTATCTAGCTCTCTCTTGAATGCATTCAGGGATCTGGCCTCCACTGCCTTCTGAGGCAGAGAATTCCACAGATTTACAACTCTCTGACTGAAAAAGTTTTTCCTCATCTCTGTTCTAAATGGCCTACCCCTTATTCTTAAACTGTGGCTCCTGGTTCTGGACTCCCCCAACATTGGGAACATGTTTCCTGCCTCTAACGTGTCCAACTCCTTAATAATCTTATATGTTTCAATAAGATCCCCTCTCATCCTTCTAAATTCCAGTGTATACAAGTCTACTCGCTCCAGTCTTTCAACATACGACAGTCCCGCCATTCCGGGAATTAACCTAGTAAACTTACGCTGCACGCCCTCAATAGCAAGAATATCCTTCCTCAAATTTGGAGAACCAAAACTGCATACAGTACTCCAGGTGCGGTCTCACCAGGGCCATGTACAACTGCAGAAGGACCTCTTTGCTCCAATACTCAACTCCTCTTGTTATGAAGGCCAACATTCCATTGGCTTTCTTCACTGCCTGCTGTACCTGCATGCTTCCTTTCAGTGACTGATGCACTAGGACACCCAGATCTCGTTGTACGTCCCCTTTTCCTAACTTGACACCATTCAGATAATAAGCTGCCTTCCTATTCTTACCACCAAAGTGGATAACCTCACACTTATCCACATTAAACTGCATCTGCCATGCATCCGCCCACTCACACAACCTGTCCAAGTCACCCTGCAACCTCATAGCTTCTTCCTCACAGTTCACACTGCCACCCAGCTTTGTGTCATCTGCTAATTTGTTAATGTTACTTTTAATCCCTTCATCCAAGTCATTAATGTATATTGTAAATAGCTTCGGTCCCAGCACCAAGCCTTGCAGTACCCCACTCGTCACTGCCTGCCATTCTGAAAGGGACCCATTTATCCCCACTCTTTGCTTTCTGTTTGCCAACCAATTTTCTATCCATGTCAGTACCCTACCCCCAATACCATGTGCTCTAATTTTGCCCACTAATCTCCTATGTGGGACCTTGTCGAAGGCTTTCTGAAAGTCAAGGTGCACTACATCCACCGGCTCTCCCCTGTCCATTTTCCTGGTTAAATCCTCAAAAAATTCCAGAAGATTAGTCAAGCATGATTTCCCCTTCGTAAATCCATCCACTCGGAACGATCCTGTTACTGCTATCCAAATGCTCTGCAATTTCGTCTTTTATAATTGATTCCAGCATCTTCCCCACCACCGATGTCAGAATAACTGGTCTATAATTTCCTGTTTTCTCTCTCCCTCCTTTCTTAAAAAGTGGAATAACATTAGCTACCCTCCAATCCACAGGAACTGATCCTGAATCTATAGAACATTGGAAAATGATCACCAATGCGTCCACGATTTCTAGAGCCACCTCCTTAAGTACCCTGGGATGCAGACCATCAGGCCCTGGGGATTTATCAGCCTTCAGTCCCATTAGTCTACCCAACACCAATTCCTGCCTAATGTGAATTTCCTTCAGTTCTTCCGTCACCCTAGGATCTCTGGCCATTAGAACATCTGGGAGATTGTTTGTATCTTCCTTAGTGAAAGGGTAGTCCAAAGTACCGGTTCAACTCGTCGGCCATTTCCTTGATCCTCATAATAAATTCCCCTGCTTCTGTCTTCAAGGGACCCACGTTTGCCTTAACTATTTCTTTCCTCTTCACATACTTAAAGAAACTTTTACTATCTTCCTTTATATTATTGGCTAGCTTACCTTCGTACCTCATCTTTTCTCCCCGTATTGCCTTTTTGATTATCTTAGTTAACCTACCAACCTGCACACTTTGGGATAAGGGAGGAAACCAGAGCAAGCAAAGGAAAACTAATTCAGTCACAGGGAAGAACAACTCCACGCAGGCTGTACCAGAGGTCAGGATTGATCCCGGGTCACAGGAGCTGCAAGGTAGTAATGCTACTGGTTGCACCACAGTGCTGGCCCTCCAGACAGTCTAAATTTTAAAATCTGGCCAAATATAACAACTAGAAAAAATGCCAGAGAACGCAATACAATTCACAGAGTGATTATTGCATGACTGAACACGAATATTAGTACAATGAACACTGGGATAAAGGTATGCCCCAGTTATTAGGTTCCAAACATCACTATGGATCAGACCTTCTTTGCGCCAATGAGTGAAGGTCTACTTGAAATGATTGAAGCTTTATGTGGTCAGTTATTATTCATATGACAACAATAATAAACATTATTTCAAAATAAAATGTTATAGAAATTGAATTGCCATTTATAATCAGCAGTCAGAAACAAAAATCAAGGGTTATGGTCAGCAGGATCACATGTTGAAATCGCTTTGTGCTTCACTGTAACTTTTGATCGGCAACATACCGGAGGGAAACAAAGGCTGCAATGTTCTACCAATTTCATGGTACAAGATCTTAAGAACATTTTTTAAAAAGCAGAAGGACCTTAGCCAAAGCTAAAGATCATATGGATATAGCTTCAAGCTATCCCACATTTTTCATCATTTGCGGGAAGAACCCTAAGGCCATTCAGCCCACTGTGGTTATGCTGATCCTTTTGAAAAGGCTAACCCATTCCCAATTCATTCTCACCTGTTCTTTCCAAGTCTTTATCCAATTCCCTTTTGAAGGTTGCTACTGAATCTGTGAGCAGGCAATGCTTTCCAGGTCATTAGCTCATGGAAGGACATTTACCCTTGTCTCCCCTCTCGTCTGATAAACCCACCCCCTTTGGCTACTAAGTTTCTGTTACTGGAAGCAACCTCTCGTAATTTACCACATCAAAACCCTTTATTGACATTAAATATTAGAGTACAATTGTTCTGGTTTTAAAAATGAACACGGAAATTTACTACATTCCAACCTATCGATGATGTCCTCTCCTCATCATTGCCAAAGTGCAGGAGGAGAGGGGGTAGGGGCATTCAGATCATCGTGCCTGGGCTGACTTTCCCTTACCTATTCCCATCCATTCACACCACAAACATCTTGCTTTCAGCTTTTTATCCAATTCCTAATCTGCCAATTCTACAAAAACAGCCCCAATTTTAAAACTATTTTCACTGTTTGCACTCCCCACACCAGCATGCAAGTTAACCCAAGCTTTTCCTGCAACATGGTCCTATAGTATGATGTACTAATGCAGAAGGAAATACTGTGTAGGAAGGAAATGGAGATGCTGGTTTATACCAAAGATAGACACAAAATGCTGGAGTAACTCAGCAGGTCAGGCAGCATCCCTGGGGAAAAGGAATAGGCGTGGTTTTAGGTTGGAACTCTTCTTCAGACTCATTTGAATGGTCTGAAGAAGGGTTCCAACCCGAAACATTGAACCGTTGAATTACTCCAGCAGTTTTTGTCTATCTTCAGTAGAAATCAGCATCTGCATTTCCTTCCGACACAATCTTTCTATCAGAAGGGAATTCCTGTTTTTCTCACTTTGGCTTTAAGTCAGGTCACCAACGTTGTCCCAACTCTCATATTCCATGCCAACAACATCCAGTGAACAAACAATAGTCACAAAAGAGCTGCAGGGAGATAAATCAATCTGGCTGGTACTTCTCTTTCTAATTAATCATTCATCAAGCCAGACAGAAAATAATCACCTCAAATAGGAAGGTTATGGAATGGGAAGGAAGGGAATGGGACCACGGGGGAGAGGTGATGGGGAGATTAAACCAAAATCTGATGGGGGAAAGTGGGAACTGGTGTGTAAAATGTGTGGATAGTGGGTGTATGGAACCAGAAGGGGGAAGGGGTGAAAATGGGTGAAGGAGGGCTAGAGAAAGGTCAGAAGGAGAGAAGGAGGGATTGGGAGAAAACATACTGAAGGTGAGATTACTTGACATTGGAAAATGTTATACTCATACCATAGGGTTGATATAATTGCGGTCACTACACAGAAAGAGCCTTCTGGGACAGTGGCTGTTTTATCTTTTACATCTATTGATCAGAACGATTTAATGCCTCATTTGAAAGACAACACCTTCCACAGTGTAACATTCCCGAGATTTAATGCTCAGTTTTCTGAGGAGTGATTTCAACGCACAACCTTCTGACAGGCAAAATTAGTCATGGGAAAATGAAATACTTTGCTTTGGAAAATATCGATATTAACAGGGAAATGATGAAACTATGAATGCAACTCAACCAACTGTTTTACATTAAAAAAGTATTAACAATGATTTGCGCTACAGATTATTAATCTGATGAATGGATATACTCTGGTCCTAATAAAGGTTCATAGGTATCCTCCCAACACGGATCTATTAAAATAATCTGAAAGACTATTTTGTATTTCACTTGGACCATGATCAGAATTCTACATTTCCACATTTCAGAACAATATAGAATGCATCAATTCTGTCCCTTTGAGTGCATGGTGGTTCCAGACTGTTTCCACCAAGATGCAGCACAAAACGCCACCGGAGATCCTCTTTCCCTGTGGCTATCAAACTGTACAACTCCTCCCCTTTCTCTCGTGAGGTAGACTAACTTCCCACCCCCCACCCTCCAAGATCTTTGCACATCCCCAATCCTTTCCACTCGTTACTGTAATTTCATGTTTCATGTATCTATTGTTTTTATGACCGTTGGCAGATCAATTTCCCTCCTGTGCCAGCAGTTCCTTGTGCCTGCAGCAACTCTACTAGCTGCACCACTGTAAGGTTCTCAATTCAAAGTAAATGGTATAATGAAGGTGAAAATGAAGATGTCCATTTTCATCTTTTTATGGCTCTCAACCTGATCAGCAGGGAGTCTGAAAGAGATTCACCCCAAATTACTTGCAAATAAAGACAGTACTTACGGACACAGATCCCAGAACTTTCATAAAATCCCGGGCAGCACTGAGAACGACGACGGTACATTGTTTTCTCTCCCCGTCTGTAGGCTGTACGATAACTTATTCTGAAAGACAAGGCCCAAGGTTATAGCCTTAGATACAATGGGAGCATGAATCACACTTGTCTTAATGGAAATTAGGTAAACAATGAAAGGAAAATCAAAATATGCTTTAAGTAAGCCAAGAATATCATGTTATAGGTGAAAGCAATATTCTGAATCACACTGGTATGGCCCATAACCTGGTCCAGCTGTGAGAAGGCCAGATTTATGACTGGGCCTCAGGAGACAGAGCATGGAGGCCCAGTCCCTAAACTCTCAGACATCCTGTCACAGGAGCCAAGGCTGAGTGCAGACCCAACTTTTCTCAAAGCTGTTCATGCTAAGATGCAGTTAAGATTTATGCAAGGGATGAAAATAATAATTACTTATTTTAATTCCCTAAATGAAAGTTAATTGAAATGATGTTAAAAACAATGAATTGCATAATGGTTTTTTTAAAATTGTCCATTGACCTTCCAATTTCCAGGCCAAAAATCTCCATTACAATGAATGGGGACTTGACCCCATGCTTGGTCTGAACATCATTGAAGAAGAGAAACAATTAAACAACCAGGCACCTGTCACCCAGCTCACTGTGCACTTTAGAGCCTTCTCACAAACCCAGCACTCAATTGTGGCCCTTTGAGTTCATGGTGGTTCCAGACTGGTTCCACCAAGATGCAGCACAAAGATCCTTTGTGGCCACTCCCTTCAGAACTGCTGGCCACGGCCTGCATACTTCAGCCCAATAGTTTGACTCTTTTACCTTTCAAACTTATACTTTCTTCATAAAATTTGCAACACGGAACATAATACATGTAACCATTCACAATACAATATAAAGCATCTCATACAAGATCTATATTACAATGTCATGACATGGATAGGACAGGTTTGGAGGGATATGGGCCAAACACAGGCAGGTGGAACTGGGGTAGCTGAGACATGTTGGTCGGTGTGGGCAAGCTAGGCCGAAGGGTCTGTTTCCACTCTGTTTCACTCTATGACATAAATTCTGTATTCACTGAGTTGTATTCTCAGCAACAGGAAATTAAAGATACAAGTCTGAATTTTAAGGATATTATGGAGAAGTAATCAGATAGAAAAAAGAATTATTTTCATAGGCTGGGAAGTCTTCAACTGGGGCCGATGTTCGAAAATGTCTTTGTAGGAATGAAATGTAACATTTTGCTTCATAGCGAGTGGTAGACATTTGCAAAGACGAATTGTTGGATCAAGTTTTAATTTTTAAAGTGTGATTGATTTTTCCTTTGATTAAACGTGTTGAAGGTTGTGGGGAAAAGCAAATGAATGGAGATACATCACAGATGAGCCATGGTCCAAGAGAATGGTGTTGGCTGAAGGGGCTGAATGGTCGCCTCATCAAGAGAGAAAAATAAGGCTCAGGACATAAAAGTTCTTTGAACAATCTGTGGATGACTTTCTTATCCATTTGACAAGAGAGTCCCAAAAGAACATATCATTGTCAGTATGTAATACTCTCCAGCTTAAATTCTTCATTTGCTGATGACAAGCTAACTTGGCTGCTGCCAAAAATATCAGAAATTCAAAAATGACTTCATAAGTTCATAAGTGATAGGAGCAGAATTAGGCCATTTGGACCATCATGTCTATACCGCCATTCAATCATGGCTGATCTATCTTCCCCTCAACTCCATTCTCCTGTCTTCTCCCTATTAGCCCTGACACAAGTACTAATCCTTGACTTCATCAAGGAATAGTGAGATTTTTTTATGTTCAACTGGAACAAAATATCTGTGAATGAAATGTATTTTTCACTGCTTGCAAGCCATTACAATATCAACTTTAACTTTACCAAGCCAGATCTGAAGATAATTGCTAATTTTTATATAACAAAAGATCCTACGGGTCCACCGCTGATTTTCCGGCAACTGGTGGTCTGGCTCCTCTTTTATCCAGGCCAAATTACAAGAGCACACTTGAAATCCCCCGCCCCCCTGAAAATGTGGCACCTAGGCTGGGTGACGTGGCCGTTCTTGACCTCATTAGGACTTCCGCACTGATCGGCGGGTAGAACTTGCCCCCTGTGGCCAAGACACTGGAAATCCCACCTAGCCAGAGCCAGCAGATCCGTTCCCATTGCCAACTTTTGCAGACAACTTTGCAGGTCAGTATCTCGGCCACTGTAGGTCCTGCCAAACGGATAATATGGTGATGCTCTGGAACCAAGGGTGCCGGAAAATCGGTGCTGGACCTGTACTTTATTTTTGACATGACAAGAGGTGCTGAATTATACATACCGGTGCCGAGTACATTTAAACCAGTTCAGGATATCTGTGCAGCTCGTATAGTAAATCTGGTCGTATGGGTGGGCATAGGATTCTTGGACGGTCACCGAATAGCTTGGAAAGACAAGAGTGTGTTACTTGCAATGGAATGACCCATTCACAATCACTGTAACAATCTTTTGAAATCCACATGCTCCTAATTAAAATGGTTAGCCAATTATTATTGCTACTGATTCAGTATACTCTATAGTTCAGGAGTTAGTCTACCATTTGGTATTTCCTATCCTTACTGCAAGAGCATGCATGAATATGTTGTCTTTCCCATACCTGCCAATGAATACTCAGTTTTCTTCTTCTGATCGGCACAGTAATACATACACCAAATCCTCATTAATCAGAGGGAAAAATGCAAGGACTTCTTATTGACCACCATCAGAATGCCACAGGAGATCCTTTTTCCATGCTTCTTTCAAACTGTACAACTCCTCCCCTTCTGTCATGGGGTAGACTATCTCCCCTTCCCCCTCCCCCACCCCTCCCTCCCCAATTTTGCACATCCCCAATCCTTTTCACTCATCACTTTAATTTCATATTTCATGTATTTTGTATTTTATGACTGTGGGCAGATCAATTTCGCTCCTGGGATAAATAAAGTTCTATCGTATCGTATCGTATTGATATAAAAAAAAGAATTATATTATTAGGTGCTGACAATGAAACTGAGGCTGCAAAAATATATAGGAATCAACCTCTCCAAGAATATAACAACTTCTGCATCAGTTTCAATTTATAAGTTTCTGTTTGTCAAAACAGGTTAAAACATACAAGCAACTTTGGGCCACTTACCCATGTCCCCAACCCTCTGGTGTTCCCTACTCTAACTTTGACAACACAATCAGCCAACACTCTGAACCCTGACACTGGCCACCATCCTATCCCTTGATGTTCCCAAACCCGACGCAGACATCATAATCAGAAAAGGAGTACAAATCAAAAACCTATATATGCTGGAAATATTCAACAGATCAAGCAGCATCTGTGGGGAGTAGGAAACATCATGTCCGGCTGATGATCTTTCATCATAATAGCGTCATCAATCTGTTGCATTAACTCCGTTTCTCTCTTCACAGATACACCCTGATCTGCCAAGTGTTGTCCATTTTATAATTCAGAAGATGAATGATTTGGTCAAGTAAAGCAGGCTCACCTCTCCCAATGGCTGCATACATTTGGATCCTCGAGATTCAGCAACATTACGCTGTGCCAGAGACACCATGACAGAGTGATAATGATGGAAGCTCGGTGCGATGTGCAGGGACCCATCCTCTTACAAGCCAAGCCTATTTATTTGGGAGAAATAAAGCATTTGAACATTTAATGCATTGCAAAAGCATCTCATGATGGCAAACATAACATTACAATCTGACACACTTATTTCCTTATCCAACGCTGGGTTTTTTCTATTTATCTCGAAGCTCTTTGATACTTACTCCACCCATCCGCCAATCATCCCTTCTCCCACACACATCTGTATTGCCCTCTGTGCATCATCTATATCTCCCGTCTCCGTTTCCTGTGACTTTCAGTCTGAAGAAGGGTCGCGACCCGAAACGTCATCCATTCCTTCTCTCCAGAGATGCTGCCTGTCCCGCTGAGTTACTCCAGCTTTTTGTGCCTATCTTCACATATCACTTGTCAGGCTTTGCCCCACTCCTACCTCTCATTCCCAGCATTCTCCACACTTCTCCATCTAACTGAGGAACGATCCCAACCTGAAATGTCATCTGTCTATTTCCCTCCACAGATGATGCCTGGCACACAAAAGTGTTTTTTTGAGCAGTATAAATCATTGCACAGCAGTCATAGAAACGTTGAGCGGAAAAACTAATAATAGTTCAACTCCATCAACAGTATATAGTGTCAGTACACAGGGCCACCGTCTGATTGGGAACCAGATACGTTTCTCTGTACTTAGCAAGGAAGGGATCTGCAAGCTGCAGGAAGATATAGATGAGATGGTCAGATGGGCGGAGCAGTGGCAGATGGAATTTAATCCTGAAAAGTGCGAGGTGATGCACTTTGGCAGAAATAACTTGGAGAGGGAGTACACCATGAATGGAAGGACTCTAGGGAAGACAGGGGTAGAGAGGGACCTTGGAGTATAGGTACACAAGTCCTTGAAGGCAGCAGGACAGGTGGACAGGGTGGTCAAAAAGGCATATGGGTTACTGGCCTTCATTAGCCGGGGCATCGAATATAAAAGTAGGGGGGTAATGATGGAATTGTACAGAACACTGGTGAGGCCACAGCTGGAGTATTGTGTAGTTCTGGTCACCACATTATAGAAAGGATGTGATAGCTTTGGAGAGGGTGCAGAGGAGATTCACCAGGATGCTGCCAGGGATGAAGGGCCTCGGCTATGAGGAGAGACTGAGCAGACTGGGGTTGTTTTCCCTGGAGCAGAGAAGGCTGAGAGGGGACATGATCGAGGTGTACAAGATCATGAGGGGCATAGATAAGGTAGATGGCGGGGAACTTCTTCCACTGGTGGAAGGTTCAACAACGAGGGGACATAGATACAGGGTAAGGGGAGGGAGGTTTCGGGGGGATGTGAGAAAGAACTTTTTCACCCAGAGGGTGGTTGGAGTCTGGAACTCACTGCCTGGGGTGGTGGTGGAGGCGGGAACACTCACAACGTTTAAGAGGCATTTGGATGGGCACTTGAAATGCTACAACATTCAGGGCTACGGTCCAAATGCGGGAAAATGGGATTAAAATTAGACTGTGTTTGGTAACGGGCGGCGCGGACACGATGGGCCGAAGGGCCTCTTTCTGTGCTGTAGGACTCTATGACTCTACTTTGGAGCATCTTAGGATGCCTGCCTTTCTAAAGACCTCCTCACATGCTTTTCAGCAACAATTCTTTATCAACTGCAAGTTTTGGGGAATGCAAGCTGGGAGCCACAGGGCTTCCAGACCTCAAACAAAGGGACCAATCAAAATCAAAGGACTGCAGACGCTGTCAATCTAAAATAAAACAGAAAATGTTGTAAACAATTACCAGGCAGCATCTGGGGAAAGAAATAGAGTATTAACATTTTAGGTCTGTGATCCCTTGTGAGAACAGAGACCAATTGTCTCTATCTTGAACAAGCAAGTACAATTCTTTTTTAAAGCATAATTGAGAATGGAAAGGAATGAATATGAGTAGAAACAAAGGCAGAAAATAAAATAAAACGACAAAAGAAAAATTGGATGATGAGAAAATAGCGAATGAAAGAAAAATTAAAAGAAAAAAATGTAAATTTGACATTGATATACTTTAGAAAAAAGATGGAATAGTTTATTTTTGTTCCTTTCTGTCCCAGAGAACTTGATTGGCATTGGTTTAACAATTATGAGGTTGCTACCTTGCAGCATTGGTCACCAGCAAGTGTATTGTAACCAACAAACATACAAATTCAGGAAAAGGCATTGGTATTGGCCAGACTCTGAAGCCTTTTGGGTAAGGCCATCAATACAGTGGCAGGCTCTGGAGATTTCACAGCACATTGTGAATCTCCACACCCTGACCGTGTCGCCTGAATTGCTTGGAAATAGCTGGCCACTTCATTACTTTGTCAATATTGCTTCAACAGACCTGATCTAGTTCTTGTCCAAATTTTGCTTCTAGTGTTTCCATCTGGTGGACGTTGATGCAGTAATTCCTGTTTGGGTTCCTGTGTCCTCTCAGAGGCAGCAGTGACATTGGTGAAACCTACTCAGCCCATTTCCTGCCAGAGGACTTATTCCTTGACAAGAAACACTTAGGCAGTCACCTAACCAACTGCCCACAACCTCCTCAGCATGGCAGCACTCCAGTGCCATCCCCAGGAGCGTTGAGTTGAGCCTATCTGGTTGAGTCATATGGTCTTCCCTGATCCCAGAAGTACATCCAAATTCTGCTGTTGCAGATTTTACAGCTTCACCTTCTTCCTTTTGTGAAATATCTTGCAAATGTTTGAGATAATTTTCCTAACAAAATTAAACATTCAAAACACTGAAAGAAAAAGTCTTTTAGAAGGCCTTTTTCATTCTCCGATTTTATGATAATTCTCGTACCTTCAATATGCAGTAATCATAATCCAATGCTCCCATGGTTTGTAAGAATATTAGATGGTGCAACTCATTTTTAAATCTGAGATGGGGAAGTGATTTACAAACCTCTCTCTAAAAGCTTGAAGTGGGTTTTTTAAAAAATCTAACAAGATTGTCTGCAGCTGAAAATAATTATTTTGCAAGTTGGACATAGGATACTGGGCCATCAAAGGAATTCTCAACTTAAAGATTCAATTAGAGAAGCCCTTCCTAAAATTACAAACTAAAAATAAATATTTTATAAATATACTCATTTTCGTTTTGAAAGCCAAGTTGCATTAATCAGTTGTCAGATCTGCCCTGAGTTCCATCTGGTACTGGTAATGGGATTACAAAGTTAAGACTGCAATATTCCAGTAATATTATTTCTCAGGTTTTGTCAGTTGTCATCTCCAACCCTGTGATCCTCCAGCATGCAAGTATCCCTTCAACTCAAGCACTTTGGAAATCAGGGTTCTACATCTCTTCAGTTAACAAGGTCCCAAATTCTGGAAAGTTTAAAAAAAAATGCATATGCTGGAAATCTGAAACAGGGATAATCAGGAGGTCATACATCAACTGTACAAAAAGAAACAGGGTTGATATTTCAGGTCCATTGTCAGATCTGCAACTTTGAAATGATAAGTGGATTTTAACTTGCAGAGTTGGTTGGGGGGGGAGGGATGAAGAAGTACCTGTGACAAAGAAACCCACACAAACTTGAGGAACAACACCTAATCTTCCATGTGGCACATTGCAGCTCTTAGGACTTAACACTGAACTCAATAATTTTAGATAACTAGTCTTTCCTGTTTGTGCCAGTGTTGGCTATTTCTGATGGAAGATGATCCATCTGCAACATTAACTCCGTTTTTTTCTCTCCACATATGCTGCCTGTTCTGCTTAGTATTGCCATCACTCTATCATTTTAGATTCAAATGGATAAAGATTCAGATGTTTATTGTCATATACACCCGTGTGCAATGACATTTCTTCTTCACATCATCAGGCTCGGTGTAAACAGGATACATACAGTCAATATTACAATAAATTAATCCAAACAGCACAATGGTGAAATATTGTAGTGCATTGCAAGGTAATGCAAAAGGTTATTAAAGTAAAATAATGAAATAACCAAATGGGGTAGAGTTAAGAACAAGATTAGCACCTCCAACCTCCAGCAAGAGATGGGGGGGGGGGGGGGAGGGAGGTGGTGAAAGAGATCATACACCTGTAGTTCCAGGAGTCTGATATCAGTGGGGAAGAAGCTGTTCTTTTGTATGAGCTTTCAAGTTGCTGTATCTTCTCCCAGAAAGTAGAAAAGGGAATGGCCCCAGGATGACAGGTATCCTTGATGATACATTCAGCCTTTCCAATGCAATGCTCCTAAAGATAGACTGAAAGGGAGGAAGCAATAAGTCTTATGGATGGGCAATATTCACCATTCTCTGCAAGTTCATGCCGGCAAAATCAAAGCAAAGCAGTTGCCATACTAGGTTGAGATACATCTTATCAGAATACTTTTGGTAGTGTATCGATAGAAGTTCGAAAGAATCTTGCTGGACATGCCAAATCTACTCAGGCATTGAAGAAAGTAAATATGCTGACACGTTTTCTTGAGCATTGCATCGGAGTAAAGATATTGCAGGCTATATGGATGCCTAAGAACTTGCAGCTGTCGACCATCGCTACAACCGCTCCATTGATGAGGATGAGGGTTCAGTTCACCCCCTCTCTTCCTTGGGTCAACAACCAACTCTTTTGTCTTGCAGGTGTTAAGGGCTAGGTTATTGTCCTGACGCCATGAAACATGGTTCTCGATCTCTTTCTTGAAATTCATCTCATTGTTATTATTGATCCAACCAACAACAGTGGTATCATCGGCGAACTTAAAGATTGAGTTGGCACGACACTTGGCCATACAGTCATGCGTGTACAGGGAGTCGAGCAAAGGACTAGGCGGACAAACATGAGAGGCACCAATGTTAAGGGTTAGGGTGGAGGAAATGTTCTGATCAATTCTAACTGACTGAATTCTGCTGGTCAGGAACACCCGAGGCCAGTTGCAGATGGAGGTCCCAACCCCAAGGTCTCAAAGTTTAATATTATAATGTTGAAGGCTGAGCTTTAGTCAGTGAATGACATCCTGATATAGATGTTCTTCTTGTCTTGCTGATCCAGGGCTGAATATAGTACAAGAGCAATGGCATCCTCCATAGACCTAGTTTTCTTGTACGCTAGTTGCAAGGGTCTAGATTGTCCAGAAGACTGGTGCAAATGTGGGTCATTACTTGTCTTTCAACCTATGGCTAAGAAACATTATCACGACTTGACAAATTATATGGTTAAAAATAATACGAAGTAGGAACAAAGAACTGCAGATGCTAGTTTACACAAAAGGACACAAAGTGCTGGAGTAACAGCATTTCAGGCAGTGTCACTAGAGAACATGAATAGGTGATGTTTTAGGTCGAGACCCTTCTTCAGTCTGCAGAAGGGTCCCAAACCAAAACATCATCGATTCACATTCTCCGGAGATGCAGCCTGATCCATTGTTACTCCAGCATTTTGTGTCTTAAAAATAATAATTTTTACAACATGGAAAATATTGCTAATTTTCTCACATTCTGAGGTGTCAACCTCAAGCCCCATTTTTGTGTCTATCTTTTTGTAAAATAAGAACATTCATAGAAGAGTACAGCACAGGAACAGGCCCTTGGCCTGCAATGTCCATGTCGAACATAATGCCAAGTTAAATTAATCTCCTCTGCCTGCACATGACCCATTTCCCTCCATACCCATGTGTCTATCTAAAATCCTATTAAATGCCCTATAAGGAAATCAAATGCCTTGTCACCCATAAAGAAAACTAATAGCTCCACTTGTTGCCACGTTAAATCACGGAATGAAATATTGAACTGTATTCACAATCTCACTAAAGGGTTTCTCTAATCTCAATTTACAAAAGAAACCAGAAGAAATGTTCCCTTTAAAAAGGGTTTTACATCACAACCTTCTCTTCCAATATTAATTTTGAATACATTGTTGAAATGTTACATGTTTTGCAGTGACAACAGATATGGGTAAACTACCCTTTGGATGCATAAACTCCTCAATTGTCAACTTGACCCAAGACAGTGCCAGCCAAGGCTAGATAATCTATAGTTACTCCAGTTTAGCTCTGAGAAATTAAGGAACATATATAACTGAAACAAAATTTCCACCAAAACACAATCGTTTCCAAATAATTATTCATATTTTCAATCAACTGGAGTGCAGTACAAATAGATCAAATGGCTGCTAATAAAACAGTATAAATTTCATTTTTAGTTGTATGCACTTGATAAATGAGTGTTCATAGAAATAAACTTGACAAGTTTGTGAAAATGCCAACTTAACTGTTTTCCATAAATTATAAAATTCCCATTGTAAGTTTTTTTTTTAACCTATTTTATAATGATCCCCTTGTGCTATGGAGTAGCACGAGATGAAGGCATTTTATATGTTGTTGTGCAAGAAAACATTTATACAATTACTAAAAGTGCAGCCAAACTAATCTATAAAATTTGTACTTCCTCCACATCAGTCACATATCGCTGCTTCAAGTGTTTCTCTTTGTTATTAATGCAAAATATTTTTCATAAAAATGGCAGGAAACAGAGTCATTTTGAGCTCTTTTCAAATTAATTGACTTGGGCTTGGGTAATTTGCCTCAAACATTGCTTTATTAATCTCAGTTAAGAGCCAATTACCATTATCTGTAGATGGCTATTTAAGCTATTCCACTCAGGAGTAATTTTTAAACAAATGGGGCAGGTTAAACATGACTTCAGCAGCAAAGCACTGCCATATCATTATAACTAGAGTTTGAAGCAGACCAGAGGATATATATTAATTTCTAATGTCTTCCACATTATGAGAGAGATTTTGTAGAGATTGCCCTGAGCAGGGTAAAAGATTGTGGAAATTTGAGAGCAATTATATGTGAAGATTCCGTGATCTTCAACGATGTTTAAGTGCCAGCTCCACCCACAAACCTCTTCAAGATCCCCCAATCAATGTAATGAGGGTAGAGAATTTTAGCCAATTGCCCTGGTTATTTGAGGGTTTGTTTCTCCAAGGCACACATGTATCAGGCACATTTTAAAATAATTTTCACATCAGTGTTTAATTGAACAAGAAATCAAATGTATTTAGCATCGAGATTAATGGGGTTTTGAGTAGGGTTTGGGGCTAGTGCAGGAAAGTGATGCTGAGGCAAGAGATTAGCCATGATATTATTGAATGGCAGAACACCCACATGGGGCCATACCCTATTCTAATACAGTCCCTCACAGAACACAGGTCAGCGAATTCCTCTGATAGTCGTGGCCATAAGAGACTGGTGTCTACATCATATAGCGGGAGTGTATTAGGAAACTATCCTCCACTCACTGCATTTGAAGGAGAATTTTTTTCCCACAAGAGACTCTATGATGCACAGAGACCCTTTTAAATAGTTACTCTGTTAAAAAACATATGGACAGGTACATGGATAGGATAGGTTTAGAGGGATATAGGCCAAACGCAGGTAGGTGGGACTGTTGTAGATGGGCAGGTTGGTCAGCCTGGGCAAGTTGGGCCAAAGGCCCTGTTTCCATGCTCTATGACTGATGAGCAAACAGTAAGACTAACTGGCCCCTGTTGGGGGCATAGACAATGTCAAATAATTCCATGTACTGGGAAAACCAAACCAAAAGCTTCTGAAACATGAAGTTAATAACTATAAAGATGAAGGAGATGTAATTGCAACACTTCTTTAAGTCCCATCCTCTATGTATCATGTGAACCATCCTACAGTAGAGACATAGTGCTCACAACTCCCCTTTACCAATGAATTTAATAGATGGATGCACCAAATAATCGACTGAGTGCAGATACAAGAGACTGCCAAAGCTGGAATCTGGAGTAAAAACAACTGTAGGACGAGTTTAGCAGGTCAAGCAGCCTCTGTGGGGAGAGGATAGGGGTGATGGGGAGGGTGAAGATACAGTCCTGAAGCAGAATTTCAATCCACAACATCGACAATTCCTTTCCCCCCAGCAGATGCTGCTCAACCTGTTGAGTTCTTCCAGCAGTTTGTTTCCAGCAATCTAATGAAGCCATGCTCTTTCAGGCAGATAAATTAGTTCTTTGCACCTTGTTAAAAAGTAATTAGGCATGATTAAATGTTTAGCAAGGAAAGGGGTGTTTGAGAACAGTGCTCACTCCTTTAATCTTCTTTCCAATCTCCCTGTAAAGCTGACCAGGCTACTCTGGTATCCCTCTCACAATGATCAACATACTAATTCATTCAGCTGCTCTCCAAATCCAACCCTTTTGGTGCCCACTTAAGAGGATCATCATCCATTTGTATTGTCAATTTATTGCCCCATTTAAACCAGATTAGGGATCTATATCCCTACCAGTATCTGAAATATTGTCTAATAGGAGGAAAAGTATGGATGAAGATTCCAGCAGCAGATAGACTGAGGGAGGAGCAGAAACTGGCAATGTAATGCTACTGTTGATGTTAGTAATGCAAGGATGGAAATAAGATTAGCAATAATGTCATAAATAGCTGATCTTGGGATAAAATCATACTCCGATTTAAATCTCATTGAAACTAGATTCATTTAATTTTGAAAATGCTGGGTGAAAGGTTATAGCTGTTGTGTTTGGACTTTCTCTTTACAAATAGTGATTAAACTGATATGCACGTCCAGCAATTTTTGTTTTTGTATCAGATTACCAACATTTGCAACTTTTCTTATCGTCATCTGCACGTTCAATTTTAAATAGCTGCTCATTTAGAAAGGCCAGTGACCCAGGAAAGTGTTCAGCTTGCCTGTTATGTAGAAATTGTTATTCTTGTTTCTGCATGACTCAGCCACTTACAATTTTGGAAGTCTCTTCCAGCCCATCTGCAAGATCGCTTCATTCTGATTCCGCACTCCAGACCATCCCTGATTTAGCCACTGGCTGCACGGATCACAAGCTTTAGAATCAACTCTTCAAATTTCCACTGCCTTAAAATCCTCCTTCCAGCCACTCCTTAAAACCTACTGCAATCATCACTCTTCATTTTTTCTGTATTAAATTTTACTTTGACAACTCTCCAGTGAAGTATCTCATGCAAGTTACAATAAAACTAAGCTGTCTGACCATTCGGACTAGATTATGTTATTGGGACTGGAATGTTTTTGAGCCACAAGAAGGAGAGGCTAGGACTTTTTCCGCTGGAGTTTACGAGGCTGAGGTTATAGAGGTTTATAAAATAATGAGAGCAATAGATAAGGTGGACAGCCACAATCTCTGTTCCACGGTGGGGAAATCTAAAATTAGAAGGCTTGAAGGTGAGAGGGGAATGTTATAAAAAAGGGGATCTGGAAGAAAACTCTTTCACACAGAGGGTGGTACATATGATGGAATGAACTGCCAGAACCATGTCATCTAGGGTCAACGGTTGGCTCATCCAAAGACTTGGTGTCATCCAAAGACTAACATTTTGGAAGGCTGTACAGTCGGCAGCCTTGATGTTGTACTTGGAATGGATTTGCAAATCCTTAACATATCCAGCTGTGATGTCCTCTTCCTTCTATGTTGTCCTCTTCCTTCAGAGATCAAATAATTCTTGCAATCAGCCGTTTGGAAGAAAGGAGAACACGTTTCATCATGCCTCATGGAGCAATCTCTGGATCAGAAGATGATCATGGACAACTCATGAGGTGCAGAATGAGGCTTGCCTTTTCTTCACCTCTAAACTCCTCCACAACATCTACTTCCATTGACTGCAGAAAACCAGATGCTGCATTCTTTCCCTCCAACTCCCTCTCATTTTCTGAGCATTGTTGAGGATGATGACGTGCCTTTGACATTCATCTTCATGGCTTCTCAACAGTGCAACGTGATCAGCAGTTTTGCTTTCTACATTTTTGGCAGATAGTGGGTCATCCCAGATAAACCATGTGGCCTTATCTTATGCCCATGGAGAATAAACCATGTGGCCTTATCTTATGCCCATGGAGATGGCACTTGTCAGGGAAAATAATACAGTTAATGGCAGGGCCCTTAACAGCATTGCTGTACAAGTAGGCAGAGTGGAAAATAAGGCACATGGTATGCATACCGTCATCTGTCGGGGCATGGTGAATAAGAATCAGGAAGTCCTGTTGCAACTTAATTAAACTTTTGCATGCAGTTCTGGTCACCCCCATTACAGAAAGAACATGGAGGCTTCGGAGGAATTGTAGAAGAAGTTTACCAAAATGCAGCCAGGATTAGAGGATATTAGCTCTGAGGAGAGGTTAGACAAACGTATCGTTTTCTCTGAAGAAATGGATGCTGAGGAGACACCTGATAGAGGTTTATAAAATTATGGGAGGCATAGAGAGGTAGATAGTCAGGGTAGAAATGTCAAATACCAGAGGACATAGCTTTAATGTGAAAGGGGGAAGAGCTTAAACGAGATGTGCAGAGTAAGTTTTTCTTAAATACACACAGAGTGGTAGATCCCTGGAAAGCATTGCCAGGGGTACTTGTGGAGGCAGATACGATAGTGGATTCAAGAGTCTTTGAGGCACACGAATAGGCAGAGAATAATGGGATAATGGAATAATTTTGGGCGGTACGGTGGTGAAGCGGTAGAGTTGCTGCCTTACAGCGCTTGCAGCACCAGAGACCCGGGTTCAATCCCAACTGCGAGTGCTATCTGTACTGAGTTTTTACGTTCTCCCCGTGACCGCGTAGCTTTGCTCTGAGATCTTCAGTTTCCTCCCACACTCCAAAGACGTTCAGGTTTGTAGGTAAATTGGCTTGGTAAATGTAAAAATTGTCCCGTGTGTGTGTGTGTGTAGAATAGTGTTAATATGCGGGGAACACTGGTCGGCGCGGACCCAGTGGGCCAAAGGCCTTGTTTCCACGCTGTATCTCTAAACTAAACTAAGAAAAAAGTACAGCAGGGGAATTCGGCAGAAATTCCTTTACTCTAATCTTATCTTATGCCCATACAGTTAATAGCATGCCAAATAGCATCAAAGGATCGTTGGAGAAAAGAATAGCTGAGTGTTATGCTGGTGTGTCAGAGAAATGGGAAGATTACAACTGTACCTAAAGGCTAAGATTTTCAGCTAGCGCAAATCTATTTCTTTTAAATTTATACTCGTTCATTGATCTAACATTTTCTGTAGGACTGAGTTCCATTGTTAACTATCTATTGTGAGAAGAGATGGTTCTTAACCTCCCAATGGTCCAGCTTTAGACTTTAGACACAGCGCGGAAACAGGCCTTTCGGCCACACGAGTCTGCTCTGACCAGCGATCACCCAGTACACTCGCACTATTGGTATCCTACACACTAGGGACAATTTATAATTTTATCGAAGCCAATTAACCTGCAAACCTGAATGTCTTTGGAATGTAGGAGAAAAGCAGAGCACCCAGAAGAAACCCATACCGTCACAGGGAGAACGTACAAACTCCATACAGACAGCACCCGAGTCAGAATCAAACCTAGGTCTCTGGCGCTGTAAGGTAGCAACTCGACTACTGTGCCAGCTTATAAGGTCACATCTCCTTGTCCTAAATTTTCCCAATTGGAAGTTTTCCATCTGCTCTCTCAAATTGGTTCAGTATCCTTAAGAAACCCTTCTCAAATCATTTTTAAAAATGTTTCATTGCCATAGAACACACGTCTAGTTTCTGCAATCGCCAAAGAATTGCTACCCAAATGTCACCACAATTGTTTTATGGTGACAACTTTTCAATTGATAGTGTCACATCAGGTGTTTAATCCCATGCAGGCTATGGCTTTTAATGAGTAACGCAGTGGGGCACCAGGTTATGCAAGGGATTTGTTCTTGAGAAGTGTCCATAACCTTAATTTTCTGTAAGTCAGAAATAAACAGTTTCTCCCCAAATCATAATGGGAAACCCTTAGCCTTAACACCTCTTGGAGATTCATTTGCAAAAAGTAGACTGATGAAAGTCACCTTAGGAATTTTAGCAGGAAGTGAATTGTGACCAATATATTTGTGAATCCAGCCAAAGAACTTAATGGTATGTTGTTAAGCTGGAAAGAGCGCAGAGAGGATTTACGAGGATGTTGCCAGAACTTGAGGGTCTGAGCCATAGGGTGAGATTGGGTGAGCTAGGACATTATTTCTTGGAGCGCAGGACGATGAGGGGAGATCTTATAGAGGTGTACAAAATCATTTGGGGAATTGATAGAGTAGATGCACAGAGTCTTTTACCCAGAGTAGGGAATCAAGAACAAGAGGATATAGGTTTAAGGAGAGAGGGGAAAGATTTCATAGGAATCTAAGGGGCAACTTTTTCATAAGAGGGTGGTGGGTGTATGGAATGAGCTGCCACGGGAGGTAGTTGAGGCAGAGACTATAACAACACTTAAAAGGCATTTGGGCAGGTATGTGGACAGGAAAGGTTTAGAGCGATATGGGCCAAACCCAGGCAGGTGGGATTAGTGGAGATGGAGCAGCTTGTCCTAGTGTAGATGGGGCACATTGGGCCAAAGGGCCTGTTTCCGTGCTGTAAGACTGATTCTAAAAGAAAGAGAATGCTAATTAGGTGTGATTTGTGATGTTTGACATTACCTGAAGGAGAGTTCAGGGAAAGCACTGGCATTTTCTCAGGAAGATCTCTGCATTGTTTGTTGGTAAAGAGATTCCAGATCTGTACCCGAGAGCAGAGTCCAGTACAATTCCTTAAAGTCGGATTTTCATAAGTCAAGTCTTGTGCAACCTGGGGACGGGACCCGTAGTACACACATTGCGTGACAGATCAGTGAGAAAGTCCTTCAGAATTTTTTCCCCAGCTGGTAACTCCAGAGGCTGCAGTCTCATGCTGAGCATTTGGCATTTAGGTCAGTGATTTCTCTATTTTCCCCCTGACTCTGACAGTTGAGTATAATAGACAAGAGCTGTTTTTCACTACACCCCCTCCTCCCCGCCCCCTTCATTTATTTATTATTAGATGATTCAATACCAATTATAACATTAGATTAAAACTTTGAAATAATGAACTGCCAGAGGCTACCTCTCAGGACATTCTGAATGATCTCATTGACTACTATAAGGTCCTGAGAAGGTTTGAAAAGATAGATACTGAAGAACTATTTTTTTTCCCAGCTGGTGACTCCAGAGGCTACAGTCTCATGATGAGCACTTGGCATTTAGGTCAGTGATGAGGGTTGTGAAGCTTTAAAATTCTTCACCTCAGAGGAATGTGAATGCGGGGTCATTGACTACGTCTATGGCTGAGATTTGGGCGTTAAACAAATTGGGGAAATAGATGAGGTTAAAGGTTAGCCATGATCAGGTTCAATGGCAAAGAGATTCAAGGGTAAATGCACCCCCTCCTGCTCCTCCCACTTAGGCTCCTAAGAGTTGAATATGCGCAAAATAACTTTTCAATTATTGACTATATTAGGAAGTTCGGCCCAACTCACAAATGGTTTGTGTAGCTAGGAAAAAGGAAATTTTGACAGCCTATTACCATCCAGAACTTGATGTTTATTTCCGTTTATGTAATTGTTGGTAATGAGAGAATGGAAAGCTTATGTTAGTACGGATGTAATGCATGACCTGCCAGTCAGAAGTGAATGGACGAGTCACCATGAGATAGCCTAAGACATCTGGATAGAGATAGATGGAGACAGTCTACCAGATTCAAGCAAGGGTCAGCCAAACAACGCAAAGGAAGTTGATGCAGAAGTCTCTGTCTCCCAAAGCAAATGAACGGATCTTTGAGATCTGAACTGCACTGTTATTCAATTAGAGGCTATGAGAATTCTCAGCTGCAAAATGTGATGGAGCAGAAATTATCTCGGGTCACCAATGCTAAATGTAGGCGGACATGTTGGCCACTGGTTATGTACTCATTACTGCATATCTATTTGCAGTTGAACATTTTGCATCTGACAACCAAATTTTCCTCCTGTTGGGTTTTAAAATAAACTAAGGGCCAAGTATAAAGCCTTGGATAATCTTAGCTACAGGTTTAATCAAATACTCTACACATCCAATAAGGAACTAGCGATAGATGCTTTAAAAGAGAGCTCCAAAAAGTTATTTTTCTGACCATCCAGTGTGGACTAATTTGAGAGGAGAGAGGATTCATGTTTTATATTAATTATTCCCACCTAAGTTCAAATGTCTGGTGTGCAGACACGTCTAATCAAGTATCATTGACCTGCCTTAAAAAACACATCAAAACAGGATGCGCTCAGAGCCCTTCCAGTTAATATGACAATTACAGCCTACTGCATTGCAAGCATGAATCACTTGGCTCCATTGCCCTCAAATTGTGTAGGAGTGTATTTTAATGAAATAGTTCAACTAGGTTCTGAGCATGCAGCTTCTTTCAGAGGATCCATATTTAGCAAACAGAACAATTTTCCATTTATAACCTGCAAACACTAAAAGAGATCACTAATTAATTTTCTCATTGAGAATCATTGCACAGTTTTGAGAAGGTACAGTTTTGACTTATTGTAAGTATACTAAGCCACTTAAGATAACTGTCATCAAACTTGAATAGATTATGAGGACACTCATTTCACTTTGGTCATAAATATGTATTGTAAATAATTGAAGGCCCATTGTCACTCCACTGGTAATAGCCTACCAACCCAAAGAAAGGCCTGTTTAACTTATGTTCCATTTTGTGTTTTATGAACCGATTATTATTCCCTCCAAAACATTACATACAACACCATGGCCTTTTTTTGTATGCGGTATCCTTTTGTATACCTTAAATACATGACAAAAATCCAGATATATCTTCTTGAACCTAATGTCTGAGCCAATTGTAAAATTGATGTAACAGATTTGCTGCAATTATTTTACAAGCCGAGGTACTGCAGCATCAATACAACAGCATTTAAACAAAACAATAGTCCCATTCTATACATTTAATAGCAATATTGAACATGATTGACACTGCAATATGTGGGCTGAAACAATAAGATGATCCATTTCCTGCTTGAGAATGAAGCAGATTAAATTTCCAGAAGGATATAAAATTCTCTAAAATTACACTTGTGGAGTGGATAAACATATTATATATTTAAAAACTCCATGGACTTATCAACCAATTAAACAATTCCTAATTCAATTATTTAAACAAAATCTTAATCAAAATCATGGTATGGTTATATTTTAGTTTACGAGGCATGGTTAGAATTCACTGGTCACATGTTCAAATTAGCACAAACAAGACAAAAGCACGTGTTATTTTTTCATTTGCATTTAAACCCTAAAAAAAATGTAAGTCTTGTTTCTATTCTAGGTTTGAAAGTACAAATAATATAACTATTTATTGCCTCAGGAAGTTTATGTGGCATAAGGAATATTTCAATAGTACAATATAAAGGATTTAATGTAATTGGAGTGGGGACAATTTAGGCACAAGCATCTGAATTCGCCCAAGAAAGTCAGAATATAAATTTAATTAAATTTGGAGGAGAAAAAAACCCCAGATTTAATGCCAAATTGTTATTTTAATGAATAAAAGCCCTTTTGATCTATTTGTGAAGGAAATCTGTTGTCCATAGCCAGTCCGTCCGATCTTTGCAATCAGAACCACAGAAATAACATTGGCAGGATGCCTCCCTTGTAGTCCATGCAGCCATGCAGTTGCATTAAATAGCTTAAATGGATATGTAGCAACAATCAGAAAGAATCTAGGTTCTAAATCAGAATTGTTTCTGCAAAAAATTCCTAGGTACTATCTGCAGACTGATAGCAAAGTTAGGACAAATGCCCCACAAACATTTTAAGCACTGGTCTTACATAGCCTTTATGACAGAATTTTAACAGTTGCTTGATTATATCTGCCAGATATTTCCATTACAGTGGCACAGCTGGTAAAACTGTTGCCTCACAGCACCAGGGACCCCAGTTTGATCCTGACATCAGGTACCTTCTGTGTGGAGTTTGCATGTTCTCCCTTTGACCATGTGGGTTTCCTCCGGGTGCTCTGGCTTCCTCCCACACCCCTAAGATGTGCGGGTTTGTAGGTTAATTGACCCCTATAAAATTGCCCCTGACGTATAAAGAGTGGACAAGAAAATGGGATAACATAGAACTTGTGTGAACGGGTGATCGATGGCCACTGCCTGTGTTGTGTCTTCGGGTTTGATGTCCTGATAATAACGACACAATTCAGGTTGTTTCAGTTGCCTTAATTTACTCCTTTATTCAGCTCCTTGCCTGTGTGGCGTAGTGATACTGAAAAGTGCTTACATACCTAATCACAGTGTGTGTGTGTGTGTGGTGAGTGTGCCTGATACAAAGTAGTGCAGGAGGTTGGGACTGCTACAATGAATATGTAGCATATGTAACATCCCCCCTTCTCAAAAGAAAAGAATAAAAGTTAGTGACACTAGAGGATTTCCAGAGCGAGGGTGGCAATCCTGTAGCAGATACCGTGGGATTATTCTGCCCACATTCATGGCATTCTGCTTTCTACTATACTACACAACAAAATATATAATGGCAGCTTGTTTTCTTTCAGGTAGTGCGTAGCCAGTCAAGAGTCATGTCTTGGCGTGACTTGTGACTTGTCCCTTCCAGTGCTAGCGATAACGCGCTGGGGGTAAGATGTTGCTCCTGGATCTAGTAGATCTGGTTGTTGCCTGCAGTGTTGCACTCGATGTATTGGTGACTTGTTGAGTCGTTTCCTGGCCATTGGTTGGTGCTGGTTGACTATATAACTCACTGGTAGCAGTTTGTGAGAATGTGTTGTCATCAATGGCAGGTGTTGCTGTTGCTGTGGGTGGTGTCCTAGGAGTTGCTGGTGTTGTCTTTGAAGTTGCAGGTGTTGACATTTCAGGTGTCGGGCGGATGTGAATTCTGTTTCGTCTCAACTGCCTGCCCGGTTCTGTCTCTATGATATATGATTTTGGGGTTCCAGCCCTACTGGTGATTTGTGCTGGGGTCCATTTCTTTGTTATTGGATCCTGAGCATGTACGTTTTGGCCTTGAAATAGTTCAGGCAAGTACTGTGCATTTTTGTTGTATTGTTTCAGCCCCTCCTCCTGGGCAGCTGCCAATTTTGCCCTTGTTTCTTCTTGGTCGATAGGGGGTTGGATTTTGCTTGGCAGGGTGGTTTTGTATTTCCTGCCATTTAGCATTTCTGCAGGAGACTTCATGTCAGCCTTTAGTGGAGTTGCCCGTAAGGATAATAGTGCCAGGTTTGGATCCTCCTTTGCCTCTCGGCATTTTATTAGTATTTTCTTGGCTGTCTGTACTTGCCTTTCAATAAACCCATGGCCCTTTGGGTAATGTGGTGAAGATGTTGTGATTTTGAACCCGTATTCGGTGGCCAGCTCTCTGAATTCCCGAGATGTGAATTGGGTTCCATTGTCACATACGATCTGCTCAGGTATTCCTTGCTCTGCAAACAACCCTCTAACAATTGACACAATTGTTTTAGCTTTCAAGTCCTTTATGTTTCTCACAAATGGGAATTTGGAGTAGTAGCAGGCCATAATCAAATACCATTGCTGGTTCTCTGTGAACAGGTCTGCTCCGATGGTTTGCCATGGCCGGCTTGGGATATCACTGGGTGTCATTTCCTCCTTCTGTTGTGAATTCCTGTATTTTTGGCATATGTGGCATGTAGATACCAGCTTTTCTATGTCCTTGTACATGCCTATCCAGTACACAGCGGATTTAGCACGGAGTCTGCACTTTTCCATTCCTAAGTGTCCTTGGTGGATCTTTTCGAGGATTTCTTTTTTCATGGACTTGGGTATGATGATTCGTGATCCGGCCAGCAGGACTCCATTCTCTACCGAAATATCATCACGGATGGTCCAGTATTCGCGGAGGATAGGCTGAACTTGTTGTCTCTTTTCTGGCCACCCCTGTATTACCATTTGGGTGAGGAGCTGGAGTTCTTCATCTCTGGCTGTTTCCTCTTTAATCTGTTCCAGCTTCACGCTTGTCACACTCACAATGTGGTGGATCTTTATGCTCAGCCCTTCCATCTCTTGTTTGTCATGTGTTGATAGTCTGGATAGGGCGTCAGCTAGCAGCAGGTCTTTTCCTGGCTTGTATCTGATGTTGTAGTCGTAGCTCTGTAGCCTCAGTAATAGTCTCTGTAGTCTGGCTGGTGCTTTGGTGAGGTTTTTTTTTCCGATTTGTTCTAGAGGGCGGTGGTCTGTTTCGATGTCGAAATACCTTCCATATAGGTAAGTGTGAAATTTCTCGCAGCCATAGACTACTGCTAAGAGTTCTCTCTCTATGTTTGCGTACCTTGATTCTGTAGGAGTGAGTGCTTTGGATGCATACGCAATAGGTCGGCCATTTTGTATCAGTACTGCTCCAACTCCTCTCATGGAGGCATCAACTTGGAGTGTTACAGGTTTCTGTCTGTCATAGTACTGCAGGATCGTTTCTTTGCTGATGAGTTGTTTTAATTTCCCAAAATCTTGGCTATGTGAAGCACACCAATCAAATTCAGCGTCGTCTTTCATCAATTCACGGAGATTTGCTGTATGATTAGCAAGCTTAGGTATGAAGACTCCCATGTATTGTATGAGCCCTAGGAAACTTCTTAACTGTTTCTTGTCTTTGGGTTCCTCCATGTGGTTGATAGCATCCACTTTTGTAGGGTCCGGTTTCACTCCTTCTGCAGAGTAAATCAGTCCAAAGAATTTGCACTCCCTTTCTTTGATTATGCATTTGTCTGCATTGAGCTTTATGCCGGCTCTTCGAGTTTTTTCCATAGCCTCATGGAGGTTGTAATCATGCGTGTTTTCATCTCTGCCGTATACTTGGATATCATCTGCTATCCCGATTGCCCCTTTACAGCCTTTGTATGTTTCATCTATTTTCCGCTGGAAGACATCTTGACTCACCTTCAGCCCGAATGGGAGCCTGTTGAATCTGAATCTGCCAAATGGCGTGTTGAAAGTGGTGAGCATTGATGACTTCCGGTCTATTTTGACGTTCCAATATCCATTGCTAGCATCCAGCTTGCTGAACACCTTGGAACCGGCTAGTGCGGGTGTGATCTCTTCAAGGGTTGGAGTTGGATAATGGTCGCGCTTCAATGCATTGTTCAGATCCCTGGGATCAAGGCATATCCTTAGTTTTCCGTTTGGCTTTTCTTTGATAACAATTGAATTTACCCAATCAGTTGGTTTAGTTATTGCTGTGATGATGCCCTTTTCTTCCATTTCGTTTAGTTGTTCCCTTAGCCTCTCTTTCAGTTCAAGGGGAACACGGCGGGGTGGGTGGATCACTGGCTTCACACTGGGGTCTACTGTGATATGGTATTCGTATTCCTCAAAACAACCAACGGTATCGTCAAAACACTCTGGGTACATGTCCATCAATTCTTCTTTGTTCCTGATGGGCGGCCGGTTTTTGATGGGTATGTTTCTGTCAATTCTGCAGGAGTTTGTCTTGATTTCATAGTTGATTGACACAATCTTCAGTCTTTGGCACGTGTTCAGGCCGAGAATAGCAGGTCCTTTCGATTTAGTGATGAAGAAGGGGCATTTCACTTCTTTCCCTTTGTATGTTCCTGCTATGATTATTTTGCCTAGCTGTGGGATTATGGAACCTCCGTATGCAGCTAGGACTACATCGCTACTTCCAAGGATTCCTTTCCTGACGCTGCCATCTTTTGTCATGTGTTCAGGGAATATCTTTCCGTAAAGATTGACTGGTAAGATATTGCTCTGGGCTCCAGTATCAATTTTGAGCCTTAGATTAATCGTTGTTCTTTTCTTTCCCACTTTTTTCTGTAGTTGTATTATAGTATATGCTTCCTCTCTGTTGCTATGTGTTTTGCTGTTTCCCATTTCGTGGACGTCAATGGTCCCAACGGAAAGGAATTCTTCCTCAGAGGTATCTGAGGTTATCTCCTCTTCCTGTTGGACGTGTGCGTGTATTTGTTTCCTTCTCGTATTTCTATCGTTCTTTGACCATTGCTGCTTTGGCTTGGTGCTGTATGATTTTGTTGACCTACACATTTTCTTCCAGTGGTTAGGCCTCCCACATGAGTTGCAGGTAGTCCCGTATGCTGGGCACGCCCTGCGATCATCAAATGCATGCTCTGTACCGCAGTTCCAGTAGCTTCTTTGGCTTGCTTGTTTGTTTGCATGCCTAGAAAATGTCTGCTTTGGAGCCTTTAAGGTGGAGCCAGGGTCACGTTTTGAGAGAGCGTCTATATTCACTCTGGTGCTGCTCTGAGATGAGCCAACTTGAAGGCAGAGGGAGGACATTTGTTTCCTTGTGGCTTCGAAAGCTCTGGCAGCATCTACGGCGTCTTTTAGGTTGAGGGTGTCTTTCCCTATTAGGGACTTTTGGACCTCTTGGTGGGCGCACCCCCATATTAGCTGGTCGACAATTCTGTCATCTTCATCACCAAATCTGCATTTCTTGGCCACGTTCCTTAGTCTCGAAAGGAAAGTGTCGGTTGTTTCTTGTGGGTCTTGTCTTAGCCCTTGGAACTCATACCGATGGATTCTGTGGTTTGATTTGGGCTCCATATGGTTCGCAAACCTTTCAAGGACTATTCCCGGATTATTGCAGTCAGGCTCTGTTAAGCTCCAACTGTTAAAAATGTCTAGACCCTTCTCCCCGAGCCATAGTAAAATATAACTGACCTTCTCTTCATCTGCAGTTCCTTTCAGGAAGCTTTTAAATGCCAGCTGGCTCTTTTGTTTGAATTTCTTGAACGCCTCCACCACATCATCGGCGTCCCAGTTCATCGTAGGGTGGAGGCTCATTGCTGCTGTGGAGGCCGCCATCTTGTGTTGTTAGGCGGGTGCACAAAAAAAATCAATTTCTCTGCAGCCGCTGTTCCTAATTCACAATAGCGATTCACAATAGCGCGGGTTTTTACTCGAAAGTCACCGCTGCCACCATGTTGTGTCTTCGGGTTTGATGTCCTGATAATAACGACACAATTCAGGTTGTTTCAGTTGCCTTAATTTACTCCTTTATTCAGCTCCTTGCCTGTGTGGCGTAGTGATACTGAAAAGTGCTTACATACCTAATCACAGTGTGTGTGTGTGTGTGGTGAGTGTGCCTGATACAAAGTAGTGCAGGAGGTTGGGACTGCTACAATGAATATGTAGCATATGTAACAGCCTGCTTTCACGCTGCAAAACTAAAACACTAAAACTAAAGGCATTTCTGGTATGAGTTGGACACAACAGAAGGTATCAACATAAGGCAGTGACTCTCAGAATCTTCAGCATCGTCTCCCAACCCATGACGTCCCATGGAGAAGTGTCAAGCACAGGAAAACAAACTCCTGCTGATTATCACCCTTACACACTTGGGTCTTTGGTTCCTTCATTGTTGACAACCAGATCTACAACGATAAGACGGAGTACAGGAAAGAGATTGGGAACCTTGTGTAATGGTGTCAGTACAACAACCTCGCCCTTAACATCAGCAAGATGAAAGAGTTGGTTGTTGACCTAAGGAAGTGAGTGGGGAGGTGGGAGCAGTGGGGAAGAACATAACCCTGAACGGAACTGCTGTAGAGATGGTCAACAGTTTCAAGTTTCGTGGCATCCATATCACCAGCAATCTAACCTGTTCCCTTCACTCTGGTGCGGCGTCTATGAAAGCATATCAGCACATTTAGTTTCTTCAGTTTTGCAGAGGATTTGGCATGGTCATGCAGATGCTCTCGAACCTCTGCAGAAGTGCCATAGAAGTATTCTGACTGGATGTATCTCAGCCTCATATGGCAATTGCTCTGCTCTTGACTGCCTGAACCTGCAGGGAGTGGTGAGAACTGCCCAGTCCATCACAGGCTGGTCACTTCCTTCCATGCAGTCCATGTTCACAATGCGATATATCAGGAAGGCTGGAGGTCATATCATCTGGGAGTCCGGACATCCTGGCTATTCCCTTTACTCTCTTCGATCTTCTGGGAGAAGATACAGGAGCTTGAAGGCTCAAACATCCAGACTTATAAGCAGCTCTTCCCCACAGCTATCAGACATCTGAACCAGTTAACTCTTTCACACCCACTGCCATGTACTCTTACCCATCACTCTGACTCATTCAGTTATCCCGTTAGTGCACTTCAGTATTTTTAGCACTACTTCAGATTGTAGTACAATCGTTGCACCATTCTGCTCATTTGCATTTGTTGTTATATTTATTGTTGTGTCTACTATTACCATATATCGTTTACTCTATGAACTTCATGTGAACAAAGGATTTTGTTTCACCCCTGGTGAACATGACAATAAACTAATTTGAATCTCCCCAAGGGTTCCTGGACGCACCCACAGCGCGCACACACACACACTGCAGCGGATAAAGACGACTGCTAAGCACCCATTTCTCATAGTAAACCAGGGTGGGCAATAAATGCTGGCCTTGCAATCACTGCCTGCAATTGAGGGATGAATTTAAGCAAACAAGAGCCACAGACATATCCATAAGAAACTCCGGAGGAAATGGTGCTGGGAAGAAAAAGAGGGAACCCACAGCCACAGAACAAATAAAAAAATTGTTTAACCTGCATGTCCACAATACTTGTCCTTTTTAGGCCATCCCAGAGCACCCCACAGCCAGTGAAACTTTCAAAATACATTGGCTGTTGTAATGCAGGAGATAGGCTGCTAATTTCCGCACAGCAGGCCATTGCAAATAGCAATATGATTGTGACCATTAATCTGCTCTTGACAATTAATGGTGATTCAAGGATAACTACTTGATATGGCAAAGCTGAAAATGTATCTGCCAGTCTGAGAAACAGTGGTCATGAGATCTTGTACCTCCAACTGGGGCAGATGTGCCCAATTCTACGGTGTTTCCAAGTAGCAGCACTTCCAATTACCTAGCATTCCTTCATTGCAATGTGAGGCACTTTTGTATGCTGAACTCTCTTGTAGGATCAAAGCTTGTCGTCTCTCGACTGAAAAGAAAGAATGTAGGTTAATCTCAGTGGAGCAAAACGCAGGCAACTCTACTGAGGAGAGCAACGGAACTGAGTGATTACTTGTGGTTGGACAGATGATAAAATGCTGGTAATGTGATTGGTAACTTATGAGCTGATTTCCTGTGTACTTAATAAAGATTCATCTTGGATCATTTCCCAACAATTAGGTTCACTTTTTCCAAAATAGAACTATCTTTTCTCTCCATATGGGAGCAGATTTTTCTCATGCAGGGCTGTGAGATGCAGACAGTTCAATGAGAAGAACCAAAATCAACTAAGTAAACAAATACCACTGAGCTTTTGAATTTTGAATGACGTGAAATTAGAAACGAGAGTAGGGTGTTCAGCTATTCAAAACCATTCCAATATTCTGTCAGATCACAGCTGATCTACAGTATGTATCTATCTTTCTTAATCATTCAAATACCGTGGGTTTCACTGGCTGGGCTGTCATTTAATTGCCCATCCCCAATCGTCTTCGAGAAGGTGGCAATGAGTTGCCTTCTTAAACCTCTGCAGTACTTGGTGTGTCTAAACCCACAAGGCTGTTGGGGTGGGAGCTCCGATATTTTGACCCAGCAATGTGAAGGAACACCAATATATTTCCAAGTCAGGATTGGGTGTGTCTTGGAGAACAACCTCCATGAGGTGTTCCCATGTTTTTGCTGCCTTGTCCTTCTTGATGGTAGAGGCCATAGGTTTGGAAAGTGCTGTCTAGGGGGTCTTGAAGAGTTGCGGCTGTGCATCCTGTACATGGCACAAACTACTGCCACTATGTGCCGGTGATGGACTGAGTGAATGATTATGGACGCAGATTATCTCCTATTGGGGATCAAGCGTCTTGAATGTGGTTGAAGGTGCACTCATCCAGGCAAATGGAGTGCACTCTATCACACTCCTGACTTGAGCCTTATAGTCGGTGGACCGGTTTTAGGTAGTTAAAAGGTGAGACACTCACAGTTGAATTCGCAGCCTCTTACAGGCTCTTGTAATGACATAGTGGGCATGGATACTCTAGTTCATTTTTCTAGTCAATGGTAACTCCCCAGTGATTGGTGTGGCGAATTCAAACACATGGGTATGCAATCTTTCATACCTATTCATCTAACAAAACAAAAATCATTCTGGATTTTGAAGTAACATACAAGTGACATCCCTGTCACAAAAAAGTTACAAATTTTCACTTTCCTTTATGTCAAATATTTCTTGATATCACCCTAGAACTTAATTTTTAGATGATGCCCCTTTTCCAGCAAAATAACACAATGTCCAATGTCCATGATGAGATAGGTTGGAAAATGGGGACAGTATCCTAGCTTTTGGAAGGTCGGTTCAAAGTCTGATAACAGAGGAGAAGAAGCCATTCTTGACTTTGGTGATATGCGCTTTCATGTTTCTGTAGCTTCTGCCCGATGAAAGCAGGGAACGATCCTTAATTATATTTGCTTTCCCAAAACAGTGTGAAAATTGAATCAATGGTGGGACTCTGATCTGAGTGATTGACTGGGCTACATCCACAACACTGCAATTTCTTGCAGCTTTGGGCAGAGCAGTTTCCAAACCAAGCTGTGATGCAACCCAACAGTGTGTTACCTGTAAAAGTTTGTATAAGTAATTGGAGACATGCTTAATTTCCTCAGTCTCCTTAGGAAGTGGAGACATTGGTGTTCTTTTATGGTTGTGGCATCGATGTGGTTAGTCCAGGACAGATTGCTGGCAATATTTACACAGAGGAACTTGAAACTCTCAATCACTTCCACTTCAGCATCATTGCTGCTTGGGGCATTTACCCCACTAGACATACTAAGTCGATAACTTGCTCTATAATCTTGATGACATTGAGGGACAGGTTCTGGAACTGACACCATGTTACTACGTTCCCTATCTCCTTCCTGTACTTTGTCTCATCAAAGTTTGAGATCTGCTGACTACAGCGCCGTTATCTGCCCACTACAGCGCTGTTATCTGCCCACCACAGCGCTGTTATCTGCCCACTACAGCGCTGTTATCTGCCCACTACAGTGCTGTTATCTGCCCACCACAGTGCTGTTATCTGCCCACCACAGCGCTGTTATCTGCAAGCTTGTAGGTGGAGTTACAGCAAAACTTGGCCACACTATCGTGAGTGAAGGGTAGATGCAAGGAATGGCAGATGCTGGTTTACAAGAAAAGATACAGTGGGCTGGAGTAATTCAGCATGTCAGACAGCACATGGAGAACATGGATAGATGTCGTTTCTGGTCTGGACCCTTCAGTTTGAAACCATTTTCTCCAGAAATGCTGCTTGACCTGTTAAGTTACTCCAGCATTTTGTGTCTTTTTTATTTGTGAGTGTAATGTAGTATTTAGTCTATCAATAATTTGATAATATAGAAATTTGATCATTTGGTGCTGTTTATTACAACTCAACATAAATTAAAAATATGGACATTTCTCGAATGAACCGCAAAATAAATTACAGGATCACTTTTTGTTATTCCAGAAATCTGATAATAATAATAATTATATATTTCTTTATTCGTCCCACACCGGGGAAATTTAGTGTTACAGCAGCAAAGTGGATAGCAAGAGATCATTCATTATAAATAAAAGTAAAGACAAGGATAAATTGTCATCAGTTTTCTGTGTATTTTTAACTGTTACTGATTGGGGACCTGGCATTATTTCTGCTTCATATTTGCCATGAAAAATCATGTCAGAATACTCAAGTCACGTCATTTCCCATGGACCTTTGCTGGGAAAATTAGACTACTCTGTTCCATGCAGTGACCATTATTGGTTGCTCCTAGAATAACCAAGTTTCATGTGTCTTGCGAAACACAATCTTTCTATGTTTTAGGGCCCTTACTCTCCCAGAGGGTAGTAAACACTTAACCTACTGAACTCGCACACCAAACCGTCCCTCCCACAATTCTGCCCCAACTTTCCAATTGCCAAAAACTCCCCCTTCACCCAGAGCACAGTTCATCCATGATTAAAGCCTTCTCATTGCCCCACCAATGCCAGCTTTGATCCATTGTCTCTGCAGTGCACTAAGAAGAGTGGATAAAGGAATCCTGTACTGCCCAAGGCCCAAGTCGTTGTTGGCATGCCACATAATTCAATTACACATGGCACACTGCCATTAACTTTTTCTTTTGGTGGGAAAAAACTGCAGAATGAGGAAAATTAGCAGTCTGATAAAATAAGAGTAAACAGGCTGTTCTTTATTATTCATTATACTCTCATTAATAATCATGCCAAAATTATTTAACTTTCCAAAAAAGTCTGAACAGATGCAATCCATAACTGAGAAACATAAACAATTATCTTAATCTGTTTTTGCTTGCACTGTAAATCATTTCAGGCATAATTTCTAAGAAAACTACAGATCCTGGGATCTGTACACCGTGGCCCTAATCCACCGCATAAACGCTAGCAGATCTACTTGAACCTGCATTGTTTTCCCCACTCAAACGCCTCAGAACTCCAGAATAAAGGCCAGCCTTATACTTGGCTAAAGCACTGATAACGACACACCTGCATTGCATCAGTTTTCGCGTGGATTTATTGTTTTTATGGTGACGATGGACTCAATGAACACAAGTGAAAGGAATGTTCCAGCAGTCAACCTTTTGTTGGTGTTTGTGAGGGAACAATATTGCCCAATAAATTATTTGAGACATCAGGTTTAAAGTTAGAAAAGCTGGAGCAATGGTAAGAACATATCGTGTTTAAGTTAAGAAGAGTATCCATTAACGAGGGAAAGCCTAATATATTCACTTCTGTACCAAAGATATGTTGCTCTGTTTCAATGTTATTACAACAATTGTTTCATGTGTTTGCAAGCTATTCTTCCTTAGGATTGAAAATGACTTGCAGCTAATCTGGACACATGGGTTCTGAGGTGACTAAGGCTAATTTTGGAACTGCAGACCCTTCTACCTTGATGCAGGAGGTGACTGAAGGGATGGCCGTGCGGGTAGTTTGTGAAGGGGTGGTTGCACTTCCATGTGCTCCATCACATGGAGGTTGAGGTTCTCAATGGTGACCAACACGCTCCTTCTCAACTTCGAGCATCATGTGCCAGAGATTCCCACGAGTTAGTGAAAGTGAGAGGGGCAAAGTTTAAAGGAGAAGTACAGGACATGTGGGGTTTTTTTAAACACAGAGTGGTGGGTGCCTGGAACACATTGCAAAGGGTGGTTGGTGGTGGAGCTACATACAAATTGGGCTGACATGCCTAGCCTTGTATATAGTTTTATTTTTTTTAATATAATTTAATAAGCTTGACAGAGTGAATGAAGACAGTGCCATTTCCTCACTATATTAGGGTAGAATGCCTATGACAGAAAACAATTGTTTATGCCGAAAAATGTTTGCAATTTAATATGGCTTTTACAGTTAATTCCAAATAAAACAGCATTAGCCTACTCTTTAAGTATCTATTGGTGTGGTTTGGCACGTACAAGTATGTGAATCAAATCTTCTGCTTTGAATATAGAATTATCATCATAGTCAGTGGTTCATTTAACATATTGTAATAATCTCCACTTCTTTGAAATTTAGATGCAGAATGCTGGTTAATTCTTGTGTGCTCATTTCCAAATGTAAGCATGTTATTAGAATGACTCCATCAGGATCTTTTGTGGGATGAACCTTGCATTGGAGTCATTGAGACGGGCTCTTTGGCCTATGAGTCCAAGCCGACCAACAGACGCCCATTTACACTAATCCACCCCAACCCACTCCCATTTTATTCTGTCTGAAGAAGGGTCTCGACCCGAAAAGTCACCCATTCCTTCTCTCCCGAGATGCTGCTTAACCTGCTGAGTTACTCCAGCATTTTGTGAATAAATACCTTCGATTTGTACCAGCATCTGCAGTTATCTTCTTATACCCATTTTATTCTTCCCATTTTCCACCACTCACGTGCACTCTAGAAGCTAAAGTGTCTAATTAATCTAGAAACAAGGAACTGCAGATGCTGGTTTACCAAAATAAAGTGCTGGAGTAACTCGGCGGGTCAGGCAGCATGGAAGGATCCCGACCCCAAACGTTCTCCAGAGATGATGCCTGACCCCCTGTGTTACTCCAGCACTTTGTGCCTAATTACCTATCTACCCACATGCATTAGGGTTGTGGGAAGAAATCGTCAGGATCGAACCTGGGTCACTGGAGCTGTCAGGGAGGGAGCAGCTATATTCACTGCATCACTGTACTGTACTGCCAGCTATCTTTCCCCACAGATCAATGTGGCAACTCTACTGAGCGCCAATGCATCCCTCAGCATGTGGTCCTGCGTCCTCGGCAGCGCTCTGTTGGTAAGCCACGGCTTTAAGAGAACCGTGCCATATCTGCCTTTATTCATCAAGCCTGTGTACTGACAATGTCAAGCTGCAACTGAAAAACTAGCAACTTACTTTTGAACGGCAACGGGCAAGTAAAGATTATTGTACAGCAGCTGAAAGTAGCAGATGGATGAAAAGAGCAAGTCGTCGCTTTTAAGATGATTGACTGCGCAGGCTGCAAAGTTTAACAAAGATCGTTCTGTATCGGGGACAGACTTTGACCCACCTACAATGTGTACGGCACCTGCCATCACACATTGCAGGGGTGATATCTGGATCCAATATTCCTATCGAGCACAGCTGTACACACAAAAATACTCCAAATCGGTTACATTCATCTGTTTAGCTCAATAGTACAACTAATTTCGTTGGTTGAGAGATGGCCCACTTTCGGTAACAAGACTTGCAACATAGTTTTCCATTTGTTACACAGATATTATAAATCTCCTGTTTTGATGTTTACTCTACAGCTGATTAAATGTTTCCAACGTGTGTTATTCTCAACATAAAAATTCTTGCCCCAAAGCACTTATCGAGCCATTGAAGTATTCATAGTGTGGTCACTGTTGTATAGGACATCAGTTGTCAATCTGATTATACAGCGAGCCCCCACTAAAGATGTAAATTGTAATGGTCGGAAACTTTGTCAGTGGTGCGGACAGAAAAAAAAAAATCTAGGGGGAGTTTACCAGGAGGAAGCCACTCCGTTCTCTTCAAAATAACAGTCGCTGGATCAATCAAATGGCGGCGTTTAGTGTCACATATGAAAGCAGGTACCAACAATTGTCGAGCAACCCCTCGGTACCGATGGAATGTCAGCATGCATTCCCCAGTCAAGCTTCTGGAATGGAAATACTTCAGGAACTAAGGATATGAACTATCGATAAATGTCAAGCTGCAACATAGCATCAGAAATGTCCTTAGAAAATCGATTTAGCAGCAGTCTGTATAATTCAACATCCAGTTTGACATCTATCTTGAAAGTAAATATGTAAATATTCATAAATCGTAACCACACAAGAGACGTCTACTCTGTTCAATAGCACTAATAATATAATAATAATAATAATAATATTCATTTATTGTCGTTGCAACAAGTACAACGACATTTAAAAAAAATAGCAATCCTGACGGTGCTGTCTCTTTGAAATAACTCCTATTAGACCGAGGCTCACTGATTCCCCCCCCCCCCCGGAACTTTGTCTATCCCCCCACCTCCCTCCCATTTCCCTTTGAAAGTTTTCGCTGTCTTTTCGGGGGTCATTCCACATCACAGAAACTGGCTCTGTGAATGAAAATCCAGGTTCTCGCCTGGTTAGGGCATAGTTCCGTCCCTGTGAAGTGCTCCAAAAGCAGAAATGCGACCCAGACCGAGCTCCCACCCGGCAAAAGATGTCTGCAGCCCCGCAGCAGCGGCAAGCCCACCCCGCTGGTCTCCCACACGCTTCATATGTCCGGGCACAGTAAATCGGGCACTGGCAACCTGGGACGGACCTCCCTCCCTTACTCCCCTGTTACTTTACGAACCCGTGGCTTTTGCTGATCATCTCTTCAGGAAGCAGTTACTCCTTATTTGTTTACTTATTGCAGTAATTGATTTGTATCAATATCCATTTGTTAGCCATCAAAGGCAAATATTCTTCAAACATTATTTTCAACTGCAGAATGGCTTTGTACTTTTTTTCCTCGTGACTGTAAGAATTCAAATTGACAAGTGATTGCTCGGGGACATTTGCTCCTTATGATATCCATGAATGTGGGGTTAAGATCGGATTACACTGATTGATCCGCACCATGTCTCAAGCAACAACACAGCTGCAAAACAAATTCTGAACAACTGTTCCACAAAGGAACAAGAGGGTCTCCTGTCTATAATGCAACTAATTCAATCTGCCCCTTGGCTGGGATTAAAGGTAAAACGGAGCTGGGAACTGTTTCATAACCCAAGACCCAAGTGCAGTGCGTGCAACAGTCCAAACCACCCATTCATTCTGTGATAAAGGATCCACGGTGCTCATGACTAAACAAGAGTACAGTGCAGACTTTGTTGCTATCTTTAAATCCCCTTAGGATGAATGATTCTCCTTGATGTGCATAACGTGACTGTCTCGCCATCTTTACCATCCTTTAACATAAAGGACGATATTATTGAAGATTTAATGTTCCTGACATGTTGCTCACGCGCACCCAACTCACATCATCAGAGGCGTTGAACCAGATCTGTTTCCCTTCCACCCGCACTAATCTGGATCTCCGATGAAGAGGTGAAAGCAGAGGTGAATGGAGGGCAGGAGCCCCGGCATTCGCTCTTTGTTTCAACACAACTACCCTCCGCAAGACCCATTCAAATGGAAACTCTACACACCGCGAGTCTGAGCACTCTTTTCCAACCCAAGACCAGTAGCTGGAGATCGCATTCCTGGACCGTTCGGAACCTTGAATGAATGGCATTTGCTACATTCTGTTCAGTACTATGACTGACCTCACTATTGCTGTCTTTCCAAATAAAATGCCCAATCCGTTCCCCCTCTCAAACGAATGTAAAAGATCCAATGTTACTGTTTTTCAAAGAGTACTTCCCAGCAGCATCAGCCATTGCTGATCTCAAAACAAACATGGCTACATCTGGCCATTATCCCATCACCTCCCTCCTTTCCTACATTAGGAACCTCAATTCTGAGACAAGACATGAAGTAGCTGCCCTTTGCTTCCTGTATTCATAAGTGATAGGAGCAAAATTAGACTATTCGGCCCGTCATTCAGTCATGGCTGATGTAACTCTCCCCCTCAACCCCATCCTCTTGCCTTCTCCAATGTGTCAGGTATAAAAACATTCCATTGTTGGTTAAAGTAAAACATCAAGTTAATCAGAGAAATTGCAGAAGGCTGAAGCTCTCCTGCAAGGGATAGTTGCAAGCAGCAGATACATTTGTCATGATTCCTGTTGCAATATTCAACTCAAGTGTCTACAATAATTGTTCTGCACCATTGTTATTCTCAATCATACTGTGACACCTGCTCTCCTTACGAATAATTTCCAATAATTTTAATTGAAGGAGACTGATGTGCTGTTATCAAGGAGTGAATAATTAGAGTCAATTTTTGAAGGACTAATAACCATGTCTCACTGCTCACTTCCTATTTTAAGCCTACTGTATTTTGCTTTGAAAACTTCTGGAGGTTAAAATATATTCCTTTCAGAAGTTTTTTGGCATAACTCTAATGCAAGAGAAATTCAAAGTCTTTAAAAAAATGCTTGGCATACAGCTTGTTTTCTGTCTTCCATGACATAACCACAGCCTGTCTTATCCAGCTGTCAGCTACAAGAAGCTTTTATTCACCTGATTCCCTCAGCTGAGGAACTCAAAAGTGACCAATTTTGTAGAAAGGATTTTCAGTAATGAGCAAGTTATTCAACAACAAAAAAATTTGTTCTCCAAAAGCAGTCGAGTGATGCTTTGACAATTCCTTTACCCTGCTAGTTATTGTTTGACCAACTGTGGAATGTCTACAGGCACAGAATCCCGAACTCGTTAGGTTTTACAGCTAAAACCAGTAGATCTATTTGAATGGATTCACAAGAAACTGCAGATGCTGGAAAACATTGAGCGAAAAACAAACTGCTGGAGGAACTCAGCGGATCAGACACCATCTGCGGAGGGAAATGGATAGATGGCTTTTCAGGTCGGAACCCTTCTTCAGACAGATTTATTTGAATGGTTATTGCACATTAGATCAAAAATACCACCCCAGAGCATGAACAAAAACAGGCTGGTTGCAAGTAGATGTGCAAAGGGAAAATGTTGTCAATAATCAAAACTGTCATTGTTTTTTAAAAATTGGAAGGCTGTGTGTGTGTGTGTGTGTGTGTGTGTGTGTGCCAGAAAGATGGTGTGGCATTATAAAATACAATCACGTATACGTAAATCAGTCTGAAGAAGGGTCTTGACCCGAAACGTCACCCATTCCTTTCTCTCCTGAGATGCTGCCTGACCTGCTGAGTTACTCCAGCATTTTGTAAAATAAATACCTTCAATTTGTACCAGCATCTGCAGTTATTTTCTTACACTGCGTATACGTAAAGATTATTTAACTAGGCTCAGAGATTTGAGACAGCAATCATTAAACTGAGCATTCCACTGTATCTCATGATAGATCTAACTTCTTTCAGCTAATCACAATTTTCTACATAAAAAATACTTTGTTAAAATAAATATTCTATTAATGACCCCATCTCCTTTTGTGGTTGAGGGATGGTCAAACATCACTGGGGCAAGATCCTTTTAGTTGTGTTCATTGCATTCAGTTAATTGTGCAAATGGTATTACCGTCAATTAGACGCTAATAATTGGTATTTTTTTATTACTATTTTATCACATTTAGAATTCCAGCACCAAGATATACTAAGTGTCTCAGCTGGGATGTATTTTTTTTTTCCTTGTACATTTCAGATTCCCTTCAGGCTGCCAAGATGAGTAGAACTGCAACTGCCATGCAATGCTCATCAGCCGTTAATAATAGCTCCTTTGTACTACAGTCACATGAACAGTGTAGTGCTATGATTGCTGTCACTTTGGGCTCATTATGCAAAGCAAGCTTTCACATCGACCAGTTCTACTGGGCTTGCTTTGGTTGGATCACTATGACCAATACTGTTTTCACCCCATGGCATGCAAGAGCTTAGCACAGAATCCTTTCACTGCCACCGTTTCTGAATCACTTGTGTTATACTGAATAGAGCTTTTTTTTATAAAAAAAACAAAAATCACCATACCAACCTAACCATTTTAAACCGATATGGGAATTTTTTACACAATTTGGCTAATACAATTTAAAACAAGTAACTATACCAGATCATGTTAGTTAGTATATTTTAGTGATACCAAATCAGGTTTTGTTACTTATCCTGTTTTTATAATGCAAACAAAAATATTTTGATTAGTTGCCTGTGCAAGATGCCAAATCTAAAAGTAATAATTTTCAGTGAACAATACTGATAACGTGTTATCTAGCTTTATTGTGTTATGTATATAACTAGATAACACTTTATCTAGATAACACTTTATCTAAAAAAAACTAAGACTTAAATTGCATTTAGTTGTTTTTGGGTACAGTGCCATTCATTTTCAGTAAATTGGAAAACAAAGACCTAATTACAAGCAATGGATTGATGGTTACAATTTTTTTAATGGGTTTGAGGTAATGAATGGTTCATTAAATTAGAAATACCAAACTAAAAGATAACTCAATAATAATAAAAAAAACAGTTTTGTGTAGAGAAGACAGAGAAGTTTCTGGCTGTGTTGCATGGCCTGGCTAATGAGACCACTGATATCCGACTGCTACGCTCCTCCAATCTGCAGAGAGGCTGGCTTTGCAAGTGACCAGTCTTTTGGGTAAAACAGGCACCGTATGAACCTAGCGACATATGAATTTAATGTTGAATCTGCTCAATGTAATGGAAAAGCAGATATCATCATTTAGTTTTTCGCATTCAATTAGATGTCAGGGTAGAGGAAGTTGCCCTTGCCGAGTTCCATGACTTTGCAGTAGCACCCCCTTGTTTTGATGTCATAAGACTTGGGGTTCATCCTATTTCGAGGATAGCTCTAAAATCAAGATTGAGAGTTCAGTGCCACACTCTTGGCAGTGCCGTCTTTCAGTGAAGGGGCGGCACAGCGGTGCAGCAGTAGAGTTGCTGCCTTACAGCACCCGAGACCCGTGTTCAATCCTGATGTGTGCTGTCTGTATGGAGTTTGTACGTTCTCCCCTGGGACTGTGTGGGTTTTCTCTGGGTGGTCCAGTTTCCTCCCACACTCCAAAGACGTACAGGTTTGTAGATTAATTGGCTTCTGTTAATTGTAAATTCTCCTTAGTGCATGTAGGATAGTGCTGGTGTAAGGAGTGATCATTGGTTGGTGTGAACCCGGTGGGCCAAAGGGCTTGTTTCCATGCTGTATCTCTAAAGTCTAAAGTGGAAAACCAAGGCCCAAAGTGTCCCTCAGGTGCTACAAAAGATTCCTCAGCAAAGCCTTCATAACATCAGTGATCCTGAGGGAAGCGTGCAGGGCTTGCACCGTTTGCTGAGGTGGGACCATTGATCAAGCACAAGGTTCTTGGTCCTAGAATGTTAGGTGAATCAGTGACCCCTAGCAAAGTTAGAAGTCCTTCTCAGAGATTTCAGCTCTTGCTCTTGTTGATGTTGGTAAACAAATATTGGATGGGATACCAGTGTGTCAATCAGGGAAAGTGGCCTATACTTCAATACAGTACAGTTCAATACCATAGGTCTGTCTGAATGTGAAATTGGGGATCTTAAATAAATATTTATTTACTAACATCAACAAGATCAAATTATCTGTTCATTATCACATTGTTGGTATGTGAAATCGCCCAGCATGAATTCAAGGGCTGAAACTTCAGAGGAACATGACTTTGTCAGGATTATCAGTAAACATCACAAATAAAGTATTAACTGGCATTATCGTGTAATGTGACATTAGGGGGAAAAAGTATTTTATCCAAAAAAATGTTAACTCCAGGAAGACACCTCTGCCTCAGTACTACAGTAGACAGTGAGCCTGAATTCAAGAACTAAAACCTCCAAGAAGGACTCTAATTTTTGGAACCACCTGGCATCCAGGGACCAGGAGACCAATGCCTGATCTATGGTCCCACCTCAAAAAGACCTGCTAGAACCCTGCTCACTTCCCTCAGTTGCTTCTATAATAGATAGCTGAAGATAATTAACAGTAAAAGAAAGGTTAATTTTTGAAAAATTGAACTCATTCATGACTCTCCCAATTCCAGAGCACCGTTTTGGCAGTTTCTGATGGGACTAATCTGCTCCAAGTCCCATATCCATATCACCCCCCCCCCCCCCTCCCTCACCCCGTCAATCTATAAATGGGATGCAGCTAAAGTTAGAGCTAGAATTCATTGACTAGCTCCGAACACCCAATTAATGCCCACATCTCAATAGAATCAAATTGGCAAGACCTGCTTCCCAACTCTATAACTCAATCCTACAGAACACCCATCCAGTTCAGAACTGAAACAGATCTACAGTATAGCCATAAAAATCAAAAAGTACTGTTTGGTCTTATGCTATCTTCTAAACCATGTTTCAATTTTGTTTAATTAGGTTGACCACAACTATTCATTTTGATTCCAGTTTTTGGTTCTTTCAGATGCAACGCCTACATTTCCTCTGGTGGGAAAGTTCTTGTTCACAGATGCAACAAATCAATCATATCTGACTCCTTACTTTGAACAGCTCATAATAACATTAGTGTTCATCAACAACAACTTGCCACTCAATATGTCAGGCCTCTTCACCATAGTGAAAACAACACAGGTGTTTTAGAAATTGTCATCCGACCAAATCTGAGGAGACTAAAAAACATGTTCAAATACAAAGGATTAAGGAGCTTCTCAAAGGAGAAGGAAGGAAGAGGCAAAAAATGTTTGGAGAAGAATTTCAAGGGCTTTATAGTCGAAAACTAACCCACCTCCTTTGTAAAAACAGTCAAACCAGGGAATCATGAAAAGATGAGGGTTACACTTAGACACTGGTCAAAAACATCAATCCAATTGTGAATAAAATATAGCATTTCATGCTCATTACTATTATTTTCAAAATATTGATATATGGTCACAATAAAGAGGAATAGTATAATGCATTAGCACTGCCAAAGCAATTAGTATGTTCCCCCTAATCCTTGCCAAATGACAATGACGCAAGGCTTCTACGTTTAAAGCATAACTCGTAAAATCTTTTTCATTCTTATAATACTCCCACTAAATCAGCAATCCATTGTCTTGTTTTCCAAGAACTCCAGTCATTTAGTAAAGACCTCAAGATTCAAATCAATAAACTGGGAAGCACAAGAGGCTGCAGATGCAGGGATCTGTAGCAAAAACAATGGAGAGCACCTGGGGAAGTCAGCAGTCAGGTAGCAACTGTGGAGAGAAATAGACAATAAACATTTCCGGTCGAGATCCTTCATCTGTAAACGGTAGAGATGAAAGGTCTCAACCCAAAAGTCAACTGTCCATGTCCATGCACAGATGCTGCCTGACCCACTGAGTTCCTCCCGCTGCTCTCCATTTTTTGCCAAAGATTGCAGCATCTGTATTCTCTTGTGCCTCCATTTTAATATTCTATTGCAAAGCCTATTCAAGGTATGCCTTCTTCCAGGAAGTTTTCCCCCTCTCTTCAGTGGAACCATCCTTCTCTGAGGCCCTTTCCCACTGTCCCTTTGATTTCCACTGCCTCCAACTCTTTGACCAGTTCTCACTCAGACTTGCTACCATAGCCACGTGTTCTTCGAAGTCAGAATAACACAAGGGACCGTGGGCTCCAACAAAATGATTCACCACACCACATTCCCAACCTTGCCCCAATTATCACCAGTGGTCTATCCATTCTTTTACCATCCCACTCTCAGTCCCGCAGTCCCTCCCTCAATCCACTTCTCTCTATTACTCTTCCTTTCTTCTCACTTCCACTCTAACCTAACCATTAATCTCCCTCTCTTCTCCTCCTCCTCCTCCTCCTCCTCCTCCTCCTCCTCCTCCTCCTCCTCTCTCCCTTTATCCTTAGGGTGCAATGTACAATTTGCAAGCTAACAGTTGACAAGGATGATACACATTTGTGAACATTTCAGGGAGGTGGGGCTGGAGGTGCGGGTGGGGCTGATGGCGGAGGAGAGAACAGGGCAATAACATCATGTGAACCCCAGTAAGACTGGGAGACAGGTAAAACTAGATTTTTTTTTAGGATTGCATCTGAAAGAAGCAATCGCTAGCCCCTCAACCCAGCCCCAACTCCACCAACTGGAGGGGAATGCCAAGACTACACTACTGGATTGTCCACGGACCACGGTCCCACAAGTCGGTAGCCGCCCAGCTGACCACAGTGGACCTGTGCAACCGCGCGGGGGCGCGCCCGGTGCGCGTGCACGGCATCCAGGGCGAAGACTCCGAGTCGCGAGAGCGCGCCCCGCAACCCTCCCAGTGTGCGCGCTCCTCACGGCCAAGTCCTTCCATCAGATGTCCCAAAGAGTAGCCATAACTTTGCAAATGTGCTCAAAGCCTTGCCTTGCCTCGCCAGTCGCCAGCTCCTGCGGTAGCTTGGCGCAGCACATCTCACCAGTCATTTGATGCTGAGATCCAGCCAAGGGTATAAATTAAGTTTACCATGTCATGGAATGTCGCTGATGGATGATTGACAGTTTTATAATGTAACAAGCAAATGTAAAGAAAAAATATATACTCTCTATCCTCTCCACAGTAAAGAATAGTTCTCCGTTTGTTGGATTCTTTATAAGATACACACAAAAAATAATCAACCTGATACACTATCCCTTCTGACAACCCCACATCCAGCTCTGGCGCGATCCCTGTTGTCATTACACCCGTTTCGAATTATGAACGAAAACAAACTCGACTTAAAACAGTTTCCAAACTTTTATCCTCGAGAATCTGGGATCCTTTGTTTTTCCGTATATATTAAGATAAAACAATGCAAATCCTGAATTATTCATGGGAGGAAAATCATACCGATTTTTCAGAAGAAAATAACACCAAAAAAAAAGGAAATGTAACTGCAGAAGTAATCACCAAACGCACAGCAGTCCAAGGTTACTTTTAATGAGAAGAGAAAACTTACCTCTACATAGGCAGCTTGCTGTTTGGTTTCTCAGGAGCCTTTTAGTCCTACTCGTATTCAACTAGATTGGGTGCATTAAATCCTCCTTTATTCTGGTGTCCAACCCCAGAGGCTTAAAAAACAAAGATGAATTTGGTCACAAGGTTGTTGTTATCAGTGCAGAGGTTCCGTTAACATTGGGACTATTCGGATCCTTTAAACCTCCCCCTCCTCCTCCTTCTTTAAGTCGGGTGGTTTGGGGAGCTGACTTGAACAGTCTGGTCTTTTCACTGTAACTTTCCTCTCCAGTAACACAACGCTAACTTCAGTGCCTCTGACTGATCGCGGCTCATCAGCGCGACCAATGGCGAGCGCAGGGCAGTCGCTGGCTCCACATACCCATCTCGGGTCAGCACCTGTTTAGATCGACCGATGGGGGTAACATTTTTAGGATTTCTTCCCCCCGCTTGTACCTCGTTTACAACAGCGACGAAACTTCTTGGCTGTGTGTCAACGGCCGTAATATGGATCTATCTTAAAGGAACGTGGAAGGTGCGCTCCAAATGCAAAACTGTGTTTTGTAATATTAGGTGGAGCTGGATTATTACAGTGGCAACAAACAATAACATAATAAACACGAACACAATGCCTTCCCTTTCAAATCCTAAGCGAAAACATAAATAAATAGACTTTAACGCATTAGATATTAATATCTCAGCCCCAACATTTGTGGGCGCATGAGGTCAAAGCTTCCCAATCAGTCCATCTCCGGTGAGAGAGGTAACATTCCCAATGCTGCCTTCCATGGCAGGGCTGGGAGTGAGGTGGGGAGGGGGAGGCGAGTGGGTAGGAGAGGCAAGTGGGTAGGGATGGGGAGGTGGGTAGGGGTGGGGGAGATGAGGTGGATTGGTTTAGGGAAGTGAGAGGGTAGGGGTAGGGGTAGGTGGTGACGAAATGGGTGGGGTAAGGGAGATGAATGAGTAGGGGTGGGGTGAGGTGGGTAGGGGAGGGGGAGGTGAGTGGTTAGGGGTGGGAGGTGAGGTGGATTGGAGTAGGTAGAGATGAATGGGTAGGAGTGGGGGGAGGAGGGGTGGATAGGGGTGGGGCGAAGGTAAGTGGGTAAGGAAGGGGTGAGGTGGGTAAGAGAGGTGGTGAAGTGGATAAGGTGAGATGTAAAGGGAGAGCAATCACTCATCAAATGCAAGAGACTTATCATTTAACTCTCTCTTGGAAAAGGAATTAGCCCTCAAACAAAAAAACTATTTTGTGCCAGATTCAGGTGAGAGAAATCATTAACCTATAGGTACCATTAATACAATTGTTCCAGTTGTCTTGTACCTCCAGAGTTTAACTTCACCAAAAGATTGGACTAGAAAGAGTGTGACTGCGGTACTAAACTTTCCCTCATAAGATACCCATGAACCATGCCAGTAAAATGTTTGTTACAGGGGACGTACAACGAGATCTGGGTGTCCTAGTGCATCCGTCACTGAAAGGAAGCATGCAGGTACAGCAGGCAGTGAAGAAAGCCATTGGAATGTTGACCTTCATAACAAGAGGAGTTGAGTATAGGAGCAAAGAGGTCCTTCTGCAGTTGTACAGGGCCCTAGTGAGACCGCACCTGGAGTACTGTGTGCAGTTTTGGTCTCCAAATTTGAGGAAGGATATTCTTGCTATTGAGGGCGTGCAGCGTAGGTTTACTAGGTTAATTCCCGGAATGGCGGGACTATCATATGTTGAAAGACTGGAGCGACTAGGCTTGTATACACTGGAATTTAGAAGGATGAGAGGAGATCTTATCGAAACGTATCAGATTATTAAGGGGTTGGACACGTTAGAGGCAGGAAACATGTTCCCAATGTTAGGGGATTCGAGAACAAGGGGCCACAGTTTAAGAATAAGGGGTAGGCCATTTAGAACTGAGATGAGGAAAAACTTTTTCAGTCAGAGAGTTGTGAATCTGTGGAATTCTCTGCCTCAGAAAGTAGTGGAGGCCAATTCTCTGAATGCATTCAAGAGAGAGCTAGATAGAGCTCTTAAGGATAGCGGAGTCAGGGGGTATGGGGAGAAGGCAGGAATGGGGTACTGATTGAGAATGATCAGCCATGATCACATTGAATGGCGGTACTGGCTCGAAGGGCTGAATGGCCTCCTCCTGCACCTGCTTTTTTTTCTGTATTTCATTTTCTGTACATGATTTGATGATTAATTAAATATGCTAATCAAACTCTGTGCACCTTAGTGAGGATTCTTCCATTTGCTTGGTTTTGCAAACACCCAGTTGGCTTGTACCATCCAGTTTAGGATCACCTGTTTTGGATTAGTAATCTTTACAAATGCCAATTTAAAAGCTTGGGGCAAACATGGGAGAGAGTGTGACGAGGCCTTGTTTGGCACACTTTTCCCTGGCCCCTGAGGTGTAATATTCCTAGGAACAGATTTTTCCATTTAAAGAGAATGGACAATGTATTATTTGTAAATGTAAAATAAAGAATGATTATGAGTGACAGCCTTTAAAAATAAAGCCCAAAGTTATGCAACTTTATGCAACTGTAACACTAATTGTTACCAAATAGAGAGAGTGAAATAGTTCAACCAAATAATGATATTCATCATCGTCTCAAGGTGCAGGTGGATTGAAAGCCTTGCATAAGATGACTGGACACTCTTCTCTGAACAATAGGGACAGAATTCCTTTAGGATCACGAATTTCAAGTTGTAAAATCCCTGATGAAGATCTTGCAATCTCCATGGCGAGAATCTTCCCTTTTTCAATGGCTGGTGCATTGTGATCCCTGGAAACTGTCACGATGTCAACAGGGGCGGCACGGTGGCACAGCGGTAGAGTTGCTGCCTTACAGCACTCACAGCGCCAGAGACCCAGGTACATCCCCACTACGGGTGCTGTCTGTACGGAGTTTGTACATTCTCCCCATAACTGTGTGGGTTTTCTCCGAGATCTTCAGTTTCCTCCCACACTCCAAAGATGTACAGGTTTGTAGGTTAATTGCCTTGGTATAAAGTAAATTGTCCCTAGTGTGTGTAGGATAGTGTTAATGTGCAGAGATCACTGGTTGGTGTGGACGCAGTGGGCTGAAGGGCCTGTTTCCATGCTGTATCTCCAAAGTAGAACTAAAACAAAAAAAAGGCCTGGCTGAGCCAATTGCATTCTGAGACAGCAAATCAAGAAACAAAAAGCACAATTAAAAGAAACACTTATTAAAAATATTATACAGAGTACTAAATAAATGTGTCTGACTAAGGCAGAAAATAAAATATAAATAAACTTATAAAATATTTTCATTCAGAGTTCTTTATATTTTGAATTAACCTACAAACCTGCACATATCTGGAGTGTTGCAGGAAACCAGAGCACCCAGAAAAAAACCCCACACAGTTACAGGGAGAACGTACAAACTCCAAAGAGAAGTAGCAATAAATCCTTAAACTCCATACGTGTCTCCTGAAACTGTGACATCTGCACATGAATTATCATCTCAGGCTACTAAGCGTAGTAATCCACAACCTTTAAAGTGCCATATTAACAATGGGCTAATGAATGCTAATCAAACACTTGATCCAGCAAGTGAACAATTGAGACAGTGGTCTCAGGGTGTCAACATACTGTATTACGTTTTGCTCTACTACATATGCAAATGACATGATGACAGTCATGCTGATTGTGATGACTTCATTATCACACAGGCTCAACAGGCAAGACCTTGATGTGTGCTTGAGGGCTTGAGGAAACATCATTTCACCAAAGGTCAATGGTTGACGTAATTTATACTCAACCTCGAGGTCTTTTACAATCATGAAGGGCATGCTATTGTTCCATGTACAGTGTCCAGCAAAAATAGATATGCACAATGCTACATTTGGTTTATCAATTTTGTTTAGTGTGTAATTTGTTGTACTATACAAGATTGCCATAACCCAATGAGACGGTCCCACAAGATCAGACAGCTGTAGTATTGCTTTGGATCAGGCGAGAAGTGGTAACAAACAGATCCATTTAACAAGCTGCAACTTATTTTCACACGAGAATGTCAATATTCCACATTCACTTAAACAAAAGAAACTGAAGAAAAATAAATCACTATTAACCATTTAAAATGCTTTTGAAAATGGGAAGAATATGCATTGGATGCAAACTATTACTTTGTGGAAAAGATAGTACAGTACTTGCAATTTGATAAATAGCAATCGTTGGCACAAATTTCAGTCTTTGCAACACTAAAAGAACAAGGAATGCCAGTTCATCTCAAGCAGCATGTTTAGTGGTGAGTCAACCTTGTCGATAAGTGCCACAAACAACTGTCTCTATTTTCATCTCATTTGAAATGTCTTTCTGTGCTTTTGTGTATCAGGAAATGCTTGGGCAAATTTCTGAATGAGTCAACATTTTCTGCTTTAATTGTTGCTCCTTTGTCTTACGAACAGTACAGGCTACAGTCCTTTACTCCACCAGCAAGTTAAAAGTGAAAACACAAAGCAATTGTTATAGGATGGCTTGATAAAGACATCTGACAAAATAGCTTTATATGCTTTCAATTGTACTTCTAGACATGTATTCCTATTTACCGATCATTGCATCACGGCAAATAAGCCATCTCGTAACACCAGAAAGAAGAAAAAAATAAATGTGATGGGTATTCGCCTCCTTATCATTATGGTTACAATTTCATGATTAATTGCTGCTTACAGTGGAATGGATTTACTGGCTAAGTTCTGAAATCATCTCCCTATGTGTCTCTCTTTCCTCCTCTCAGATATTTAGAACATAGAGCAATACAAACTTTTGTCCCAAAATACAACGATAAAATTCTCTCTTGCAGCAGCAGCACAACAGCTTTGTAAACACAGTATTCATAGCACACATGAGAAATCTGAAACAGAAACAGAAAACAATGAGGATAATCAGCAGACCAGGCATCAACAATGGAGAAGAAACAGGGTTATTCTTGTTATAAAGGTTATAATGGAGAAGAAACAGCTCCATCATCAGAATAGTAACTCCGAAAAAATGTGAATTGTGAGTTGCAGAGAGGAGGAGCGATGGAGAAATACTTGTTCCAAAGATACCCAAGCAAGCTTGAAGAACGACACCGAACCCTCTATCAGGGCACATTGCAGCCCCTAGGATGAAGAAGCTCTGCCAATGCCTCTACTTTCTGAGACGTTTAAAGAATTTTGAAATGTCACCGAATACTCTCCAACTAATTTTCCATATTCACCATAGAAAGTATCCTGACAACTTGTATCAGAGCCTGGTCTGGTAATTCCAACGCATGGTAACTCAAGGGGCTGCAGATAATGCTGGACTCAGCCCGGCCCATCACAGGCACAGGCACAGCCCTCCCCTCCATCGAAAGCATCTACAGTGCATGAGGGCTACTTCAAGAAGGTGGTATCTATCATCAAGGATACCCACTATTCGGGCAATGCCATCTTCTTGCTGCTACTGTCGGCCAGAAGCTACTGAATCCTGAATCCCACACCACCAGATTCAGGAACTGCTACTTTCCTATAGTTTATCAGGTTCTTGAACCAACCTGCACATCCCTAATCCGACCTATGGACCACATCCTGTGCTATCATGGACTGGCTCTGTTTTCTGATTGTGCTTTTATATTCATGTCTTCTTGCAGGCTTTTTTCTGTCTTGCAGTATTTTTATGTATAATTTATGCATATTGATGTTTTGGTTAAGGTCTTTGTGCTCGTGGTGCTGCTGCTGCTAGATTTTCATTGTATCTGTACCACACTTGTACATTTTACAATAAAATTGTCTTTGAAACAGATGCAAATGCTCCGGATATCACAAATAGTTAACCCCTTGAGCCTTAAATTGATTGCGGATTCATGACGTTATGCATTTCCTTTAGTCATTCGTTACATTTAAAGATTATTCCGATATGGGAAGCAGAAAGTGAATATTTCTATACCATCATTGATAATAATTTCTACCACACTGTTGCTCAGTAAAAACAAACACCATCATTAATATCAATCTTTCGGAAATAATTAACTGAGAATGTTTGGCAGCCTCTTATTGAACATTAAATGTACCTAAAAAGCTTCTTTCGCAATCCATTGGATCAGTTCCAGGGACTGAGAGATGACTGGGAGAATTTAAGGAGCAGGAGATCACTAAGTATAAAGAGTGAGATAAAAACAGGATGTTTTGGGAAAAACGTTGCATACTTTGCAGGTCATGCAGCATGGGTGGAGATAATAATAGCTAGCGTCTCAGCACAGTGGCTTTTTATCGGAATAAGGAAAAGTTAGAAATCAAACACTGTTTCGGCCGCAAAGAAGGGGAGGGGTAAAGGGAACAAAGCACCGTCTGTGATCAGTTGACCACCAAGAGAGACTGACTGATCCGGTTGCTGGTGACGCTGGCTGAGAGAGTGTGGTAAAGGCTTGTTCAGGAGATGTGTCTGGAGGAGATGTAAATAGAGGGTGTTGAAGGAGGACAGAGGAGAAAGCAAAAAATATTGATACAATGTTGAGATGAAGAAGATTATTGAAGTTGGAACTGAAATAAAAGATAATTCTGGAAATACAGAATGACGCCTCCATGAAGAGATGAACGCAAAGCTAACTTTGCAAGTGGGAGGTTGGATGTAAGGAGAGTGTACATTATACAGCTCATGGCAAGACTTTTAATTCAAACTGGGAAGTTCTGATACAAACTGGATGGATGGGTTACCGGACATTAAATTCAATGTGGAGTGCTAAGGACTGGAATGCGTCCAGTCGATAGATGAGGTGCTGTCCTTTGAGGTTATATTGCATTTCAAACCAACACGTGGAGGAGAGAGAGTCCAGAGAGGACCTGAGTTTGGTGTATAAAATTATGAAGGGTAGAGATAGGGTAGGTAGGAGAGAAATGTTTCCCCACACCAGTGGCATCTATAACCAGAAGTCGTAGGTTTAATGTAAGGGGTAGGAGAATTAGAGATTATATGAGGAAGACTTTCTTTTCACCCAGAGGGAGTTTTTAATTTCAAATGCATTGTCCAAGGTGGTGATGGAAGCAAAGCTTGTCACAACATTTCAATGATGAAATGATGCTTCAATGATGCTTTTATTGGCACACGTGCAAATGCAGTGAAATTCAGTTCTTACATGTAGTCCAGTAGAGTATTGCCATACCTAAGCACATCCCTTATTAGCAATCTGTACAGAAATAGTCTACTGAACCCGCATGCAAGACCTGCCTTGTTTTGGCGCCATTTTCAAACTCCAGTCCTTGCTCTAGATCCTATGAGCACGTGGAACATCATGGTACAGCAGACTAGGATTCAGGATTCAGGATATCTTTATTTGTCATCCAAAAAACAAGTTTTTTGAACGAAATTTTGTCACCCACAGTCCAACAATAAGAGCAATAAAATAAGCAAATTACACAACCCCAACCAACACAAAACACAAAAAAAAAAAAACATCCATCACAGTGAGTCTCCTCCAGTCCCCTCCTCACTGTGATGGAAGGCCAGAATGTCTTTTCTCTTCCCCTGCCGTCTTCTCCCGTGGTCAGGCTGTTGGAGTTGCCACGTTCCAGGCCGCGCCGGACGGTGAAAGGTCCGCAGTGGGCCGACCCAAGCCCTGCGATCCGGGGTGGGCGAACACGCTGCCGCTGCCGCTGCCGCTGCACGTCGGGGCGGTCGTGGCTCCATACGAATGTGTATGGGTTGGTGACTAGAGGCCATATACAAGAAAATTACAGTAGTTTAGATGAATATCATGAGCCAATGGGCATATTTTGGTGCTGTGTGAGTCTATGACTCTAAATGAGTAAGAGCCCAAAGGCTGAGCTGAAATGGGATGGAGAATTAAAGTGACAGGTTTAGGATGTACTGGATTCATGTTGACTTGGTCGTATGGATTCAGAACTGGCTTAGTCATAGAAGACAGAGGATTGTGGTAGAAAATAGATATTCTGGCTGGAGGTCTGTGGCCAGTGGTGGGACCTCTGCTGTTTGTGATATATATATATATATATATAAGAAAATAACTGCAGATGCTGGTACAAATCGATTTATTCACAAAATGCTGGAGTAACTCAGCAGGTCAGGCAGCATCTCAGGAGAGAAGGAATGGGTGACGTTTCGGGTCGAGACCCTTCTTCAGACTGATGTCGGGGGTGGGACAAAGGAAGGATATAGGTGGAGACAGGAAGATAGAGGGAGCTCTGGGAAGGAGGAGGGGAAGGGAGGGACAGAGGAGCTATCTGAAGTTGGAGAAGTCGACGTTCATACCACCGGGCTGCAAACTGCCCAGGCGAAATATGAGGTGCTGCTCCTCCAATTTCCGGCGGGCCTCACTATGGCACTGGAGGAGGCCCATGACAGAGAGGTCAGACTGGGAATGGGAGGGGGAGTTAAAGTGCTGGGCCACCGGGAGATCAGTTGCGTTAATGCGGACCGAGCGCAGGTGTTCAGCGAAGCGATCGCCGAGCCTGCGCTTGGTTTCGCCGATATAGATAAGTTGACATCTAGAGCAGCGGATGCAATAGATGAGGTTGGAGGAGGTGCAGGTGAACCTCTGTCTCACCTGGAAAGAATGTTTGGGTCCTTTGATGGAGTTGAGGGGGGAGGTAAAGGGACAGGTGTTGCATCTCGTGCGGTTGCAAGGGAAAGTGCCCGGGGTTAGGGTGGTTTGGGTAGGAAGGGACGAGTGGACCAGGGAGTTGCGGAGGGAACGGTCTCTGCGGAACGCAGAGAGGGGAGGGGATGGGAAGATATGGCCAGTGGTGGGGTCCTGTGGTAGGTGACGGAAATGTTGGTGGATGATATGTTGGATCCGCTGGCTGGTGGGGTGGAAGGTGAGAACGAGGGGGATCCTGTCCTTGTTGCGAGTGGGGGGATGGGGAGCAAGAGCGGAGCTGCGGGATGTAGAAGAGACCCTAGTGAGAGCCTCATCTATAATGGAGGAGGGGAAGCCCCGTTTTCTGAAAAACGAGGACATCTCGGAAGCCCTAGTCTGAAACACCTCATCCCGGGCGCAGATGCGGCGTAGACGGAGGAATTGGGAGTAGGGGATAGACTTTTTGCAGGGGACCGGGTGGGAAGAAGTGTAGTCCAGATAGCTGTGCGAGTCGGTGGGCTTGTAATAAATGTCCGTCACTAGTTTTTCTCCTGTGATGGAGATGGTGAGGTCCAGAAACGGGAGGGAGATGTCAGAGATAGTCCAGGTATAGTCCAGGTATAGTCCAGGTATATATATATATATATATATATATATATATATATATATAAATGACCTAGATACGAATGTGTATGGGTTGGTGAATATGTTTGCTGACAACACCAAAATTAGAGGAGTTGCAGACAGCGAGGAAGGCTGTCAGAAGGTATAGGGGGGTATAGATCAGTCACAGAAATGGGCAGAAAAATGGCAGATGGAGTTTAACCCGAGCAAGTGCAAGGTGTTGCACTTTGGGAGGTTGGATGTAAGGAGAGTGTGTACAGCTCATGGCAAGATCTTTAACAGCATTGAAGTGCTGTGAGATCTTGGAGTCCAAGTTCATAGTTCACTAAAGGTGGCAACTCAAGTAGAAAGTGGTAAAGAAGGCATATGGTATGCTTGCCTTCATTGCTATGGGCATTGAGTGCAAGAGTCAGGAAGTTAGGATGTAGCTCTTTAGGACTTTAGTTAGGCCGCATATGGAACATTTGTGGATAATTTGTTGAATGCAGGTGTTGGTGGGATGGAAGGGGAGAACAAAGCGAACTGAAAGTTGTGGCTTGTGAACGAAACCACTCAGAGGCTGAAACTGGTTGATACAAAAGTCGTTATTAATAAAGAGAAATAAGCATTCCTTTAGAGATCCTTTCAATAGTTTCTCTAAACTCAAAATACATTGAGTTTTTAATTCTTTTTTTAAACACAAAGACAACAAAACAGTTAACTACAGTTTCAAAGGCAATAATTAGCTTTAACATTTCGAGTATAGAAAAATAACCTTGCAGAATTACATATTTACAATGGGAGTACAGTGTCGCTGCCAAGAAGAGGGAGTGAGGGGGGAGAGGGGAAGGGGGAGGGGCGAGTGGGGGTGGAAAGGGTGTTGCACCAATGCAGGAGAGGTTTGGGCCCAACTTGGTCTCGTTTGACAATAAAACACTCTTGACTCTTGACCTCACCTCCTTCTCTGCAACTTATAACACGTTTGATTTCTAACTTCTAATTCCTATGAAAGGTCACTGCCCTGAGACATTAAGCCCAAAATCTTCTCTCTCTACAGATTCCTGTAATTGCAGTGTTCTATATATCCCATATTTCACATTGTTTCATTCCCCTCTCTTCTGAGGTCATTCAAATGCTATTCAAGACAGATTATCTGCAATTAACAAACCATGAACCCCATCCCTCAGCCAGCACCACCACCATTTGTGTCTTCAGTCTATCTTAGTGTCTGCCCTGTCACAGTATGTTTCAGCTTAGTTTATTGTCACGTGTACCGAGGTACAGCGAAAAGCTTTTGTTCCTTTACTCCTGCTCCCTGCTTAACTTAACTATTTCTAACTTTACAAAGTTCTGATGGAAGATAATCAACAAGGAATTCCTCCTGTTACTTCTTCATGGTAGCTGTCTATTTTCAAAGCATTTCCTGAATTTTCTGGTTTTATTCCTTAATGTCAATATCAGGAGCAGAGCCATTGATTTGAAATGATAATACAAGTGAAAAATAGTTTTTACTTGCCTGAAGACTTCTTCAGTCTGAAGAAGGGTCTCCACCTGAAACGTCACCCATTCCTTCTCTCCAGAGATCCCGCCTGTCCCGCTGAGTTACTCCAACATTTTGTGTCTATGAGCAGGAATACAGTATTGAAATAGAGGATCAGCTACGATCATGTTGAATGGTGGACCTGGCTCAAAGACTGAATGGCCTACTCCTGATCCTATTTACTATTATTCGAGCATTCACATATCCACACGTGTTGAGGATGAATCCAGGTAGATACTTCTGCGTAGATTTTGATGGTCTTGTGATCAGCCAAACTGCAGTGATCGAGGAAAGGAAACTGACAGTTGATCTCCTTCAGCTGATAAGCCCTTAAAATCCCTTTGAATCTTTAAGCCACGTTCAGATATTAAGTCAGGTCAATTTAATAATAATAATAATAATAATAATAATGCATTACATTTGTATAGCGCTTTTCTAAAAACTCAAAGACACTTTACAGGGTTTACTAAAACATTTAAAAAAAATTAAAAATAAGTAAATGAACAGAAAAGGAAAAATAAGGTGAGGTGACGGTCAGTGGTTGAAGGCAGTGTTGAACAGGTGAGACTTCAGTAATGTTTTGAATGTGGTGAGTGAGGAGGAGTCTCTGATGGTTTGAGGTAGTGAGTTCCAGAGGGTGGGAGCAGCGATGGAGAAAGCCCTGTCCCCCCAGGATCTGAGTTTGGTCCGGATGGGGACCTTCCATATGCGAAGGCCACAAAACTTTAATGTTGGATTTATATGGTGCTATCTGAAGCTAAATGCATTCCTGCTGCAGGTTTGGATTTTGCACTGGAAACTAGATGCAACAAGTCCCACACATAGCAATAGGGTACAAACAGATCGTCTTTTCTCTTGCTTAGGCTGGTGTTTAAAGGACTACTGGTCAGGGCTCCCGGAGAACCTCCATGCATTGGTATAATACATCATTCACACAATATAAAACTTTTACCACAGGGAAGCACTGACGTGTGAGCCTTGATCTGCACTCAAACCTCCCAAGTGAGACTTGCAACCACAATTACCTGGTGTGGAGCTAGAAATGTCCCCACTGAACCACACCCGGTATTTAGGTACTTCTCAGAGAATGATCATAAGTAAGGAGGTGAACAGCTGTTTGGAAGAATAAATACTCACTAAATAGGTCTCATATTATAGTCATTGCAGAAACGTTAGACCTCTTACCATTCCCACTTTTTCTGTCTCTATTCTACCTACTATTGGACTTTACAGACCAATGCCTTTAAGGGTCCTTCTTTATTCTTAACTGTGGTTAGCTCTCTGCCATAATGAGCTTTTAACTGTGTCTCCTCTATTTACCACTCATCTGCTCTCTCCTGCCTCCCAGAGAAAGGACAGGATTCCCCTTGTTCGTGACTTCCACCCTCTGCATTCAACAGATCATCCTCCATAATTTCAACTTTCCTTTCTGGATTCAATCACCAGACACATCTTCCTCAGCTTGTCCTCCCTTTACCTTTCAAAGTTTCAGAGGGACCATTCCACCTGATACTCCCTGGACTAGTTACTCCCACTTTCTAAGGGAGATGCAAAGCCTGCCATTTAACCTCTTCCTTTCTCACTGTTGAGTGACCAAAACATCACTTCCAGGTGAAACAGTGATTCACATGCACCTCTACTCTCATGTTTGCATATTAGTCTCCCCCACGCTGGAGAAACCAAAAGCAATTTTTAATGGCTGCTTTGCAGAACACCTCCACTCAGTCCACAAGGATGACCCGAAGTTCCAGTCACCGAAAAGGGCCTGTCCCGCTTTGGCGATTTTTTAGACGACTGCCGGCGACTGCCAAAGTCGTAGCAGATCGCCGAAAAAAAGAATCGTACGACAATGTCCACGACAATGACCACTACAATGCCCGCGACAAGCTAAGACAACCTACCACATAGGCGACGGCAAGCTAACGAAAACCGGCGACTCTGAAGGGCCAGTCCCACTTAGGCGATATTTTTGGCGACTGCCGCCGACTGTCAAAGTCGTAGCAGATCGCCGAACTTTTCTTTTACCCGACGACAATGACCACGACAATGCTGAGTCAGGTCGAGATTACAGCGTTTTCTGAAACATCGCGAAAATTCCCACGCTGTCAATGCTTCTCCAGCGCCCTAATTTTCGCTGAAATCACTGACAAGTCGGTAAGTACTTGAGAGTTTTGAACTATAACACCTTGTATGGGTTACTTAAAAGCCAGGCTTCACTGTAACAAGGAATAGACTGGATTTACTTCCAGTTTACTAATAGCTGTATTTAATAAAATTATTTAAAAAGTGGTTCAGTAGATTTTTGTGAAAAGTGTGTGGGCATTCTTTGAAAATGTAAGAGAGATGCATATCTGGTTTCTGGGTTGAATATCTGGGTTTGGAGCCTACTTTAAATGTAATGGCTGAGGCCAAAAACATCGCGAAAATTCCCACGCTTACCTGACCATCAAACTGTCGCCTCCAATCTACCTGTCAAATGTCCTGACGGTAAATAAATTGGTTAAACACAAGCATTTTATGGTATTTTGAAATGACTTTACTTATTTTAATATTATGTGCTTCTAAATGTATCTTAAGAGAACCTATCAAACCTGGGGACAGCATGCGACAGCGACCGCAATAAGCTACGATGCCTGGCTGCAAGACAGCTGTCGCCGAGAGATTTCAAACCGTTTGATTTCTCGGCGACGCGCCGAGATCCACTATGATCTTTGGAAGACTCCTCACGATCATGCCCGCGACACCCCGGCGAACGTTCGGCGACAGCCTGGTCGCCAGCAGTCGCCTTAAAATCGCCTAAGTGGGACAGGCCCTTGAGTCGCCGGTTTTCGTCAGCTTGCCGTCGCCTATGTGGTAGGTTGTCTTAGCTTGTCGCGGGCATTGTCATGGTCATTGTCGTGGACATTGTCGTATGGTCATTTTTTTCGGCGATCTGCTACAACTTTGACAGTCGCCGGCAGTCACCTAAAAAATCGCCAAAGTGGGACAGGCCCTTAACTCTCCCAACACATTTCCATTGCTCCAACATTGCTCAGAGTAAGCTTGTTCAATAACACCTCATCTTTTCTCTGGGCATGTTGCATCCTTTGTGTAAGTTATTGGGGCAAATCCTCCAAAATTATGGAAGAACTCGGGGATAAGGACCTGGACATTTTTTTAAACGGACATGCTGGCTGCAAAAACACAACCCCCCCCCCCAAGGGATCACAAAGGAAGAACAAGTTCAAAGCCTGTCTGTGGGCCTGAGCAGCCACATGACTATGCGAGTGGTGAGAACAGGAAAGGCCGGGACAGAGATAACGAGATTACCTTGGAAAGACAAAGGCAGGAACCGAGCCCAGCAGGGGGGGGGGGGGGGGAATAGCCCAGCAGCAAGACAATCACCATCGTAAATGGCCCATCCATCGGGACAATGGGAGCCCATCCAGGTGATGGGATAACGATTAGGCCGATGCATCGTGACATCAGCAAACCCATTATCATCGGAAGCCTATTGTTCATGCCAGATCGAAACTGGCAATCATCAAAAGACCCTGCATTGATCTAGCTGTAAGTACTCCAGACGACCTGGTGAAGTTCCCGAAATAGGATAGAGGTTGAGAGAAGGAGAGGGGGGGGGGGGGGGGGGGGGGGGTGTATTTGTAATTAAATTGTGTAAAGTAAGTTTTTTTACGACATGCCCGATAATTTTCTTTCCATAGTCTTAGTTTAAAGCATAAGTTTAGTCACGTATTATGTAGTATTGGTGAGATTCGATTTTCCATTTGTTTAATAAAGCCCGTAAATTTTAGACTCGCTTTGAGTCCGTCTGGGTTTCTGTTTTCTCTCATCAGCACGCTCTGGTCAAGTCAACCTTTTATCATATCCCACCATAATTCCGAGGTCTAGAACCCAGGGGAATCCGGGCGCCTCGAAACACCTACTCTCCCTTTTGTATTCTCTCTTGGGAACCGCTCGAGTGGAGTGGTGGCCGGGGTGGCCGTTTGACCCACCGACAAGGGAGAGAATCACTCGGGCAGTTGGGCCCGAAGTGGAGCAAAGGGAACGAAACCCCTACATTTGGGATACCAAATTCAATAATGCAAGGCAAACATCCTTTTTTCCCCTTTCTGTAGATGAGTTTGCATCTTTCTGTTTTAATTTGTTTATTTTTCTCTATTTTTTTTACTAAATCTGCCCCCTCTCAAAGACATTCCATGTTCTCTACTCTGCTTTCCCCTCTCTACAATTTAAAACATATTGAGATCCTTGCTTTTCCAGATCTGCAGAAAGGCTCTGGACCTGAACGATTGATTCTATTTCTATCCATATATGGGTTTTTGTGACAAATTACACGCATTGGAAAAACAAAACTGCACGTGCACACACGTATACACACACATTTATGTTTTTAAAACACACTATATATTTTTTAAATTCTGGAATGGTTTTGAAGTTGGACCATTTTGCACAGGGCTTTTCCCCTTGTTATTTCATATACAGAGAAAAGTCAGGGCTGATCTACTAATTTCAAGCCAAACATATATCTTGCCACAAAATTTAAAAAATACATTGCTCTTTTTTGAAGCTTGCTGTGTGGAAGTTACTTGATGCAAATACATCAGTGACGACACTTCAGAAATGCTATGCTGGCTATGAAACACTTTCACACAGCCTGCGGACAAGAGCACCGAACACAGAACAGTACAGCACAAGAACAGCCCCTCAGCTTAAACTGTCTGTGCCAAATAAGATGCCAAGTTGAACTAATCTAGTCTGCCTGCACATGATCCATATCATGTGTCGGCACTGCCGGGGATGGTGATTGAGCCAGACACGATAGTGGCATTTAAGAGACTCTTGGATAGGCATATGGCTATGCAGGAAATAGAGGGACATGGTTTATGAAAGGCACTGCTTTAATCCAAGTTTCCCATTAGTGCAGAGTTCTTTGCACAAAGGTAATCGACTCTGAGAGCAAGCATGGACTTGGTATAAAGCCATCAGGCCTATTATATTAGAAAAAAAGAGAAAAATTAGGTATTGATAAAAGCCACAGGTATTTCAAATATAAGACTATCATGTTCTAGAGTACACTCCACTTGCAGGCTCCAAGTAAATTTTAATGGATTTTTCTTGCATTTGTGCTGAAAAATGACAGTCAAATAAAGAGTACCTATGTTTGTGAATGGCTTTTTTTCAATGCAAGCATTCTTTCATTCTGCATTCAAGAAATTCACCTTATACAGTTTCTTCTGAACCTAGAAAAGAGTTTTTTAGCTCTTTGCTCCTCTAAATGGTAATGAGACCAAGCATTGTGGTTGAAGGATAATGTGGTTACCTCAGGGGTTTTATTAAAAGGAAAGAGAAAGACCATTGCACATACTTAAGATATCTTGCTGCAAACATAACACATAAAACATTTTCAATGCACAATGCAGCCAGTTTTTCATCGATTGATGCACACTTCGTAGGCCATGATTAGTACACAGGCCTATAACAGCAATTCCTTCACACGATCTCCACGATAGCATCTTCCTCAAGAAGACATTGGTGAGGGTGTCTTCTTGTTATCAGCAACTGAGTGTTAACATAGAACATAGAACAGTACAGCACAGAAACGGGCACTTCAGCCCACAATGATTGTGCTGAACATGATGCCAGTTAAACTCATCTCATCTGCCCACACATGATTCATATCCCTCTATTCCTTGCACTTCCGTGTACCTATTTAAAAGCCCCTTAAATGCTACTATCATGTCTGCCTCCACCCCGGCAAAGTGTTCCAGGCATAATGGTATTATGGCCTCATTCAAACTTTATCTCAATGGTAAGAGATACAAAAGCAATAGCATTCATTGCTGAACACCTCAGAGTGTAACAAAAGTGTCCTTAATCAAAGCTCCAATCAGTATTGGAAAGGTCAAGGGTTGATCAAGCACCAAATTCAATATTAACAGTGACTATAGTTATCAAGCTGCCCATGGCATTTGAAACTGCAACCGCTGGACACAGGTGCCTTCAGTCTCTTCTCTGACTTCCCAGTTAGTCTTTAAGTGTGTATGAATCTTTCTTCATGTGCTTAACCTTACCTTTCAATCCTCAGACAAGGGTTACTCAATCAATGTCCACTTCTATGCTTTAACAAAGTCAACTTGAATGTATTAGCTCCAGCAGACAAAAGTCTCACAACCGTTGAAATCTCCAGGTGACCTGTTTGTGCAAAATCAGGTGAGTACCTCCTGCTAGTTTCCCTTCCCTTTCTTTTCTGCAACTTAACCTCAACTTCTCTTTTCTCTGTTCCTATCTGACAAATAATCCAATTTATATTAATGCTGAAGATAGATACAAAATGCTGGAATAACTCAGCGGGACAGGCAGCATCTCTGGATAGAAAGAATGGGTGACGTTTCGGGTCGAGATCCTTCTTCAGACTTCATATATTAATATGCTGCTTCTTTTCTCATCTGATCCTATCTGATCTGTTGAGTGCTTCCATTATTTCTTCTGTTTATTTCTTATTGTCCCAGAGTCCAGGACAATGCGTCTAGTTTTGCACCATCGAATGGGGGATCAGACGTGATGGGCTGAGGGGTGCATTTTATCGTATTAGTTTATTATTGCCATGTGTATCAAGATACTATGAAGAACTTTGTTTTGTGTGTTAGAATCAAAGGACAACAGATAATACTGGAGTGGGAGCTCATCGTCCACCCTGGGTAATTCTACGGAACGGGCAAAATTTGCATCAAAGCGTCAACTACGGTACTCTGAAGCACAAATCACCACTTTTGATTGTTGTAGTTGACATATAAAAGAAAGAACAGATAATGCTTGTAGAGAAAATAAACAGAGTGCAGAATATAGTTACATTTACAGAGAGTGCAGTTAAATAACGTGGAATGGTCATAATCTGCATCTGATAACGAAAGGGAGGGAACTATTCTTAAATCAAGTGCTAAATGCTTTCAAGCTTTTGTACCCTCTGCTCAATGGGAGAGAAGAAGAGGGAATGGCCAGGGAATGACCGGGGTGTGAGTGGTCTTTGATTATGTTGGCTGCTTATATTATTATTTGCATGAAGTAAACTTTACCACCATTACCAATTCCTGTGCACCTTGAACAATGACTTTCTGTGCCATTTTAGAACATATTTGTGGGTCTCGAACCTAAGTGCAAAATGCTGGAGTAACTCAGGCAACATCTCTGGGGAGAAGGAATGAGTGATGTTTCGAGTCGAGACCCTTCTTCAGACGGTGGGTCTCAAGTTTAATCTAGACTTGATAAGAATGGTGGATTACCTTTCCTGGAGAACATTCAAAATCCACATTTGGTTTCATCGACCAGACTTTTTCACTCCAAAAGTATTTTATGAATTGAAATTATATCCCCCCATCTACTAGGTTATGATTTCAATGTATCTGTGGATGAACCAGCCCATATCTTTGCATGCTAGACTAATAATTTAACCACACCATTACCTTAGGCCATATCCTTAATCACAGAATGATTACCAATGATTAGAACAGTTTTTTGGGAATAGTCCAACATGAAGTCTATATTCTACCATGAACATCTGGGGATACAGAAGCAAGTACCGCACATGCTAAGAATTTAAAATCAATATAGAATATTCTGCAAATACTGAGCAATTCAGCCAAGTTAAAAGCAATGACCAAACTGAATTGATCTCTTTCCAAAGGTTGTTTCAAATTTATCAAAGACAACCAGCAAAATGATTCAGAACTAAAATTCATCCAGAAAGTATTTAGGATCTTGCTTTCATATCAAGTAAAGATTCCAGCATCTGCAGTCTCCCATGTCTCCAGCATATCCAATGTGTCCTCATTACTGAACTGACCCATCCTTGAATTTCCTGGTGAATCTCCCTCTGCAAACACGTCATTTCTATACCAGGACCAATACTCTGCTCTGGGGTGGGGACATGAATGGGTTTTAGTTTTGTTTGGATGCAGCCTCTCTCGTTTCTGGCATGTCCGTCAGCCGCTCCGCAGCGACACCTCGCGGTCCGTTTCAGAAATGTACATTTACTGGTCGGCGAATAGACGCGTCGTTTCCTTTTTTGGAAGATATGCAAATAAAGGATTGAAACGAATTAGTCTAAACTGCGGCCCAACGTCGAATAAATTACACGAAAAGCGTGCAATACCCGTCTTTGCAATTGACCCGACTGAGATAATAGGAAATTGAGCGAGAAAGATTCTCGGTCGCCATGTGCTTAAGGAGTGAGGGCAAAGCTTGGATGCTCGCCGCGCCAGTTAAATCGCATACTTACCTGGCAGGGGAGACACCTTGATCACAAAGGAGGTTCTCCCAGGACGAGGCTATCCCATTGCACTTCGGGTGTGCTGACGCCTGCGATGTCCCCAAATGCGGGATACTCGACTGCAAAATTTGTGGTAGTGGGGGACTGCGTTCGCGCTCTCCCCTGATTTCAAATCTAAAAACAGAATATGTCATTACTCCTTTTGACCTCTCCTCGTTTACAGGTCTAAACGTTTATCTTGTTTCTATGAAACGTTTTATGCAATTTAAAATAAGTTTAAACGCACTGGTGATATTGTGCAATTAGCTTAAAATTGCTTCAAGTTTTGAGCGATGTAAGATTTAAGTTTAAATGCGCCCGGTGATATTGCTTCAGATTTCACCGTGCTTTAATTATGTCATTATTAAAAGGATTTTAGTACGTTATTTCTTAAATATAATTTCAATTTATTATTAGTGTTTTGGGACTCTGCAGCCACTTAGAAAAGTGCCATGCAACTTTGGCCTTTCATGCTTTCAGTGTTCAATCTAACTAGTTAGTATTTGCAGTAAACCCTCGGTTATAGCGGACTGCTGCAGTGCAAGCCGTCCCCGGCTGCCTGCATCTTCCCCATCGGCCGCCTCTCCCCGCGATCGTAGAGTTGCTGCCACCAACTCCACTGCCAACCCGGCTGTTACATGCCACTGCCGACCCTCATCTAGCAGGCCATGGCTGTCAACTCACCTGGATAGACAAAAAATAATGGAGTGACTCAGCGGGTCAGGCAGCATAGAAACATAGAAAATAGGTGCAGGAGTAGGCCATTCGGCCCTTTGAGCCTGCACCGCCATTCAATATGATCATGGCTGATCATCCAGCTCAGTAGCCTTCTCTCCATACCCCCTGATCCCTTTAGCAAAAAGGGCCACATCTAACTCCCTCTTAAATATAGCCAATGAACTGGCCTCAACTACTTTCTGTGGCAGAGAATTCCACAGACTCACCACTCTCTGTGTGAAGAAATGTTTTCTCATCTCGGTCCTAAAAGACTTCCCCCTTATCCTTAAGCTGTGACCCCTGGTTCTGGACTCCCCCAACATTGGGAACAATCTTCCCGCATCTAGCCTCTCCAACCCCTTAAGAATTTTATATGTTTCTATAAGATCCCCCCTCAGTCTTCTAAATTCCAGCGAGTACAAGCCCAGTCTATCCAGTCTTTCCTCATATGTAAGTCCCGCCATCCCAGGGATCAATCTGGTGAACCTTCTCTGTACTCCCTCTAAGGCAAGAACGTCTTTCCTCAGGTTAGGAGACCAAAACTGCACACACACATCCCTGGAGAGATTGAGTAGGTGACTATTCTGGTCGGACCCTTCTTCAGAATGAAAGTAGAGGAGGAGGTGGTGGGGTGGGGTAGGGAGGGAAATAAACTGAAGGCGAGAAAATGCCAAAACAAAACAGGGCAGTCACCCGATGACCCCAGGAAGAGTGAAGCCGATAATGGCCCATTGTTGGCTGGGGAAGGTACAATAACGACAGGGATTCACGGATGCGAACAATGGAACAAGTAGGGACCACTAGGGTGGGAGAGGGGGAGTGGAATTGAAAGCAGAAGTTTCTTGAAATTAGAGAAATCAACGTTCATACCGCTGTGTTGTGAAATGTGCAGTTTCCTATTTGCGAGTGATCTCTGGCTGTGGAGACCCTGGACAGAAAGGTCATATGGGAATGAAAATGTTTGGCAAATGGGGGACCTCCGTCTCGTCGCATCTGCTCCCAAGAAGAGGTGTTCCATACCATACCAGGACATTCAAGATGTCCTCATTTTTTAGGATACAGGAGTTGCCCCCTTCTATCACATACCTATAGGAGGTGCAACATACCTATATACCTCCTCCCTGAACTCCGCCCAGGAATCCCCGACAGTCCTTTCAGGTGGGGCAGACTTATACTTGCACCTTCTCCAATCTTTGTTTCCCCATTGATTCTGCCAAGCTATACCCTTGACTGTTGTTACAGCAGTCAGTCAGCAAAGACAGTAGGTATCTCAATCATTCACGTCTGTCGCCAGTTAGATGATGAGGCATTCAGCTTTTAACAAAATGCAACAAAAGAACTCACAAGATGCTGGAGTAACTCAGGCAGCGTCTCTGGAGAACATGGACAGGGGACATTTTTAGTCAAGATCCTTCTTCAGACATTATGCGGGGGGGCGGGAGAAAGAGAAGAAAGCTGGAAAACATGTCTGGATCATTCATCAAGGTTCATGGTAGCCCATCTACATCTGCTAACACCATCCAGCAGACCTTTGAACCACAATATCGTCACAAGCAGCATTTTGAAGCACACTTCAATTCACTCAAGGATCATTAAAACACAAAAACACAGCCCAGTACAGAAGGGTCCCAGCCCATAACATCACTTATCCACGTTCTCCTGACCCGCTGAGTTACTCCAGAGCTTTGTGTTCTACATTAGATTCCAGCATCTGTAGTCCCTTGTATCAACATAGTTTAAACCACATCATTTAATGTGTTACCTCAGAAAAATATTAAACCAATATAACCACAATTTATTATTCATTCACTGAATCAAAACAGATTGCAATATTTAAAAAACATCAAGTAAAAACTCATGTAAAATAACCAGAAACATGTGTAAAATAATAGGGTCCAGATAAATCTGTAGGATGTCAATGGTGTCATAAAGAAAGGAGCAAGTCGGGGGGATCCTGGAGTAAAAGCAGCAAAAGCCTTAAAATGACTATTTCCTGAAACATTCATCAAGGAGTCAGTATCAGGAAACTATTTCCTCTCATTCCAACGACAAATCCAAAAAACCCCATAATTTTCACCTAATTTAATTGGAGGTGTAAGATGGCATTGCTTTGTTTCCATGCTATGCCACCCCCCAACTATCCACCATTATCTCCAAACTGTTTTTTTTCCCCAGGAGATTTTAGCTGCTTTAGTAAACCTCTATGAACACAATTTGTGGACCCCTGCACTTTCAGATAGGGAGGTTATCTAATTCCAACCCTCCCCCCTCACACCCCAGAGGTGAAGAAGGCAAATGGACATCTTGATCGGTATGGACCCGAAATATCTTCCTGCCCAGTTCCTCAAGAGATGCTGCCTGACCCGCTGAGTTACTCCAGCATTTTGTCAATTTTTAGGATAACCCGGCATCTGCAGTTCATTGTTATTACAAGAGCCAAAGGCCCAGTTTCTGTGCTAACGGATCTATTTGTAGGTTCCCATTACTATGACTCCATCATCATCATCCTTGTTTAAATTAACATCCAGAATCCACACTTAATCATTTGTACCATTACTACTCCGTTCTACAAACAAACTCCAACTATATACCAAGCACTCACCACAGAAGAAGCCGCCAATTGTGGCCGAAGATAGACACAAAAAGCTGGAGTAACTCAACGGGGACAGGCAGCATCTCTGGAGAGAAGGAATAGGTGATGTTTTGTGTCGAGAACCTTCTCCAGACTACCCCCTCTGATTCCCACCAATTGTGGTGTTTAACCCTGACATTCTTAACAGATATGTCCAAGGGTACTATGGGAACTTGCACATTATTGATGGAATTAGCATTCTGAGACTCCCAAGATTGCTATTTCTGATAAAGACAATGAACTGTTTCTGATAAGGCAAGGCTATGTCTCTGTGAAGTACAGTGAGGTGTCAGCCGGCTGGGTGCACAGTGATTTAACCCCTGCGGCTTTCATCCTGGATGGCTGTATACAAAGGGCATGAGTCATTCTTACATAGATAAGGAAGCTTGTTTTTCAGCAGTGTCTCTACACCTTTTGTCTGTAATAGTGTTAGTTGAGTGTCTTTCATCTCTAGTCATGTTCAGTCTTCAGTCCCTTAGTTACAGTTCCATAGATTCTTCATTTTGTTAGTTATATGTTCAGTTTTTAGTTACGTCTACAGATATTTTCATGCTTTGCTCTGACGCGGTTTAATCTTTGTGCTTGAATAAAAGGTTTTAAAAAGCTACGACTGGACTCGGCTGATGTTTGAGAATCGAGTGATCCTAAACAGGTACCAATGTGTTGGAAGGAACTGCAGATGCTGGTTTAAACCGAAGATAGACACAAAATGCTGGAGTAACTCAGCGGGACAGGTAGCATCTCTGGAGAGAAGGAATGGGCAACATTTCGGGTCGAGACCCTTCTTCAGTCTGAAGAGTCTCAAACTGAAACGTCACCCATCCCTTCTTCAGTTTGAAGGGTCTCGACCCGAAACGTCACTCATTCCTTCCCCCCAGAGATGCTGCCTGACCCGCTGAGTTACTCCAGCATTTTGTGTCTGTCTACAGGTACCAATTGCAAGCTGATAACACCTGCATGTCTGATCTCTGCCCAACCACCTCTCCACTGAAAAAAACAGCTGCAGTTTGTGGAAGGGACCCAACCAGAAACGTCACCTGTCCATGTTCTCCAGAGATGCTGCCTGACCTGCTGAGTTACTCCAGCACTTTGTGTCCTTTTGTGTAAACCAGCACCTGTAGATCCTCATTTCTACATCTTATCTGCAGTTTGATATGTCTTCATCTTCAAAGATGATAAACCCGAATTGCTTGATTGGTTTGAGCAAACTCATTCAATCGATAGAACATATATCTTTCTTAAAATATCCAATACAAGCATCGGATAAGAAACTTTCAAATTCCCCATTTCTCGAATCACCGAAAGGTTACTGCAGAAGCCACTACATACTTTTAGTTTATTAGTTGAGAGATACAGTGCAGAAACAGGTCCTTCAGCCCACCATGTATACCAACGATCCCCGTACACTAGCACTGTCCTAAACACTAGGGACAATTTAACAATTTTACCAAAGCCAATTAACCTACAAACGTGGAGAAACAGAACCCGGAGCAAACCCACACGGTCACAGGGAGAACGTACAAACTCCATACAGATCACACCCGTAGTCAGGATTGAACCCGGGTCTCTGGCGCTGTAAGGCAGCAACTCTAACGCTGCCCCACCTTATTCTCAATTTTTTTTGAAATTCCTAAATCTCTCAAAGCATTTCAGAGTCCTGTGCTTACTACAATACAAAACAGAAAATGCTGGAAATACTCGGGTCAGGTAGCATCTATAGAAAGGGAAACTGAGTTAACATGTTGAGTGCATCCAGCATTTTCTGTTTTTAGTACAGGTTATGGTTGTGCTCAGCCCCCTGCTCTACTCACTCTATACTCATGACTGTGTAGCCAGACACGGTGCGAACTCCATCTTCAGGTTCGCCGACGACACCACCATTGTTTGACGAATTACAGATGGTGATGAGTCAGGGTATAGAAGTGAGATCGACCGATTGACCAAATGGTGCCAGCACAATAACCTGGCTCTCAATATCAGTAAAACCAATGAACTGATTGTGGACTTTGGAAGAGGAAGGACGAGGACCCACAATCCTGCTTATATCAACAGGTGGAGAGAGTCAAAAACTTCAAATTCCTGGGCGTGTATATTTCCGAAGATCTTTCCTGGACCCAGCACACTGATGCAATTATAAAGAAAGCACATTAATGCCTCTACTTCCTGAGAGGATTATGGAGATTCGGTATATCAGAGAGGATTCTCTTAAACTTCTACAGGTGTACAGTAGAGAGCATATTGACTGGTTGCATCGTGGCCTGGTTCAGCAACTTGAATGCCCAGGAGCAAAGATGACAGCAAAAAGTTGTGAACAGTGCCCAGTCCATCACCAGCTCTGACCTCCCCACCGTCGAAGGGATTTACCAGAATCACTGCCTCAAAAAGGCAGCCATATCATCAGAGACCGACACCACCCTGGCCACACACTAATTTCACCATTGCCATCGGGAAGAAGGTACAGGAGCCTGAAAACTGTAACGTCCAGGTTCAGAAACAGCTTCTTCCCTACAGCCATTCGGTTATTAAACACTACAACTTCAAATAAGCTCTAAAATACATAGACTATTATTGCACTATTATTGGGGTTTTTTTTGTGTGTGCGTGTGTGTGAATATATATATATATATATATATGTAATTTATATCTATGTGATCTATATCTATGTGATCTATATATGTGTATATTTGCGAGTATGTGCATATCTACGCAGAACTTTTTTTTCCTCTCATTTATTATATTGTTTACAGTGTACTATGTTTACATATTCTGTTGTGTAGCTCCAAGTAAGAATTCCATTGTTCTATCTGGGACATATGAGAATAAAACACTCTTGACTCTCGACTATCTGCATTTTTAAAAACTTTTGCATCCTTAGTTGGACTCTACTGAATGGATCCCAGTGCAAGCAAACGAGCCAGGCCAACACAAGGAACGAGGACAAAGATGGGTCCTGAGAGCAGTGTGAAGGGTCACAACCCAAAACGTCACATATCCATGCCCTCCAGTTGCTGCTGCCTGACCCCCTCCCACGCTAGTTACTCCAGCACTTGGTGCTTTTTTTCTGTAAGGCACTAGTTTAACTAAAACCTATCAATTCGCCACCAATCACAATCAGATTGCGTTTCCCCGTATGTGAAAGCAAAACCTCCATCCCTTGCTCTTGAAATTAAAACATCATTATATCATCTGATGCAAAACAAAAACAAATTCTTGATATTGCGATTTAAAACTGTTAAATTGGTTAAATGAAGGAAGGGTTTCAAGGTCGGTTTATTGTCACATGTACCAATTAAGGTACAGTGAAATTCAAATCACCATACAGCCATACTAAAAAAAAGCAACAAGACACACAACTACATAAAAGTCAACATAAACATCCACCACAGCGGATTCCCCACATTCCTCACCATGATGGTAGGCAATAAGGTCCAATGAATAAAATAACTCAGGAATTGTTAAAGTCTTGCAGGGGTTTTGGCAGCTTTACTTTACATTTGTGTAAACCACTTACGCACATTTTTCTAAATTTTAACACCGCCTGAATAAAATTCAGTCGACCAATATGTGCTCTCACACATTATTCCATCTTGCCAGGTTCTATAAAATCCAGATCTTTATTATTTATCTGCCAGTTCTCTGCATTATTGAAAACAAATGTTTTATTTTTGGATAACTATATAAAACCTGGCAGATTTATTGAGATTAAGGTCCAAGTCTGTTTTTACACAAGACCCCTTCAAATGTTTTACATTCTTCGACAAGGCCTTGAATGAATCTATTCCTGGCGCTGTGTTATGAGCAGATAATAACGAATAACTGGCATCAGCAGAATAAAAACCGCACCCTTCCCTTAACATGCAGAGCAAAGGTATCCATGACAATGTGGCGGGTCATAGTGGATCATGTCACCAATGGAATGCAGAAGGGTCTCGACCCAAAACGTCACCCATTCCTTCTCTCCAGAGATACTGATGATACGCTCCCAACATTGTATCATTGACGTCTTCATTGGTGAGACAAGCAGTGAAGAGTCAACAGCACATCTCTGATGACCTGTTCTGGGCCCAGCACATTGATGCAACCTCAAAGAAAGCTTAACAACTCCTCTCCCCTCCACCACCTCTGACTACACATTCCAGGCACCCACCACTCTCTGTAAAGAAAACTCCTCGTGCATTTTCTTTAAACTTTGCCCCTCTCCCCTGGTGTCCTGGGAAAAAACGATTCTGACTGTCTACCCTATCTATGCCTAGGGTAGACTGTCTACCCTATATAATTTAATATACTTACATCAGGGTCTCCCCTCAGCCTCTGACGCTCCAGAGAAAACAAAGTTTGTCCATCCTCTCCTTATTGAGTTGGAAGTGCGTGCGAGTGTGTGCATGCGGGTGTGTGCGTGAGTGTGAGTGTGTGCGTGCAAGTGTGTGCGTGCGAGTGTGTGGGTGTGTGCGTGTGAGTGTGCGTGCGAGTGTGCGTGTGTGGGTGTGTGCGTGCGAGTGCGTGCCTGCGGGTGTGTGCGTGTGAGTGTGCGTGCGAGTGTGTGCGTGTGAGTGTGCGTGCGAGTGTGTGCGTGCGGGTGTGTGCATGTGAGTGTGTGCGTACGAGTGTGCGTGCGAGTGTGTGAGTGTGTGCATGCGAGTGTGTGCGTGCGAGTGTGTGCGTGCGGGTGTGTGGGTGTGTGCATGCGAGTGTGTACGTGAGTGTGTGCGTGTGGGTGTGTGCCTGCGGGTGTGTGCGTGCGGGTGTGTGAGTGTGTGCGTGCGAGTGTGTGTGTGCGGGTGTGTGAGTGTGCGTGCGAGTGTGTGCCTGCGGGTGTGTGCGTGTGAGTGTGTGCGTGTGAGTGTGTGCCTGCGGGTGTGTGCGTGCGAGTGTGTACGTGAGTGTGTGCGTGCGAGTGTGTGCGTGCGGGTGTGTGAGTGTGTGCGTGCGAGTGTGTACGCGAGTGTGTACGTGAGTGTGTGCCTGCGGGTGTGTGCGAGCGGGTGTGTGCATGTGAGTGCGGGTGTGTGTGTGTGCGTGTGAGTGTGTGCGTGCGGGTGTGTGTGAATCCAATCTAAGCAGTTGGGCAATTTACATAAATTTGGTGCATTTGACAAATAAACAATCTTGACTCTTGAGACTCGAGTCAAGATATTGTTTCTCTCACTATATTGCCACAGAGACGACCATTCATCTGATATCAGTACATCAACAGTAAATGAAAATCAGATGCTGAAAATCTAAAGCAACAGCAAAAACTATTGGCGACACTCACCAAATCAGGCAGGAACTGCAGAGAGACAAACAGAAGCAAAGCCTCAGATCCAGTGTTCTCAATATTGGGTATTATTGAACGTTGGAGGCCGAGGGGTGACCTGATAGAGGTCTATGAAATCATGAGAAGCACAGATAGGGTATGCTCCTGTAGCTATAGAGAGGTTCACTCATCTCTTCCCACCCAAACCACCCCCTCCCAACGTACGTTCCCCTGCAACTGAAAGAGTTGTAACACCTGTTCCCTATACCTCCATCCAGGGACCACTGCACTTCATCCAGGTGAGACAGAGCTTCATGTGCACCTCCTCTAACCTCATCAACTGCATCCAGTTTTCCCAATGTGGGCTCCTGTACATCGGCGAGACAAAGCGTAGACTCGGTGACTTTTTCATTGAACACTTGTGCTCGGTCCACCAAGGCCAGCTGGATCTCCTAGTTGCTAACGATTTTAATTCCTCTTCCCATTCCCACACTGACATTTCTGCCCTGGGCCTCCACCATTGCCAGAGTGAGACCCCACACAAACTGGAGAAACAGCACCTCATATTCCACTTGGGTAGCTTACAACCCAACAGTCTGGCCGTAGAATTCTTCAATTTTAGGTAACCGGCGGTGCTGGCTCGAAGGGACAAATGGCCTCCTCCTGCACCTATTTTCTATGTTTCTATTTTTTCAATGTTTCTCTAACTAACCCCCTGCCTCTTTCCTACAGAGACTAGAGTAATAGTCATACAACATGGAAACAGGCCCCTTTGGCTCAACCTGCCCATGCCGACCAAGAAACCTCATCTAAACCAATCCTACCTGCCCACATTTGCCCTTCTAAACCGCTCCAATCCATTTACCTGTCCAATTGAACACTTCCTCCCAAACAAGCTTCTTTGCACCCAAGCAGGTAAGAGCAATGGGGACAAAAGAAAACTTCCTCCTAGCCACCTTACATCTTGACTTGGAACCATTTCACTTTTCCTTCCGTCACTGGGTCTAAACCCTGAAACTTCCACCACTGCAGCATTTCAGAGGAACAGTAAACCCTTGTTTTAACAGACCCCTTTATAATGGATTTCGGTTGTAGTGGACTGACCACTGACGCTGACGCCACTCCCGGCTCGTGTCTCCCCCCTCCGCTTACAGCCCCGTTTCCGACACCACCCCTGGCTCGCAAGGTGCACCAGCGAGCTCTTCTTCCTCCACCACATGGTCCGGTGACATGGCTGTTATTGCAGCTCAAGTCGTAGCCTCTGGGGACAGCATTTTCTTCGGGCCGCCGCCAGCGAAAGGACACGCTCGGTCACTGCGGGACTCCATCCCCTCCCACCTGCTGATGCTTCTACCTGTCCGCCCGACTCCTTGTCCGCTCCTCGATCGACGGCCGCTGATTCCTCCTGTCGCTCGCTCTGTCCAGTCGGCCTCTCCCCCCACCCCTCCCTTCCTCCACCACCGCCTCCTCCTCCTTCTCCCCTGGAGTTGACCACATATTGCCCCTTGGAAGCAGCTACAGTGGGAGGGGAGGGAGCCCCATGGTGACTGAGCATGTCTTGTCGTTTGCAGCGACCTAAAGAAAGGGCCGTCGCCAGGGGCTACAACGTGAGCCACAAAAACAGCCGTGTCACCGGACAGTGCAGTGGGGGAAGACGGGCTCGCTGGTGCAGGTCAGCGGACTCAACACCTAGTTTTAAGGTGAAAGGTAAGCTGAGTCAGTCTGACGAAGGGCCCCAACGTCACCTATCCATGTTCTCCAGAGATGCTGCCTGACCCACTGAGTTACTCCAGCACTTTGTGTCCTTTTGTGTACTGAGTTGCATTTGCAGTTCTTTATTTCAACTACATACAATGAACCAGGGGCCACAGTTTAAGAATAAGGGGTAGCCATTTAGAACGGAGATGAGGAAAAACTTTTTCAGTCAGAGAGTTGTAAATCTGTGGAATTCTCTGCCTCAGAAGGCAGTGGAGGCCAATTCTCTGAATGCATTCAAGAGAGAGCTAGATAGAGCTCTTAAGGATAGTGGAGTCAGGGGGTATGGGGAGAGGGCAGGAACGGGGTACTGATTGAGAATAAGAAAATAACTGCAGATGCTGGTACAAATCGAAGGTATTTATTCACAAAATGCTGGAGTAACTCAGCAGGTCAGGCAGCATCTCGGGAGAGAAGGAATTGGTGACGTTTTGGGTCGAGACCCTTCTTCAGACTGATCAGCCATGATCACATTGAATGGTGGTGCTGGCTCGAAGGGCCGAATGGCCTCCTCCTGCACCTATTGTCATACCTTACTCGGTTATAACGGACCATTGGCAATGACAGACACCATTCCCTCCCTGGGTCCTTATAATGTTGGTTTCGTGTACCTTCACCAGGAGGGCTGCAGCACTTCAATGCATTATCCTTTTACCAAAAGCAACTGGGGATTGACAACAACATTGTTTTGCCACAGGCTCCCACATCTCATAAAATAATTGTGAATAAAAGCTCAAATCTTTCTCATCTGTTTTCTGGCTTTTGCCAGTGGAAATAATTGACGCAGTTTTAAATGTTAACAAATGTTAAATTGAGGATAGCAGATAAATTGCAGAGACTAATTAAGTGGAAAATTTGATTTGGAAACAGGCTTTTATCTCCAGTACAGAACCTGCATCATTTACCCTCATGAATTTTTAAATTAAACAAAACCTAAATTACCGTATAAAATTTTTATAAACTGCATGCATCATCTGCCAGGAAGTTTCAAAAGGGAGGTGATGTTAGTTTATATTTGCAACTCCTGGGAAATGTCACATGATCGCATCACGTGAAGAGTTCACAACCAGAGAGCACATGGCAAATTGTTTGTGCTATTGCACACATTTCCTTGCTGTTCGGTAATTAATTCCGACTCGACGCACAAAATATTGCAAAATCTGGAACATGTGCAGGATAGCACATCTTAGAAGATTATTTGAGACCGATTAGATTCTGCACAAGATCTGAAGAAGGGAAACAAAGGGTTCAGCGAACAATCCTACAGTGTTGCAATTTCATCCCCCACACTGAGGAAGGTAATACAATTGTCCTTTAAACATTGCATTTATTCCGGATCTTCGCGGCGAGTTTAAAGAGAGAAACACTGCTCCTGAAGAAGTGCTGATTAGTTGCTTTGTCTAATTGGCCCTGGGGTGGGACGATTGTTGATTGAAGGGCAGACCAGACCAGACCAGACCAGGAGCCGCTGGCAGGCAGGCAGGCAGCAGCAGCACTGTCTGTTATCTGCCCTCTCTCTACTGCACATTATCTGCAGGCTTGGAGACTGGAGGGAAGTGGGCGGGTTTTATTGTGACACCAAATGTCGGGTTGTTATCGTAGAGTTGCCGAAATGAATGCAGTGGCCATTTGAGAGAATGTTATTTACTTTTGAATACAGTATTTGCAAACTGTCTATTATGCCCAAGGACGCAAGGCATATTATCAACCTTCTCCTCTGTGGTTAATTCTTGAAATATGTCATCGCAATGATATTTTTAGTGTTGAGCAGAAGAAAAAACATCCCTTTAGGTTTGATTGTGTCTCTGGTTTTGAGATGTTTTTTTTACTGTATATTTATTATTCAGTGTATGTGGTTGGATTAATACCCTTTGAATACATATCACATTAACTGGATGCAAATTTACTGTAAATGGCAAAACACAAAGTACTGGAGGAACTCTTCTGGTCGGGCAGCATCTGTGGAGGGGATGGACAGACGACGTTTTAGGTAGGGACCTTTTTCGCTATTTTACTGTAATGGCATTTGGTGAACTGGAGGGATATATTATTGGTCACTACAGCAAGGAAAACTCAAACACAAGCAGAATCACACACCTGATACACCAGATTCACAAACGTCTTCCAGCCATCAACCATCAGGTTTTTAAAAATCACTATCCATAATCCTAACCACAACCATACCTTGGTGCCAAATCACTACTATGGTAGCTCTAAGTATGTTGTATTTTCTGCTATCATGATCTGGTTTATTTAGAATAACTGATAACTTATTGTGCGATCATAAATGATAGGAGCAGAATTAGGCCATTCATTGAAATTCAGCCCATCAAGTCTACTCTGCCATTCAATCATGGCTGATCTATCTCTCTCTCCTAAACCATTCTCATGTCTTCCCCCCCCCCCCATAACCCTAGACAATAGGTGCAGGAGGAGGCCATTCGGCCCTTCGAGCCAGCACCGCCATTCAATGTGATCATGGCTGATCATTCTCAATCAGTACCCCGTTCCTGCCTTCTCCCCATACCCCCTGTACTAATCAAGAATCTGCATTAAAAATATCCATTGACGGCCTCCTCAGCCTTCTGTGGCAAAGAATTCCACAGATTCACCACCTTCTGACTGAAGAAATTCCTCCTCTCTCCTTCCTAAAGAAACATCCTTTAATTCTGAGGCTATGACTAGTGGAAACATCATCTCTATCCAAGCCTTTCACTATTCGGTAAGTTTCAATGAGGTCCCCCCTCATCCTTCTAAACCAAGAGTTCCCAACCTGGGGTAAATTTACCCCCAGGTTATAAATGTCGCCTACCATTATTGTTATTTGAACTTAAAATAATAATGTCAAAAACAGTATTTTTAAATTTCCCCTTTGTCGGTTGCCTTATTATGGTAGAAGTGTAAACTTAAATTACTGAACAAAACAGGGTGGGGGGGAAATTTCCTTTCGAAACGTTTCCAGGGGTAAACGGGATGAAAAAGGTTGGGAACCCCTGTTCTAAACAACAATGAATACAGGCCCAGTGCCGTCAAAAATGTTCGTCCTATGCGAACCCACTCATTCCTGGGATCATTCTTGTAAACCTCTTCTGGACCCTCTCCAGAGCCAGCACATCCTTCCTCAAATATGGTGCCCAAAATTGCTCACAATACTCCAAATACGGCCTCACCAGTGCCTTAGGGAGCCTCAGCATTACAATCCTGTTTTTGTATTCTAGCACAATTGAATTCTAGCACTTCTAGCATTGAAGTTGCTAGCACTTCTAGCATTTGCCTTCCTTACTACCGATTCGACTTGCAAATTAACTTTTTGGGAATCCTGCACGTGCACCCCCAAACCCCTTTGCACCTCCGATTTCTGGATTCTCACCACATTTAGAAAATAGTTTATGCCTTTATAAGTGAGGTTGGTATCTCGACCGCCCATGCACAGGTCATAGGTCACAAGAGCTAAACATTCTTGCCGGCAGAAAACAACGGGGAAGAAACGGCTCTTGAATCTGGTGAGAAGTGATTGCAAGCTTTTATATCTTGTGCCCAAATAGGAAAAAAGATGACGAGGAAGGAGTGTGATTGTTGCCCTTGTTTTCCAGGCGTCGCGTCGGGCAAGAGTGAGTCCTCTGGAGTTTTAGCCTGGCCTGTCCGCCGTCCCGGGCAATGGGGAAAAAGCCACAGGGTTGTGGGCTGTGAGGTTGCCGGGCCACCTGCGCATGCATATGGTCGAGCTGTTGTTCAATGCGAGGTGTCGGCCACTCCTCGAATTTGGCGAGGCACGACACAGGCACACCGGCGACTGGCCCTTCCAGTGCAAGGCATGCAGCCTCGACGCTGCTGCAACACTGGCACTTTACCGGCGAGCAAGAATTCCGCTGCCTGCTCTGCGGCGAGTTCGTCCCCGCGCGGCCACAGTTGGCGCAACACCGTTGCATCCACCGCGGCCGGGTATTCGCAGCCCGCTCGGGGCTGTCGCTGCACAGGTGTGCGGCCCGGAGCGGGCGGCTCCCGTTCCGCTCTGACGCCTGCGGGAAGGATTACCGCAGCGCCGGCTACCAGGCTCTCGCACAGCGGCGAGACCCCGTTCACAGGCGAGGTCTCACGGCCGAGCTTTCTGCAGCCCATTGCAGCTGAGAGCCCACCGCCGGCGCAGCCGCGGGCGGGAGCGGCCGTTTGCGGCAAAGTGTTCTGCAGCCCGTCCTACCTGCGGACGCACCGGCCAAGCGGCCCTTCAGGTGCGAAGAGTGCGGAGGGATTACTGTATCGCCTCGTAACTGCTGATCCATCAGCGCTTCCACAGTGGCGAGTGGCCCTTCACGTGCAAGACCTGCAACAAGTGCTTCCTCAGCTCTTCCTCCTTGATCTTCCTCCTTCCTCCGATCTGCCACAGGACCAGCCGACCGACAGGTGCTTTCACTGTGAGTGGCGCGCACCTGGAATATTGTGTGCACACCATACTCCAGGTGCAGCCTCACCAAGGCCCTGTACAGCTGCAATAGGACCTCCTTGCCTTCTCCCCCGTGTGAGTCGTCCTGTGGATCTCCAGAGAGGAGGAGTAGATGAAACGGTGGTGGCAGAAGTCACACTGAAAGTGCCTGTCGGTCGGCTGGTGCTGCAGCAGATCGGGGGAACAAGGCACACCTTGCATCTGAACAGCAGCTCGATCGTATGGCTGCGCAGGTGGCCCGGCAGCTGGGCGAAAGTCCAACCGCAACCGTGTGGCTTTTTCCCCATTGCCCGGGACGGCGGACAGGCCAGGCTAAAACTGCAGAGGACTCCCTCTTCCCCGCCGCGACGCCTGGAAAACAAGGGCAACAATCACACTCCTTCCTCATCTTTTTTCCCATTTGGACACAAGATATAAAAGCTTGCAATCACTTATCACCAGATTCAAGAGCCGTTTCTTCCCCGCTGTTATCAGCCGGCGAGAATGTTTAGCTCTTGTGACCTATGACCTGCGTGTGCGCGGTCGAGATACTGATCTCGCTTATTCCTACCACCAAAATGCATGACTTCACACCTTGCTACACTATGTTCCATCTGCCACTTCTCTGCCCACTATCCCAACCTGTGCAAGTCATTTTATTTTTGTTGGTACTTTCAATGTACCCGTAAAGCTGCAGCAAGTAAGAATTTCATTGTTCCGTTCAATATAATACAAATAAACACACTCTCTCTCGATGAGGCAATTTAATATTTGATACATACCCGGGTTTGTATCAAAACAGGGACTATTCTGGGTAAGACAGATGAACTTAGTCTGGAATATTACATGGAACTATGGTGTGGTGGCCATTACACATATGTGGTTGAGAGAAGGGCAGGGCTGGAAGGTCTATATTCATTGTTCAGAGGTGACAGAGGGGGATGTAAAGGGGTGAGAGAGTTGCACTTCTAATTAGGGAGAATGTGACGGCAGCGATTGGAATGGACACCCTGGAGAACCCTTGAGAACCAGTGAGACGATATGGATAGAGATCAGGAGTGGCAAAGGTGCAATCACTTTGATGGGGTTATACTCCTGGTCTCTTAATAGCTGGCAGGAGATAGAGGAATAGATGTGTAGACAGATTATGGAAAGATGTAAAAGCAACCAGTGTTGTTGAAGTGAGTGACTTTAATTTCTCAAATATTCACTGGGATTCCCTTAATGATAGTGGCTGAGACCGGCCAGAACTTGTTGGGTCCATCCAGGAAAGTTTCCTGATACATTATGTAGACAGTCCAACCGGATAAGGGGCCTTGCTTCGGGAAATGAGCCTGACCGGGATCAGAGTTCCAGTGAGAGAGCATTTTGTGCTCATAACTCTATAATTATGGGCGAGCAAAAGACTGGAACTCTGTGGAAAGTACTAAAGGGGGAAAGGGCTACTTAAAACAGTTGTGGGCAAGATCACATGGAGTAGATCCCATGCATAGGCTGGTAAAGGAGGGATATACTTTATGTGCCGGCAGATGTGTGGTTTAGTTGTCCTTGTGGTCGGCAGAGACATTGTGGGCAAAAGGGCCTGTTTCTATGCTGTCCTGTAGTGCTATGAATCAGGGTTAACATTTTAAATATTGTAAATTTAATTCACTTTGGATTCAACATTTCTCCAGCGATTAACTTTTGCAGAAAAAATCCTAAGTATCAGCGCAAATCAGATTTCCCATCTTTGAAGTACCTGGGTGTTTACCTTAACAATAAACTTGACTGGAACGAAAATATCAATGCACTGTACAAAAAGGGCCAGAGCAGACTTTACCTGCTGAGGAGACTCGTGTCCTTTCCTGTCCGGCAACATTACAGTCTGGTTTGGGAACAGCTCTGCCCAGGACAGGATGGCCCTGCAGAGAGTAGTGCGTTCGGCAGAACGCACCATGGGAACTACACTCGTCCCCCTGCAGGACCTATACATCAGGAGGTGCAGATCCAGAGCAAGCAAGATCATGAGGGACCCCTGCCACCCCAGTAACGGACTGTTCCAGATGCTACGATCAGGCAAACGCCTCCGCTGTCACGCTGTGAAAACGGAGAGGATGAGACGGAGCTTCTTCCCACAGGCCATCAGGACTGTCAACTTTTATAACCCCAGAGACTAAATTTTTGTCGACACTAATAGTAACTTATTAACTTTATTTATATGCTGTAACTGTAATTCTTTTTGTGCACAACCCGCAGGCATTGCCACTTTCATTTCACTGCACATCGTGTATGTGTATGTGACAAATAAATTTGACTTGACTTGACTTCTACAACACTGTGGTTGCATCAGCCATTTTGTATGGAGTGGTCTGCTGGAGCATCAGCAGCGATGGGGAAGAGACTTGACAAGCTGGTCAGGAAGGCCAGCTCTGTCCTGGGTTGCCCCCTCGACTCAGTACAGGCGGTGGGAGAGAGGAGGATGATGGCAAAGTTAACATCGCTGCTGGACAACGACTCCCACCCCATGCAGGACACCGTCACTGCACTGAGTAGCTCCTTCAGTGACAGACTCCTTCACCCCAAGTGTGTGAAGGAGAGATATCAGAGGTCCTTCCTTCCCGCTGCTGTGAGACTGCACAACCAGCACTGCTCCCAGCAGACCAGTCAACAGAACAGTTAACAATAACAGTTTAAAAAAACACAGTAAATGATGACAATTATCGTTATTTTTATTTTTATTTATAATGAATGTCTCTTGCTATCCACTTTGCTGCTGTAACACTGCAAATCTCCCTGGTGTGGGACAAATAAAGGAATATATTATTATTATTAAACATTTTTCTTGTGAAGTGTGGACGAAGGCCTTTTTCCCCGTAAGAGTTTTAGAACATTTGGCCAGATCTTGCAGGAACAATAAGGTATTTTACAAATGCATACCATTTATTCAAATGCAAGCGTTAGTTAGTTAAGTCTCACACAGATGCACCATAATGTGAATTTTCCAAATTTAATATTTGATTTCCACAGTGGCTTTGCACAAAAGGCATCTTCAATAATTCTCTGCAATTTTTTTATTTTAATTTTTCAGGATGTGGAGGTTACTGCTAAAGTCGAACCATACTACATCCCTAATTGTCCTTGAGAAGGTCTTGGTGATCCATCTTCTTAACCCCCACTGTCCTTCAGGCAGCACAGTGGTAGTCTTGCAGCACCAGAGACTCAGGTTCGATCCTGTCTACTTGTGCTATCTGTACAGAGCTTGTACATGTGAACTGCGTGGGTTTTCTCCAGTTGCTCTGCTTTCCTTCCACCCTCCAAAGACGTACAGGTTTGTAGGTTAATTGGCTTGGTATAATTATAAATTGTCTTTAGTGTGTTTGGGATAGTGTTAGTGTGCAGGTATCGCTGGTCGGCGCGGACTCAGTGAGCCGAAGGGCCTGTTTCCGCACTGTACCTCTAAACTAAACAAAACAAAACTAAAAAAGTCCTCCATAAATAGTTGTGCTGCAAGATCTTCTCCATCTAGAGGTTGAAGTTGGATATTTCATTTGTTGAAACTCACTACACTGTGGGTCAGCAAATCAATGTATCATCTAATTATATTTTTATTACATTCAGCAGTACTGGAACAATGTATTTGCAACACTTTACAAAACTTGTTAAACCATCAAAACCTATATTGGAATTTCTCTTCAGACGAATGTCTCGGCTTAAGAAGGAGCTGCCAATCTTAACACTGTTTACCAAGGTACGGTACAAATTGACTTTATAAGGTCATAAATGATAGGAGCAGAATTAGGCCATTTGGCCCATTAAGTCTTCTCCGCCATTCAATCACGGCTGATCTATCTCTCCCTCCTAATCCCATTCTCCTGCCTTCTCCCCATAACCACTGACACCCATACTAATCAAGAATCTATCTATCTCTGCCTTAAAAATATCCATTGACTTGGCCTCCACAGCTTTCTGTGGCAAGGAATTCCACAGTTACCCCCCTCTGACTAAAGAAATTCCTCCTCATCTTCCTAAAGGAATATCCTTTAATTCTGAGGCTATGACCTCTAGTCCGAGACTCTCCCACTAGTGGAAACAATCTCTCCGCATCCACTTTATCCAAGCTTTCATCTTGTGCACTATAAAAAACATCAAATGCTGAAACTATTCAGTGGGTAGGCTGCATCTGTGGGAAGAGAAATGATTAACGTTTCAGGTCAAAGATCCTTCATCAAACTGGGAAAGTGGACAAATGATAGACACAAAATGCTGGAGTAATTCAGCAGGACAGGCAGCATCTCTGGAGAGAAGGAATAGGTGATGTTCGGGGTTGAGACCAAACTGAAGAAGAGTCTCGACCCAAAATAACACCCATTCCTTTTCTCCAGAGATGCTGCCTTTCCCGCTGAGTTACTCCAGCATTTTGTATCTATCTTCAGTTTGAACCAGCATCTGCAGTTCCTTTCTAAAGTAGACAAAAGAAGCTTGCTAAGCTGCAGGGAGGATGGGGGAGGGGAGGGCTGTCGCCGAGAGGGTAAAACATGGGTCACCGTGGGGATGAGGTACAAACAAGGTTATCAGGTCAGAGAGTGAATGGGAGCAGTTAGAAAGTAAGATCATAGACAAAAGATTGCATAGCAAGAGAACAAGTCCAGCAGGTCAGGCTGGGCAGATCTTGCATTCCTTTGTCTTATGTTCTCACCACTGCAATACACTCACTGTGTTTCACTGCTTGAATTGTCCTAACCACTTAACGTTTAATTTAATTTAACTGATGAAGGGTACCGACCCAAAACTTCACCTATCCATGTTCTTCAGAGATGCTGAAACAAGGAACTGCAGATGCTGGTTTACACAAAGGGACACAAAGTGCTGAAGTAACTCAGCAGGTCTGGCACCATCTCTGGAGGAAAAGGATAGGTGTCATTTTGGGTCAGGACCCTTCTTCAGACCCGGCTTGTCTGCCATTCTTTGCTTTAAACTGAATGAAACTTTTTAATCATTGGCCCAAATAATCAGCATTGTGTTAAGAGTTCCCATTAGTGAATTATTTTGGAATATTTTTTTTGCAAGTGGAAAATCATTATTTTCATTAGCTGCTGTATTCAATGGTGCAAATATGTGGGTGATACAGATTAGTTTCACTGAAATTCTTAATTGGGTTAAAATAGTTACTTACTAACAACATTTTAATTTTTATACCCGTAGGATTCTTGCACTCTTTGTGAAGAAGCCAAAAAGGTTTTGGAACCATACCGACATAGGGTATGAAATTAAATGCAAATTACTTGTTTAACAGTGTTTATAATCTACAGTGGGGTGTGAATGACTGCCTATGGAGTTCTTACTTTAATCAATAGGAGATTGAAGCTTTCCCAAACAAGTGCTAAACAATTGCTGACTTTTTCTTCCCCCCCCCTTCCTAAAAATGATCTTCCTTTTCAGCGATCTTGCAAACATTCTCTATGATTAATCCGCTGTCGTTCATCCTTTGAATAGTTTCTGAGTCACCATTACTGCTCCTCCTGGCTTCATTCTACGCCCCCTGCTGTATCTTGTTGAGCAGAGTCACTGCATCACCAACTTCCATTTATGTATTGGCTTTTTAACGCAGCGAGATATCCCAGAGCATTTCCTGCGAGAGTTAACTTGGTGTGTTGAGAGAGGAGATGGAAAGCTTGGTTAGAGGGAGAAGCTGCAAGGAGGAGATAGATTTGGAGATGAGGCAACGTGGGGCATTTGAAGATCAGGGGGGGATTAAAGATCAAGGCATTGCTGATATGTGAAGCATATCAGTGAGCACAGGGGTGAATGGGACGTGGTGCAAGTTAGGACAGTCATCGGAGCTGTGAAGCAGCTGAGGTTTAGTGGGAGGTGAGTGGGGAGGTGCTCTGTGCTCCCTCGCCCAGGACACTGTACTCATGACTGCCTGCACTGTTCCGTCCAGCGCACACAGTGAGCTTTGTTGGGTCGACGTACTGAATGCTGCGTTTCTCTCTTCCCCACTTTAAGCCATTCAGACGTTTCTCGTGAATTACACATGTTACCCATTCCTGCTTCCTTCAGCAATGTTTGACCATTTTGTTGCCCCATTGCCCATGTCATCCAACTGATTTTTTTCACAGTCTGCCTCCTCGGATTCATTCAGCTAATTTTTCCTCGCCAAACTTTGTCTGCTTGCATTGAATGGGAGGCTATGATTCCTGGCATGATTCAGCACGTAGGGAGAACATTCAGTCCACAGTTCTTTCGGTGGCTGAGTATTGGTATTAGTTTAGTATTGTCACCTGTACCAACATGCAGTGAAAGGCTTGGTTTGTGTGCCATCCAGTCAGATCACACTACAGTAAACCCTGGCAATAGTAGACCTCTAAGTACCAGATTTCGGTTATAGCGGGCCGAGGCTCCCGATGCACCGGCCCTCCCCTCCCCACGCCCATCACTTGCCCATGAGCTGGCATCACGAGACATGCATCTGGTTGTGGTAGCGGAGAGAAGGAGCAGTATGAAGGCAGCGTGAATATCAGACCCATCCCTAGAGCACCACGGGTGGAGTCAGAGGCTCTGCTGCTCACCGGCCTGTGAGTCCCTGTTTGTTTAACCCCCCCCCCCCCCATCCCATCCCATCCCATCGCTGCGTTTCTTCCCTCCATGTCTTGTGTTAAACGTTACCCCTCTCACTCTGTTATAGCATACAATCGGCAATAACGGACACCGGCTGCCCCCATGGTCTGGTTTTGGTGAGGGTTTACTGCATACATGAGTACAATCAAGCCTGAGACAAGTACAACAGTACAAAGCGAAAAATAAACAGTGCAGAATATAGTGTTGCAGAGGTCAAGCTTTACAGTTACAGAGAAGGTGCAGATTTAAAATTTAAAAAGTGCAAGGGTTGCAATGAGGTAGGATGGGAGATCGGACCTGTACCCTAGTTTATGAGAGTTATGTTCAATAATCTGATAACAGCGGGGTGAAAGCTGTTCCTGAATCTGGTGGTACATGCTCTGAAGCTTTTGTATCTTCTGCGTGGCGGGTGAGGGTGAAGATGGGATGATCGGGGTGAAAATGGTCCTTCTTTCCCGAGGCAGCATGAAGTGTAGATGGAGTTGACTTGTTTGCATGATGGACTCAGCAGTTTGCATACCTCGTTGTGATGCATTCCCTTAGCAAGCTTTCTACAGTGCATCTGTGTAAAATGGTAAAAGTCATTGGAGACATGCTGAATTTCCTTAGTCTTTCTGTATGAATAGAACATAGACCAAACAGTAAGCATAGGAACAGGCCCTTTGACCCACAATGTTCGTGCTGAACATGATGGGCGTTGATCGGTAAATTGCTCACTGTAGGTGAAAAATACTATGTGCTCCTCTCTTTGCTACTGCTGCAGAACCTGTTGAAATCTCTGAGACAGCATGGATAGACCCTTCGGCCCATCGACTCCGTGCCAACCATCTAACACTCGTTTACACCGATGCCACTTGATACCCCCCACGTTCCAATCAATCTTTTCCCTCCCACCGCTCCAAATATTCTATCACAAGGGGAAGTCTGCACTTGACAATTACCCCACCAATTGTACATTCTTGGGAGGACACCAGAGTGCCCAGAGGAAACCCACACGGTCACAGGCAGAACACGCAAACTACGTATTCAGCACCGGCTGTCAGGATTGAACCCAGGTTGCTGGAGTAGTGAGCGATTGTGATTCCTTTCAGCTGCCAGATCACTCCTGAATGTTCGGGCTCTAATTTTAAGGCAACGCCACTCGACAGACGATAAACTGTTGGAAGAACGTAGCGGGTCAAGAAACATCTGTGAAAGTTGATGGAATCTCTCTGCCTTCACAGATGCTGCCCGACCCACTAAGTTTCTCCAGTGGTTTATTTTGAGCTTCCAATTCTTGCATCTCCTATCGTGCTGGGCTCTTCCACCAGAAGAACCAGTTTCTCTCTCTCCTTCAATCACCTCAAATCCCCCAAGCAGACAACCTCGTACTCTTCTGCATTGGTGGAAACACTTGTACAGCATGCTCATAATTTAGCCCACATGGGCGGCACGGTGGCGCAGGGTTAGAGTTGCTGCCATATAGTGTCAGAGACCTGGGTTTGATCCTGACTACGGGTGCTGACTGTACCGAGTTTGTATGTTCTCCCCGTGACCGTGTGAGTTTTCTCTGGGAGCTCCAGTTTTCTCCCACACTGTAAAGGTGTACAAGTGTGTACACAACCTAATTGCCGAAAAATGAACCTCTCAGAAGCAGGCCATTCAGTCCATCTTCTTCATGTCAGTGTTTACCCCCAACTCCCCTCTTGGGAGCCTCATCTTACCATTCCTCATCTCATTCAGGTCAATATCCTCATGATCTTATTCACAAAATGCTGGAGTAACTCAGCAGGTCAGGCAGCATCTCGGGAGAGAAGGAATGGGTGACGTTTCGGTTCGAGACCCTTCTTCAGACTGAAGAAGGGTCTCGAACCGAAACGTCACCCATTCCTTCTCTCCCGAGATGCTGCCTGATCTGCTGAGTTACTCCAGCATTTTGTGAATAAATCGATTTGGACCAGCAACTGCAGTTATTTTCTTATCCTCATGATCTTACCTACTTGCCCCTTCCAGTTTCAAACAAAGATCATGCAATTAATTATATTATCCATGCGCAGTTCGTCCTGCAGGAGGTGGACATCACCGGTCCAGAGAATTGTGTCTGGTTTGAGAGATACAAGAATGACATTCCGGTTTTCCACATGAATGGACAGTTTCTGATGATGCATCAAGTCAACTTGAAAATCCTGGAGAAACAGCTGGCCAAACTGGAACAGAATGGAAACAAAACGTGGTAAAGGTCTGAAGTGTGAACTTGGGGGGAAAAAACCCTTTTTAATGTTGTATTAAGGCTTCAGTACTGCTTGGTGTTGATTTGTAAATTAATTTAAATTAATTTGTATTTTAGACATTTTACCAATGAAACTAAATTACTTGGATTATAAAACAGTTAAAATAACATGGAAATGTCATCAAATTGAATTTTTGTTGTATTGAGTTCAGGACTGAGTATAAGAGTAGGAAGTCGTATTGCAGCTTTAGGAAAACTTCAATTAGGCATTATTTGGAGCATTGCATGCAGTTTTGGTCACCTCATTCCAGGCAGGATGTGGAGGCTTTGGAATAGAGGCAGAACAGGTTTACCAGTCTTGTAAACCAGCATTTGCAGTTTCTTATGTTTACATGTTTAGACTTACAGCGTGGAAATGGGTCCTTCAGCCCACCAAGTCTGCACCAACCATACACTTAATTTCTATCCTACTCACTAGGGAAAATATACAGAGGCCAATTCACTTACAAACCTGCACGTCTTAGGGTTGTTGGAGGAATACGGAGTACCCAGAATAAACCCATGCGGTCACAGAGAAAGCTGTACAAACAGCACCGGTAGTCAAGATCGAACCTGGGTCTCTGACGCTATAAGGCAACAATTCTACTGCTGCACCACTGTGCCGCCATTTTACTGCTCCACTACAAAACCTCCTCCAGGTATGCTAACTTCAAAGAAGTTCTTCTCCCTCTGACGGGATTTCTGTGAGATCCTCTCTCTGCTCCCCATTGTGATTCCTGTTGCTCTCTTATTTATTCACAAAATGCTGGAGTAACTCAGCAGGTCAGGCAGCATCTCGGGAGAGAAGGAATGGGTGATGTTTCGGGTCGAGCATTCCAGCATTTACTCCAGCATTTTGTGAATAAATACCTTTGATTTGTACCAGCACCTGTTGCTCTCTTGCTCTTCGACTATGTTTTGACCCGGACTTGATATATTTATCACTTGCCTGGCTTTGAGTTGCCCCTACCTTTCTTCCAGCCTTCTTCCCTCTCTGACAATCAGTATGAAGTAGGGTCAGACAGATGCCAAAGACTTGGTGGGCTCCAACCCGTAGGGGGGAAGCCGCTAAGCTGACCCCCAGCTTGGTCCCTGAAGACCAGAGACGAGGAAGCTGGCGATGGCGGACGCAAGGAGAAAGGCCGGTAGGAGAGGGATCAAGTACAGCTGCAGAAGGCGCCCCCAGGACACAAAGGTGGATGGGTGATGAAGGAGACATTGGTTGGCTGAACAATCCGGATGAAGGCGGTCTGGAAGGCCACAGCAGCCTGGGGCTCGCTTGGATCGGGCACCACTCCACAAGACCTGAAGTGCAGACTGGACCAGAATTTGAAATGGCACCAAATCCTGGCGCCCCTTGCAAGCAGTCTCAGTGGCAAGCCCACGCACAATGGGCTGAGTGGTCTGCAGAATTCTAGATAGAAAGCTGTGAGAGCAGGAAAAGCCGAGACAGAGACTGAAAGTATGAAAGACGACGATCAATATCTTGGGCAGTGATTCCAGGCCCTGCAGCTGGGTGAAGGGAAAGAGATTCAAAGGAATTAATATACAAATAAAATCTAGAATTTTGATACATCAGGGGACCTATCCCCTGACAAGATGGTTGGTTACCAGAATATGCTGATTGAAGAATACAGGCAGTCTCTGGGGTTGTGTGTGAACACAGAAAGGATGTTTCCAGTGGTGGGAGAATCTAGGATCAAAAGGCACAGCCTTAGAATAAAACGATGTACCTTTCGAAAGGAGATGAGGAGGAATTTCTTTAGCCAGAGGGTAGTGAATCTGTGAAATTCATTGCCACAGACGGCTGTGGAGGCCAAGGCATTGGGTACTTTTAAAGCCGTTTAAAATACTTTGAAGCAGTTTCAGACACTTTGAAGCCTTCTCCTTTGACAGTTTTTGTCTTACTTTTTCTGCACCTCATGACATTTACAATGCTGCGTGCAAATAGCTAACAACTTTACAATGCTAACACTTTATCTCCTCCAACAAGAACAATCCCAGCTTGAAAGAGAGGTGCGATCAATGAAATAGCTTGAAAAAAAGACTGTACAAGGGAGATGATTTTAAGTGATTTTTATTCAGTATAATAAATGTATGTAACACAATCAGATGGCTAAAGGTGGGGCTATTTTAACCAGAAGGCATGCAGTACCAGTAGCCATCTCCTGGCTGTGCTGTTGAACACAAGGCCTGCCGTACCAGTAACGGACAAAGCGGTGGAGTAACTCAGAGGGTCAGGCAGCGTCTGTAGAGGGAATGAATAGATGATGTTTCTAGCCTGGACCCTTCTTCAGACTGACTATATGGGGGAGGACGGGGAGAGGGGTGGGGAGAGAGTGCTGGAAAACAGAAACATAGACAGAGAAAATAGATGCAAGAATAGGCCATTCGGCCCTTTGAGCCATTCAATGTGATCATGGCTGATCAACCAAAATCAATACCCCATTCCTGCTTTCTCCCCATATCCCTCGATTCCGTTAGCCCTAAGAGCTATATCTAACTCTAAATAGATAGGTGCATGACAAAGCCAAGCAAGTGATAGGTGGACACAAAGCGCTGGAGTAACTCAGCGGGCTCATCTTCAGACTTAAGTGTCCTGACCCAAAACATCACCTATCCATGTTCCCCAGAGATGTTATTTCACACCAACACTTTGTATCCTTTTTTTTGCATTTGCAGTTCCTTGTTTCTAAGCGATAGGTGGATACGGGTGGGTGTGAGGGGCAGATGCATGGAGGAATTGACCATGGCTAGAGATGAAAAGGAGACAAAATGGGTCAGATAGAAGAGGAATGAATTGTAAAGCTGGAGGGATATAGGTGGAAGGGGACGTGGGGAGGGGAAAGAGAGGGAAATAGGGAACATGGGGATGGGAGATGAGCGTATGGAGGAGGGAAAAGGAGAAAGGTGACCGGAGGCATATCGGGATGGGAGGCTCCTTATCTGACATCCTTTTGTCTCCGCCTGAAGAAGGGTCTCGACCCGAAACGTCACCCATTCCTTTTCTCCAGAGATGCTGTCTGATCCGCTGAGTTACTCCAGCTTTTGTGTGTCTCCTTTACACTTCTAGCCTTTGTCGCTTACTTGCCAATCAAACTTCCCTCACCTGTATTCACCTATCGATGGGAACTGCAGATGCTGGTTTACAAAGGAGATCCAACGGCACAGTGGTGCACTGGTAGAGTTGCTGCCTTATAGTGCCAGAAACCCGGGCTCGATCCTGACTACGGGTACTGTCTGCACGGAGTTTGTACGTTCTCCCCGTGACCACGTTGGTTTTCTCCGGGTGTTCCTCCTACACTCCAAAGATGTAGGTTTGCAGGTTAATTGGCTTCTGTAAAAAGCCCCTAGTGTGTAGGAGGCAAAGGTGGGATAACATAGAGCTTCTGTACAGGTAATCATTGGTCAGCGCAAACTCATTTCCACGCTAGATAACTAAACTAAACAATCACCAAAATATTCCCTCATAGATCTAGTTTGATTTTCTCCTTTGGATCCCATGGATTTTTACATTTTTGGTTAGCTTTCCATTTACGACCTCATCAAAAAACATCAACTGCACCATTCTTGTCAATTTACTGCAAATTCAGTCAAGTTAGCCAGACAAGCCCAGACACGAGTCTGAAGAAGGGTCCAAACGTCACCTAGCCACATTCTCCAGGGATGCTGCTTGACCTGTTGAATTACTCCAGCACTTTGTGCGATGTTTTATAAATCAGTACCTGTAGAACCTTGTGTCAATAATTGATTACAAAATGCAGTCAGTTTGAATCCTTCAACAGAAGGGTAAAGGATGATTTTTCAAGATGTTCAGGTGAACTGAGAGAAACTATTTCTGCTGGTCAGGAAGTTTCTGGAGTACAGCATTAACATCAGAGCTTGGCCTTTCCAGCAATGAGGTTATGTGTCTCCATTGGCCTTTCCTTTTCATGCTCGCCCTACACAAATAAGATGATGAAAAGCCTCAATGGTCTCTCCTTCATCCTCTCATCACCTCCAGCCCGACTCATCTCTGATAGCAGTGACAAAGATGCATTTGAATAAGTTGATATGTTGTTGGTGGCCAAGGATGAATTCTCTCCTCTCTGCCCCAATCCAACTGACATAACATCATCTCATGCTGCTCACCGCTAATCCTTATAACTTCTTACACTCGGTTGCAAAATTTTCTACAGACAGTAAAACTCCAATCTATCACACCTGGGACATTGGTGGTGCCAGACTGATAGATTTCCTGGACTATTGGATGTTTTACCAATTAATATGCTTACACATTTTTTGGGGGGTATTACACAATAATATGATGCGTTTTCCAGTGAAACCTGGTAGATTTCAAGGGAGCATGGAGAAGTGTTCAATGATACTTTATTGTCACATGTACCTAGGTACAGTGAAATGCTTCGTTTTGCATACAACCCGGTAAAATCCATTGCTAGAATAAGGCCACATACAAACTGGAGGGACAGCACATCATGTTCCACTTAGGTAGCTTACAACCCAGTGGTATCAACAATGAATTCTCCAAATTTTAGGTAACCACCCTTCCCCCGCTTTTTGCCTGTGCCCCACCCAGACGAACACCCCTTTCTCCCACTATTCTGTTCCCCTCCACATATAAACCTTCCTCTGGCATCACAACTTACTTATCTCCTTAGCTTACACCCTTTTGGCCTTTCATCTCTGACCTTTATCCATCCATCTGTCAACAATTGTAGATGATCAACCATGATCACAATGAAAGGCGGTGCTGGCTCGAAGGGCCAAATGGCCTCCTCCTGCACCTATATTCTATGCTAACAAAAATGCCCCTCGCTTGAATCCACCTATCACTTGCAGGCCTTGTCCTGCTCCCATCTCTTTTCTCAAATTTCTCCCCTCCCTCCTTCCCATTGCAAACAGTCAGAAGGGTTCTGACCTGAAATGTCACCATCTTCAGTTTGGTGTATTATCACGTGTCCTGAGTTTTTTTATCCATGTTCTTTCAATTGGCAGCTGGCACAATAAGCTACCAATTGAAATGTTTTTGCTTATTTAGATTGCTGACTAAAATTGTATTAAGTTAGATGAATAAGTTATCCTACTTTATTATTTACTTTACCTTTCTAAAAAAATATCAATAGAAACCTCTATGAAAACATCTGATTATGGCAACAAAAAATAATCCAAGATAACATTGTCGATTTAGCAAACACAGGATTTTTACCGAAGATAAGACACAAAAAAACTGGAGTAACTCAGCGGGTCAGACAGCATATCTGGTGAAAATGAATAGGTGACATTTTGGGACGAGACCGTTCATCAGACCAAAAACGTCACCTATTCCTTTTCGCCAGAGATTCTGCCTGACCCGCTGAGTTACTCCAGCTTTTTGGGTCTATCTTTGGTTTAAACCAGCATCTACAGTTCCTATACAGGATTTTAAAATAAAAAACAAAGATTGCCTTCCATATTCCATCCTGATAGAAAAGATACGGAGCAACGATCTACCCTGATTAGGTAATAACCAATGAGTAACCAAAATGTTTGGGATGTGTCCTTTGGGAATGAAGCTCTGCTAAAATCTGGAGTAGTCTGCCCCCTAGTGTTAGTCCATTCAAATTGTCAAGACCGAAATCAACAAATGGACAAATTAGATCTTTGTTATGGTAGTAACTTGCATCAGATTTTGTTTTTCCTGCTTGCTCACCTACACTGGCTCCCATTGAAATAAAACCTCAGTTTAAAATTTTTAATGCTTGTGTTGAAATCCTTCCATGGTTGAAGTCCACTCTGTCTCTGTAGCTTCTTCCAGTCCTTCAATCCTCTAAGATGCCTGAACTTCTGATTTCATATGTGATAGGAGCAGAATTAGGCCATTCGGCCCATCAAGTCTACTCCGCCATTCAATGATGGCTGATCTGTAACTTTGTCAGCGCCCTTATAAGGCGACTATTTACATACTTTGGGTATGCAAGCAAAGAATATCACTGAGACTTGTCACATGTGTCAATAAAGGATTCATTCATTCATTCATTTATCTCTCCCTCCTCACCCGATTCTGCCTTCTCACCCTAGCCCCAGACACCTAATCATTCCCCAATTTTATTGCTCTACCATTAACTTGAGATTTCAGCTATTACATATCTACGTTCTGGAATTTCATCCTTAAATCTCTTTGCGTCTCTTAAAGATATTCCTTAAACTTTTCAGCAAGCATTTTGACACATTCCTTACATCCTCTTAGAGCATAGAACAGCACAACAAAGGAACAGGCCCTTCGACCCACAATGTCCGTGGCTAGCACGATACCAAGACCAACTCTGCCTACACAATCCATACCCCTTCATTTCCTTCCTATCCATGTGCCCTATATAAAAGTAACTTAAATGCCACCCTCGGCAGCGTGTCCCAGGCACTTGCCACCCTCTGTGTAAAAAAAAACCTTGCTCCGCACATCTCCTTTAAACGTGGCCCCTTTCACCTTAAAGCTGTGCCCTCTAGTATTTGACATTTCCATCCTGGAAAAAAGTACTGACTGTCTACCCTATCAATGCCTCTCATAATTTTATATCCCTCTATCAGGTCTCCCCTCCATCTCCAAAGTTCCAGGGAAAACAATCCTAGTCTGTCTAATCTCTCCCTGTAGCTTATGACCTCTAGTACAAATATCATTCCAGTAAACCCCCTCTGCACCCTCTCTAAAGCCTCTACATCCTTAGTGTATTGGGGTGACCAGAACTGCATGCAATACTCCAGATGTGGTCTAACCAAAGTCCTATAAAGCTGCATCATGACTACCTGACACTTCTACTCAATTTCCCAACCAATAAAGACAAGCATATCATTTCTCTTCTTTACCACTCTATGTACTTGTGTTGCCACCGTCAGGGAGATATGGTCTTGGACCCCAAGAGCCCTCTTTACATCACTGCTGTTAATTGTATATTTTTCCTTTACATTCAACCTCCCAAAGTGCAACACCTCACACTTGCTCTGGTTAAACTCCATCTCCCATTTCTCTACTGACTTCTGTAGCTGATCCATATCCCACTGTATACTTTAACAGCCTTCCTCAGTCAGCAACCCCAACAACATTGGTGTCAGCTGCAAACATACTAACCCATCTAGGTTTACGTCCAAGTCATTTATATATATTTCAAACAACAGAGGTCTCGGCACAGATCCTTGCGGAACTCCACAGGTCACATACCTCCACCATAACCCTCTGACGTCTATCAGTAAGCCAGTTATGAATCCATATGACCATGTAACTTAATCTATACATTTTAATCTTTTGGATCAGCCTGCCAAGGGGGAGTATCAAATGTTTTCGTAAAATCTACAAAGACACCCCCATGTCAAATTGTCCATTAATGTTCCTGTTGAAGTATCTGAGGATCTTTCATGTTCAAGGCACGAAGTACTGGCTGTCCTCAGGTAACAAATAGCTTCTGTCTTTACAGGTGTCTATAAGTTGATTTTGTCTGTAATTTGGAAAAGGCATAAAAATCAATAGGCAATAGGTGCAGGAGTAGGCCATTCGGCCCTTCGAGCCAGCGCCACCATTCAATGTGATCATGGCTGATCATTGTCAATCAGTACCCTGTTCCTGCCTTCTCCCCGTACCCCCCGACTCCGCTATCCTTAAGAGCTCCATCTAGCTCTCTCTTGAAAGCATTCAGAGAATTGGCCTCCACTGCCTTCTGAGGCAGTGAATTCTACATCTCCTGATTCTATGTTACCCCTTGCAAGGGAGTGAATATCATTCCTTACAACAGAGCGAACCCACCCCCTCTGCCCTGTCTGTCTGTCTTTTCGAACGGTCGTATACCCCTGAATGTTCAGTTCCCAGCCCTGGTCCTCTTGTAGCTCGCTCACAAGATTAACCACACCTCCACAGTATTGTAATGACAAGTGTCAAACACACAAAAGACTGGTTGGAAAAGAACAATGACTAAAAATGGAGAGAGGAAACCAATTCTCCCATTCGTAGGAACAAATGTATGCACATACAAGTTCACAGGTTATAGTAGTAGAATTAGGCCATTCGGCCCATCGAGACTATTCAGCCATTCAATTATGGCTGATCTCTGCCTCCTAATCCCATTTTCTTGCCTTCTCCCCATAACCCTTAACACCTATTCTAATCAACAATTTGTCTATCTCTGCCTTAAAAATATCCACTGACTTGGCCTCCATGGCCCTCTGTGGCAATGAGTTCCACAGATTTCTCGTCGTGCCAGCCTACTCAATATTAAAACATTGCATTCTGTACATCAGGTGATTTTATTGCACGTAAAATAACGCATTCAATTGATATCACAAACAAAGCATTTTTCCCCCAGTGATAACATCAATAGTTTGCGTACTTTGCCATGAAAGCAATGGCAGAACATCTTTTTAATCAGCCGCAGTTCCTACCGCAACAACCTGCAATTTTGCCTCAGCCAGTTTGTTGTGATAAGTCTAAGGACTCTCAGGCTGATTTTTACAAGAAATTGCAATGCAATTACTTTTGGGAGAAACACATTCTCTGTGCATGCATGTGTGGAGTGCAGTATTAACTCTAGCCCAACTTCCTGAAGCTGACAAACACCCTTAAACAGACATGATAATTACCCTGCATACATTATTGGATTGCATCATTTGGAATGCTCTGCATCAGGCGTCATTAATAACAACTACATAATCGTTGCCATCCTCTCAGCAGAAGGCTTACCTTGAAGTGCAAATCAAAGAAAAACTGAAGATGCTGGAAATCTAAAATAAAAATTGTAATTGCCGGAAATAGAGCAGGTCAGGACCAGGAAGGAGACAAGAGATGGTGGGTCCTGATGCATGGTCTTGACACGAAACGTTGGCCATCCCTTTGCCTCCAAAGATGTTGCCCAACGCGCTGAGTTCCTCCAGCAGTTTTGTTTTTTTTGCTTCAGATCGCACCATCTGCAATCCCTTGTGTCTTTTGCCTCCTTCCCTATTTTCTTCCCACAGATGTGGCCTGAACTGCTATGTGATTCCATCGTTTTAAAAAAATTGCTTCTCGCTCAACATTTTACAGAGGTGTTGATGGTTTACTCTGCAACATTCAGAAACTGGAGGGACAGTGGCTCGACACAGATTTAAGGTATTTGGCAACAGTGGAGATGGGAGATTAGTTTAGAGATACAGCATGGAAACAGGCCCTTCGGCCCACCAAATCTATGCCGACGACAGACACAAAATCCTGGAGTAACTCAGCAGGTCAGGCACCATCTTTGGAGAAAATGAATGGGTGACGTTTCAGGTCAGAACCCTTCTTCAGACACTGAAGGAGTCTGAAGAAGGGTTCTGATATGAAACGTCACCGATATTTCTCCAGAGACACTGCCTGACCCGCTGTGTTACTCCAGCATGTGTGTCTATCTTCGGTATAAACCAGTATCTGCAGTTCCCTTCTACAAAAGTCCACGCCGACCATTGATCACCCTTTCACACAAGTTCAATGTTTTCTCACGTTCCCATCCACACCCTACACACTAGGGGCAATTTACAAAGACCAATTAACCTACAAACCTGCACGTCTTTGGGATGTGGGAGGAAATTAGAGGACCCAGTGGAAACCCACATGATCATATCATATCATATCATATATATACAGCGCGGAAACAGGCCTTTTCGGCCCACCAAGTCCAGCGCCCGAGGTCAGGATCGAATCTGGGTCCAGCACTGTGAGGCAGTGGCTCGACCAGATGCGCCACTTTGATAAGGATTCATTTTTTGAAAGCACAAAAAAAACACAAAGATGAGGAGTGCACTCCCTGAAGGGATAGTGGAAGCAAGGTTCAATCATAAGATAAGATAGACACAAAATGCTGGAGTAACGTAGCGGGTCAGGTAGCACCTCTGGAGAAAAGGAATAGGTGTTGTTTTGGGTTGAGATCCTTCATCAGACCTTTAGTTTTAGTTTTTTTAATATTTTTACTTTAAAAAAAACTTTTAGACCCTTCAATCATAAGAGAATTGGATACAAAACAAAATAATTGCAAGCCCTTGGGAAAGAATGGGGCACTTGGGATGAATTTAACTGGTCTTTTTCAGCAGTTACAATGGGCCAAATGGTCTCTTCCAGTGATGCATCATGGATCAATTAGATGGCAGGGGAAGATTTTAACTGGAATGAAGCTCTGGTAACTTAAAAATGTTAAGTGTTGATGAAGTGTGACAATATTTTCGTACAACTGATTACTTGTTTCATGTTATCCATAAATAAAACAAGGTGATTACTCCTACTTAGATGCAGCAATTATCACCATTACAGTGAGGATGCGTCCAAGGCTGCAGATGGAGATGAGATGCATGGCATGGGAGTTTAATTAGCAACTGCTCCTTTAAGACGTCATCTAACAAACCAGTGTTGGCATCTCTTGAAAGACACCCTCTCCTGAAAAAGAGTCTCGACACAAGGCTCTCCGAGGCCTAAGCACACGAGTTGTTACTGGATAGAATCATGCAGCACCAAAGACGGCCATTCCACCACCAAGACCTCATCCCCAGCCAAGCACAAAGGGCTGGAGGAGCTCATCGGGCTGGGCAGCTTCTTTGGAGGGAATGCACAGGCAGCCTTTAGGGTCGGGACGTTTCTTCAGACAGATCACCAGGAACTCGTCAGCGCTTTTTGTCTATCTTCGGTATAAACCAGCATCTGCAGTTCCTTTCTAAACCAGGATCTCTTCTACTCTTTCACGTTATGCTGAGGAATCTCCCTTTTGGAGGCACCGTGCTTGAGATGAGATGTTAATCAAAGGCCCTGTCCTTGCAGGAGCACATATACAGATCCCATGACAATATTATGAAGAACAGTGAGATTCTTTCCAGTCTTCTGGTCATTATTTGTTCCTTACTTTTCATGACTAAAAGTACATAATTGCCTTTCCATGTCACATTTCTAAAAGATGCATAGGAATAGAAGCATCTTTCTTTTATTATGACTTACAATTCTTTGAAAGATATCAGTTCCAATATGGTCCACTTCCCTGAAATGTCAGGTTTTATTTTCAAAAAGAGGCACAAGACTTACCTTGGACATGTTTTTTAAAAAAACACAGAGGGTGGCAGATTTCAAGGCAGGCGAGAGGCAAGTGATGAACTTGTATCAGTACCGTACCACTCTGCTGTGACAACAGCAGCATGTAACACAAAGCTCTTCAGACTTCTCCGAGAGACAGCTGGGAACAGGGAGAACACTCAGAGACACACCACAACTGGAGTGACACCCAGATCAAACCGCTCATCACAAGACATGTTTCCAGCAAGGAGCTTTGGTATTGGAATTGGTTTATTATTATCACATGTACCGAGATACATTGAAACACTGTTTTTCCTGCCATTCTGTCAAATCACTCCATACATTAGTTTCAGGTCGCGCAACAGCGAAAATAAACAGGAGTGCAGAATACAGTGTTACAGCTACAGAGAAAGTGCAGATTAAAAAACGTGCAAGGGCCACAACAAGGTCATCAATTATGGAGAAATGAGAACCCAGTTGAATGTAGTAAAATATCCCAGTTTCATGGGAACTTTAAAGCCAAGTCTGAAATTGAGCCATGTTAGGCGATTATAGCTAGTTGGAAGCCATAGCCTCAGAATAAAAGGAAGTACTTTTAGAAAGGAGATGAGGAAGATGTTTTTCAGTCCGAGGGTGGTGAATCTATGGAATTCATTGCCACAGATGGCTGTGGAGAACGGCAATGGATATTCTTAAGGCGGATATTGGCAGATTCTTGATTAGTAAGAGTGTCAGGGGTTATAGGGAGAATGCAGGAGAATGGGATTGAGGGGGGAAAGATAGATCAGCCGTGATTGAATGGTGGAGTAGACTTGATGGGTCAAATTGCCTAAAGCTCCTATAACTTACAAACTTATATTGTTTTTAAGATGCACTTTAGAGAGATAAAAAATATTTAGAGGGAGTTCCAGAACTTCGAAGTCGGTTTGCTGATGGCATGGATGTCAAAATAAGTTTAATTAAATTGAGGGATGATTGAGGGATCAGAATTCTACGAACACAAAGATCATAGGCAAAATTCATAATCATCTTGCTTGGCCATAGTGGGGTTACTGAATTCTGTAACAATCCTGATTATTATTTTCACAGGATTCCTCCTTGCAGAAGAATAATATAAAGGATTACCTTGCACCAAAATGATGCTGATGATCCCATGGGGTGGCTTTGAGTGTGTTTAATCAGTTGTTGGCTGCAATCATTAGATAATGTAGAGATAATTACGCACACCCGCACATGCATATACACACACACACACACACACACACACACAAATCTGTAGGACAATCAAAATAAGTCGTAAATACAAATCTCTCGACAACATTCCTGAGGAAAGAATTAAACTTGGGCATGTAATTTTACATTTTAAGCCTTGATGTGATTATTAACAAATGTGATTTGAGGTTTTCAATCTGTTATCCTAACCACAAGTATTAGACACAAATCCATTTACAAGTTAAGGAAGATATAAATTCTCTATACATATAAAGCATTTCTCCCCCAACAGTAATAAGCTCTGATTGCACATCTAGTGATTAGTGTTGTATTACAGAGCACTTTCTCTGTAAACCAGTTCAATCAATGAATATATCAAGCAATAAATCAGAAATATTTAATACCTCTATCAGACTCAAATTCAGTCATCTTTCTCCTATACCCATTACTTTCGAGTCACCTAAAGCCATTGTTGGTTTAAAAATAAAATTATGTTGCTCATTTTCTCAAAACTTGTTACAAATGAGCAGGATAACGTTATCCAAATGTAATTCCATGCTTGGATCTTGTCTCAAATGATAAGGCCAGAATCATTGGAAAATTGCTGACCAAATGTGCGAAGGTTTCTAGATTATAGGATACTGGCCATAATAATATACCACTCATTTGGAGAGCAGGGTAATCAAATTACACCTTTAATTATCTTGTAGCTTCACTAATGACTGGTACCCATTTCACTCATATTAAAATCAAGCAACCGGGAAATATCAGTTTGGTTTCTTTTAAGACCAGATTGAGGCCTTTCTTATATAATTTTCTAATCACGTCAATAACACCAATTTATTTGTTGCTTAAATTCAGTTTTTGGTATGGGTCTAAATTGCGTTCAACAAATTTCAAAAGGTTCCAAGCTGTACATGCTTAAAAAAATCTGAATGCAGAAGTCGAGTTAGTATCAATTACCCTTGTGTCCTTGTAAATTTTTATTACTTAACCAACACAACTTAAGAAGATATTGCATTTAATGGTTGTGGGTACTTTGTATTTGCTTTGCATATACAAGTTAACTGCCTCATTTGCCAACATGACAGTATTGGTCAGATTTCAGAATTAGTACATTAGTTGTAAATCTCTTTGGTTTATCATGAGATTGCAAAAGGTTTTAAACAAAGACTTTTATTTTTAAATCTGCTTGATCAGGTCAACATTTGCACAATGGAAGGAGTTTGAAACATTCCACGAGTATAACATCCTGGCTTTTGAGGTGTGTGTACTTATCCCACTTGACCTGTAAAAATTCCAACCCTAAAGACCCTTCTTTTAACGCCAGTGGCAGACCCCCAATGGACGAAGGGTCATCCATCATAATTCCAATCTAACTAAACTATAGTAGAATTGAATTGTAAAATACAGCATGGAAACAAGCCCTTTGGCCACCATTTCCACACTGACCATCAACCATTCCTACTAATTCTGTTATCTGATTTTCTCATCCACACCCTACGAATTTATGGCAATTTTACAGAGGCCAATTAACCTACAAATCTGCATGTCTTTGGGATGTGGTAGGAAGCTGGAGCACCTGGCAGAAGCCCATGCAGTCACAGGGAGAACATGCAAACTCCACACAGACTGCACCCAAGGTCAGGATTAAACCCTGGTCTCTGGCTCTGTGAGGCAGCACCTCTGCCATCTGCATCATGGTGCCGCCCCAAATTCAGAAGAGGAGACGGCAGTTGCTTAAATTTGAAAAAAAACAACACTGGAAGAACTCAGCATGGCAATCAGCGTTTGTTGAGGCAAAAATTGTAAGCCAACATTACGGGTTGAGACCCTGCATCAGGATTACATGGCTTTTGTTCTACGGACCCAGATTGACCCACTGAGTTTTTGCGGTGTTCTGTTCATTTTCAAACTCATTCTGGTTCAAGCCGTGCTGTTGCATCTGAACCAAGCTTCCTGCTTGGTCTGAAGAAGGGTCTCGACCCAAAACGTCGCCCATTCCTTCTCTCCTGAGATGCTGCCTGACCTGCTGAGTTTACTCCAGCATTTTGTGAATAAATACCTTCAATTTGTACCACCATCTGCAGTTATTTTCTTACAAGCTTCCTGCAAAACCTTTTATCAAAATATTAGTGGTAGATTGAGTAGGTTGTGGCTTCATGTCCCACTCCAGAGATTCTAGCAGAAATCCTGGCAGACACGGAAACGGAATGCTATATCAACATGTTTCCTTGAGTGAAGATACAAGAACACATGGTATTATTTTGTAACGAGCAACGGAACAGCGTAATATCGTGGTCAATGCTGATCATAGATTTGTACAGCACAGAAACAGACTCATCCACACACACCAAGCCGCCTATCTACACTAATCCCATTTACCTGCGTTTGGCCCACACCTTTCTAAATTTACTCAAATAGAGTTCTGTACTGTACTCAAATAAAGACTGCGTTGTTGTTTTCTGGGGGCCTGATATTTACAAATCATCTAATAGGTATTCTCCAAGAGTGGCTTACTTCAAATGTACAGGTTGAAATTTGCTTTGGGATGTTCCAAGACTGAAATGTGCTATTAAAACACTAGCTTTCCTTACATTGCATAAAGTGCAGAGATTCCAAGGAAATTACCAGGATCAAGATTAAAAATAAACTTCAGATCAATGTGTGGTGCATCCAACCAGAGATTATTCTGATGATCTGGCATTTTCTGCATACATTAGGTAAAAAATCCTTTACTTTGTCTATCAAATTAGAGTTTTATTTAAACGTTGGGTATTGGGAGTTTCTGCATTAGCACAAATCTGTCAAAGGTTGTTTGTGCAGGTTTCTCTTTGCACAGATGTTGCCCGTTTAGCTGAATGCAGCAATTTGTTTTTATTTCAGATTTTCACATCTGCAATTTAAAAAAATATTTCACCCTCTGAAAGTGTTGGGATCATCATGATCACAGCACTCTCATTGCAAAATACTAATAATAGGGATGTGTTATAAACTTCAAGAAAAACTAATTACTGAGGTGAACCAGATGAATTGTTGACCCTGACAGACACATCTTGCTAAAACAATCCCACTTGTTTGCTTGTTACTTTGAAATGTCTGCATTAAGATGTTATTTGTAAAACAATGATACAAGAACAAAACTAGAAGCATGATACCACCATTCTCCCCATGCCTTTGTTGTCCAATTTAATATTATGATTGTCCCTCTACCTCATCTGCACTATCTTGCTCAATCATTCATCCTGTCCATCAATACCGCAAGTGTTTAAAACAAATCTGTTTTGAATAGACTTAAAAAGTAAGAAACCACGCCTCTGGGTTTGAGGATTTTGGAACATCTGCAGAAGTCTCAATGAAGAGACTCCTCACCAATTTACTCTACACAGACATCTCATTGTCCTGAGATCATGCTCCTAACTCCAGAGGAAATAGCCAGGATCATTACTACTTAGAATAAGTTCACCAGTTCTTTTTCCACCAAATAAGCTAATCTTCCTCAAAGGAGAAACTCCTCATTCTGATTAATATAGACAGCTCTACAAGAAGAATATCCTTCCCTAGTTATGGAATTCTCTACTCTAGAGGGTCATGATTAGTTCATTGTGGGTTTTTAAAGAGAAATTAGATAATTTTTTTAAAGCAAATATTGCAGAATTGAGGGCGATGGAGAATTAGCAGATGAGGCAGATCGGCCATGATTGTATTGAATGATGGGACAGGTTTGAGGAGTGACTGGCTTACTCATGCTCCTATTTTCTTATACTCTAAGCAAAGCAACAAAGACACCATAACACTATATCTTGAAAGGTAATTGAATTCTCTCCAACAAGAAATAATATTTTTGTTTTGTAAACTGGTGTAAATCAAGTCACACATTAAGTGCAAGGCATAAGCTCTACTCCCTGAAATAAACTCAATTCTAAACAGATGTTTAAAAAAAAATTACCAATGACATTTACAAGAAAAATAAAGCACAACCAGCTCAAACAGCATGGAGCTAATTCAAATCAACCGAAAGTAAAACTCTGTGTGGGTGGGGCTTTCACAGAGTACAAGGCAGCAGCCCTGAGGGACAGGTTCAACAGGTCGCAGTAGGTATTTTTAACAGGATGAGGAAAATCTACTTAATGGAGAACAAGCAGGATAATGCTTCACACAGAGGGTCAAGAGTTGTTGGAACTCATCGACACTGGTGATCATGGATCATCAGTCATCAAGCAAGTTCGAGGTTGGGACTGATGAGATGTTGGATGCTCAGAGCTTTAAGGAAAACGTGGATGAGCTATGAAAGTGGGACTGAGATATAGGGTCAGACACCATATTAATGAATGGGAATGCAGGTTCCGGTCATCACCCCACAATCACTCTGCTCTTATTTCTGCTGCTCTTACGATTCTGCCCATTGTGAGCAGTAGTGTATCAATGTTTGACCTCAGATTCTACAGGAAAGCATTCATCCACAGGTAGTTTAAAAAAAGCAATTCCACAAGGTTTATGTTCCTTTTTTTTCTTATTTATTTGCCCCTCTTATATCCCTAATACATGTTCAGTACTGTTTTACTGGGTAATGTCCTTCCCAGGGATTCGTATGCAAATGGCTGTTGTACGTGTACAAGTCTTGACAGCGATAGAAGTATATCAAATTGGGAGAGGCATAGATAGGGTAGACAGTCAGAACCTTTTCCCCGCAGGGTGCAAATGTCAAAGGTTAGAGGGTGGAGCTTTAAGGTGCGGGGCAAGTTCAATTTTTTAAACTAATACACACAGATAAAGATCACCCACGATCTTAATAGATGAGGAAGCGGGTTTCAGCCACCACTCCAGTGCCTGGAACATGTTGCCAGGGGTGGTGGTGGAGGCAGATATAATAGTGGCATTTAAAAGGCTTTTAGACAGGCACATAGATATGCAGCGATTGGAGGGATATGGATCACGTGCAGGCTGAGATTATTTTGCCATCATGTTCGGCAGGGACATAGTGGGCCGAAGGTCCTCTACCTGTGCTGTACTTTTCTAAGTTCTATAACTAGCCACGCTAAGCATCACCTTTCCCTTTCCTCGCACAAGTTTTTTTAGCAGAAAGGTGGGCACGAGGTTACAAGAGGAATAAAGAATCCTGACTACCTTGGAGTGCCACCACTCTGCTCCTTCCACCCCAGTCGAGGCCAGGTAGCGTCCACCAACTTAAACCCACTAAGAAAACTAGCTAATGTTCTGGAAGCCCAGAAACCGGACTTAAAAATGAATAGTCTTTTTAAAAGAAACCATTTATTAACTTTCCAAAAACTGTTAGTTTAGAAACATCTTGCATTTGTAAATAACACCCAAAATGGTATTGCAATGTAGAACAAATCCAAAATTTTAAGATTTTATTTACAAAGCTTTTGACTTACATAAAGATCAATGTTATAACCTCTCTGTAACAGGCAGCCATTTTACAAACATGACTATCCAAATCACTTCATCTGTTCTTGTTGCAATGGTAATAGTCTTAGCAGGAAACCTAAGAAACCCCAACATCATAAAAGCACTGGACCAAATTCTACCCAGTTTTACTACTCCATGGAATACGGATTAACTGCATTATAAATACATGGAATGTCAAGAGAGTGACTACTGCTGGCTCAGTGATACTTCAGTGCTGCGATGGTAACCAGCAAGTCGCCAATCTGGGGTAGGGCTCAAGAGGGGCGGGAAGGGCAAAAAGGGAGGGCAGTAAAGTCCACCCAGTACTAAATAGTCTTTCAGGTCACTTGAATTCTTAATCATCATCTTCTTCACCTTCATCGTCCGTATCTCGTTTTCTTTTCTGCCCTTTTGCACTTTCATCTTCATCTGTAAAAAGACAGCAAATGGCTTCAGCCTTGGATCAATCACTCATCAGTCACAATATACCCCGCAATGACCCTGCTTGTTGCTACCCTTTGAAATTCAGTCACGCCCAATGCTCATCTATCACTGAAGCTTTCGTAAAGCAGGGTCCAAGGCCTCAATTGGATTACTGTGGCATCACAACTGAGCAACACATTGGAGTTGTTGGAGCCAGAAGAAGGGCAAAAGACCAAAAATTTAGACAGTGTGGTCCCAGCCATGAAAGACTCTGGTGAGGCTCAGTGACACAGCTGATAGGCAAGCTGCCTCATGGCACCAGAGGCTCAGGTACTGTCTGCGTGGAATCCTGACTGCAGGAACTGTCTGTGTGGAATTTGTATGTTCAACCTGTGACTGGGGGTTCTGGTTTCCTCCAACATCTCAAAGATGTACAGGTTGGTAGGTTAGCTACTGTAAATTGTCTCCAGTGTGTGGTGGTAGAATCGGGGGTGGGGGGTAGGGGTGGGGATAGATGGGAATGTGGAGAGAATAAAAAATGGGCATAATGTAGGATTTAATAATGAGTGGTCAATAGTCAGCAGGGGCTCAATGGGCCGAAGGGCCTGCTTCCATGCTGTATCTTCCATGACCCTACGGGTTCTGTGCAGGTCAACAATGAGACTGTTGTCCTGATAGAGAAAGGTTAATGGGAACTTTAACAGAGCCCTTTGAAAATGGCCGTCGTTTCATAAGAATGAATCCGAGAAAATGGTTTCCTCTGGCAGGAGGTCTTAGGATGATCAACAAATGAGTCAGGAGGGAGATGAGAATTAACAAGAAGTTGTGAGCTTGGGGCTAAAAATGATAGATGGTTGGAGGAGTTGGCTGCGCCTAACGGCTGCGGCTCTCTGGCAGTCTGTTTGTCTTTTTTTCTTTTTTTTTGTTTGTGTCGGTGTTGGGATGGTTTTTGTTTCTGTTTTTGGCTGTGTATGTGTGGGGGGGGGGGGGGGGGGGTGTGGGGGTGGGGCGTGGGAAACCTTTCGTTTATTAGGTCTCTTCCCCGGGGCGCAGCTCGCCCGCGGGGCCTTCCATCGCCCGGCGCGGCTCGGCCGCTGGACTTAACATCGCCGGCGCGGCTCGGCCACGGGACGTTTCAGTGCCCGGTGCGGCTCGGCCGCGGGACGTTTCAGTGCCCGGTGCGGCTCGGCCGCGGGACGTTTCAGTGCCCGGTGCGGCTCGGCCGCGGGACGTTTCAGTGCCCGGTGCGGCTCGGCCGCGGGACGTTTCAGTGCCCGGTGCGGCTCGGCTGCGGGACTTAACATCGCCGGCGCGGCTCGGCTGCGGGACGTTTCAGTGCCCGGTGCGGCTCGGCTGTGGGACATTTCAGTGCCCGGCGCGGCTCGGCTGCGGGACTTAACATCGCCGGCGCGGCTCGGCTGCGGGACGTTTCAGTGCCCGGCGCGGCTCGGCTGCGGGACTTAACATCGCCGGCGCGGCTCGGCTGCGGGACGTTTCAGTGCCTGGTGCGGCTCGGCCGCGGGACGTTTCGGTGCCCGGTGCGGCTCGGCCGCTGGACTTAACATCGCCCGGTGCGGCCGCGGGACGTTTCAGTGCCCGGGGCGGCTCGGCCGGCGGGCCTTCCATCCCCTTGCGGGGGCTGTGCGTGTCGGTTGCCTCGGTAGGGGTCGAGCTGTCTGTCCGTGGGTGCGGGGGGAGGAGAGGGGAAGTTTTGTTGCCTCCATCACAGTGAGGGGGTGTTTGGAGTCACTGTGATGGATGTTTGTGTTGGGGTCGTGTGTCCTGTGTTCTTTTCTTTTTTTGCTGTGACTGCTGAAATTTCGTTCGGTGTTGTGCCGAGTGACAATAAAGTTTTGTTCTGTTATGTTATGTTATGTTATTCAAACACGGGGATCAGTCAGAAGGTGGACACGGACGAGAATCAGCCTGGAACGGTGGAGGAATCACCCAGAGTCACATGGTCCGATATAGTTGGGTGTGAGAACCTGAACCAACATTAACGTTCAGAGGGGAGCAGGGAAATAATTGAAGGGGGAGCAATTACAGGGTTATGATAAAAAGACAAGGGAAGGTGGACAGTGCAGAACCTCAGCTGTGAGCCAATGCAGAGAACAGGCCATTCCCCCGTTGTACACAAATGAGAAACAGAAATGGGCTCAATACCTTCGTCCTCATCCTCCTCTTCTTCATCTTCCTCATCTTCGACCTCACCATCCTGTCCCTCCTGCAAAACACAGCAGTATTTCAATTACAAAATGACCTAACTGACAAGGTGGTGCAGCGGTAGACTTGCTGCCTCACATCGCCAGAGACCCGGGTTCAATCTTGACTACGGGTGCCGTGTGTACGGAGTTTGGACGTTCTCCCCTTGACCTGCGAGCGCTTTCTCCGGGTCCCTGGTTTCTTCCCACACTCCCAAAACGTACAGGTGTGTAGGCTAACTGCCTTGGCAAAATTGTAAAGTGTCCCCAGTGTGCATTAGGATAGTGTTAATGTGCAGGGTTCGGTGGTCGGCACACACTCGGTGGGCTGAAGGGCCTGTTTTTCTGCACTGTATTTCTAAACTGAAACTAAACTAGATCTATTGATGAGTGTTATAAACTCCACACAGGTTTTGTTGGTCCTACCTCCAACCCCAGTGATTTAGTTCCTACCATTCGGAATACTAGACGCCTGCACTCAGTTACCAAGAGCAAGGTGGTTCTCTGCTCCACCCTGGCCTGGTATCATGCATGTACTCAGCTTCACAAGAGATTATCTGCTCATTGCCACACTACTATGTTGGATCCTGCTGTGAATTGATTAGCTTACATGTTTTTTTTAAATTCCTTAACTGATCAGAGTGCATTGGACCTTCCAAAGGTGTGAGGGAACTGAGGAAACATAATCTCTCTTCCTTCAGGCTCTGGAAGCAGCAATAAGCACCAATTTATAACATAGCACCTAGGTCCGACACTGTCCAGGCCTCATTTGTAAAAGCGCGGATTGCATTGTGGTATGCTCATTAAGATATCGGCTGTGAATTGCTGGAACTTGCAACTCACCAACCAGGAGCGCCGTACTGAAAGGAATTCAGTTATTTTCAACACAAAGAAACTCAACAACACCATTGATTCATTTTGCCACTTAAATTCTTGTTAATGTCACAAACTGCACCAGGGTGATTCAATGCTGATTTAATGCCAAAATAATAGGATGGAGCTTTTTCTAGGCCAAGGATTTTATTCTTTTAAAACTCAACAAATTAACCTGGAATAAATCATAAGGTCATAGGTGATAGGAGCAGAATTAGGCCATTCGGCCTATCAACTCTACTCCGCCATTCAATCATGGCTGATCTGTATCTCCCTCCTAATCCCATTCTTCTGCCTTCTCCCCATAACCCCTGACACCCTTACTAATCATGAATCTATCTATCTCCGTCTTAAAAATATCCATTGACGGCCTCCATTCTTCTGCGGCAAAGAATTCCACAGATTCACCACCCTCGGACTAAAGAAATCCCTCCTCATCTCCTTCCTAAAGGAACGCCCTTTAATTCTGAGGCTATGACCTCTAGTCTTAGACTCTCCCACTAGTGGAAACATCCTCTCCACATCTACTCTATTCAGGCCTTTCACTCCAGTGCAACCTAACCCTAATGCAAGGCCCCGTGCCATCAAACGCAGAAGAGGATTTATCGTTAATTTACAACAAGGAATTGGATAAGCACTTGAAGTGTAAATGCTTACAGTGATCTGGGCAATGTGCATGGAAACAACACTGTTTGGAGAACTCTGTAAAAGGCTGACAGGAGCACAATGTGTCAAATGGATGCCTCTTGTGAAAACAATTGAATCTCATCATTAACATTTACCTGGTGTGCTGATAGAATATAAAACAGTACAGCACAGGAACAGACCCTTTTGCCCATGATGTTTGTGCCACACATGATGAACTGGACTTCTGCCTACAAAAATCCCTCCACCCCTTGCCCATTCTTGCACCAGTCTCTTAAATGCTGCCAATAAATTTGCTTACACCACCTCCTCTGGCAGTGCATTCCATGCACCTACTACTCCCTGTGTTACAAGACTAGCCTCACAAATCTCTTTTAAACTTTCTCCGCCTCACATTATATCCTCTAGCATTCAACATTTCAACCTGGTGAAAAAAAATCTGACCATCTACGCTTCATGATTTTATATGTCGCTCCTCCGCCTCTGACAATCCAGAGAAAACAATCCAAGTTTGTCCAACCTCTTCTCATAGCAAATACTCTATAATCTAGGCAACATCCTGGTGAATCTCTTCTGCATTCTTTTGAAAACCTCTGCATCCTTCCTGTAATGTGGCACACAATATTCCAAATGTGGTCTAACCAAAGTTTTATACAACCACAACATGACTTTCCAACTTTTATACTCAACACTTGACCAATGAAAGCTAGCATGCCATATGCTTTCTTTACCACCCTATCTACTTAGGTTGCCACTTTCAAGGAGAGAATATTCAAAGTTTCCTTAACTTGTAAAAAATTTCAACCAGCTATCTCCGAAACAAAACATTGATAATGTATTTGTGCAGTTAAGACTTTAAAAATGAGGTAAAAAAGTTATAATACCAGAGAAAGTACTAAAAGCAAAGCACACGAGTCAGAACTCGCATTGAAAGTTCGTACCTCTTCCTCTGCGCTTACTTCATCTTCGTCTTCTTCTCCCTCTTCATCTTCGTCCTCCTCATCATCAAGTTCGTCCTCTCCATCTTCCTCCTCATCATCTTCTTCCTCTTCCTCACCCTCTGTAAACAATAATTTAAAATCAAAACCATTCTGTGGCGCGGCGCAGTGGTAGAGTTGCTGCCTTACAGCACCAGAGACCTGACCACAGGTGCAGTCTGTAAGGAGTTTATACGTTCTCCGTTTTCTTAGAGTCCTCTAGTTTCCACCCACATTCCAAAGACGTGCATGTTTGTAGGTTAATTGGGTTCAGTAAATTCTCCCTCGTGCATACGATAGAACTGGTGTACGGGTGATCGCTGGTCAGCACAGATTCGCTGGGCCAAAGAGGTTGTTTCCACGCTATATCTCTAAACTAAACAATATTATTACATGCAAACATCACTTTTCAACCATGTGGCTTTCTAACCTATCTAGCTATGGATGGTTTACGTCTCTTTCAACATCACAGAAAGCAAATTATTCCTAGAGTAGTGTTATTTGACTCCTTTAACTTCATATTTTGGTCTCCACTGGTCAGAGTAGGACAACAGATAGAGCATGGAAAAGGCTCTTCATCCCACCAAGTCCACACCAACCATCAAACACCCATTTGCACATATTAATTATTGGGTTTTTTAAAATTCTCTCCACATTCTCAACTCTCACCAGATTCTACCATTCAACTGCACACTAAAAGCAACTTACAGTGGCCAATTAACCTTTCAACCCGCACGTCTTTGGGACATGGGAGGAAACCTGGGCACCAGAAGGAAATCAATACAGTTATAGGAAGAACGTGCAAATGCCATGCAGAGTCAAACCCAGATCTCCAGCAGAGGCAGCAGCTCTACTACCTGTGCCACCGCGCTGCCCATTAAACAGAAAGAACACAAACACATCCCAACATATCTGTTGATAACTCAAATGCCTCCGTAGCTCTAGAGGATTTTGTTTTAAACATAACAGAGTAAAACATGGTTGTTTATTGTAAAATATATTATTAATTCAGAAGGAAAGTCCAACACCTTTACGAATACTGGTTCGGACTCACATCCTATGCTGGTCACCAGAATATAGAAGGAAGTTAAGACTTTGGAGCAAGTGCAGACGTGATCAGGCAATTACCAGAGGGCACTAGAGTGACTAGGATTGTACTCATCCAGCGAGACAGCATGGTAACAGGCCCTTCGGCCCACCAAGTCCATGTCAGCCACCAATCTACCATTTCTCCTTGGAGCAGACAATTAAAGGGAACATTTAACGGGTGTGCTCAAATAATGAAGGTCGACACCATCCAGGACAATGCAGCCCATCGGATTGACAAAGTTTCCCGATTCCTAGATGAACGTATCAGGAACCAAAGAGCGGATCCTGCAGATAATTGGCAAAAGAAGCACAGGGAAGATTAAGTCAAAGTTTTTTTAAGGGATTTGGAATGCACTGCCCAAAGGGGAAGTTGATGTCAATTCTGAAAGAACTTTACAAAGAAAGAATTTGATTTAAAAAAAACTCTTGGAAATCTGTTTCTGCATTAGGTTTTCCTATCGAGCTACAAGGTGGTGTATTCCTTGAACTTCACAGAAAGCGTGTGACTCGTGGATTTGCTCCCGAGAAGAACACCAATTACCTTCATCATCCTCGTCATCATCCACACCATCGGCTTCTGCATCAGAATCTGGAGCCTCTAGATCCTCCTGGTCGTACCCGTCGAGGTACATGAGCTGTGGGAGGAGCTTGAATACACTTTCTCTGTAGTCATTTAGGTTTGTCACCTCACAGTTAAAAAGATCTAGGCTCTTCAAGTTTTCAAGCTTTTGCTGTGAACAAAACATTGCACATGTTTCAATAGAAATGTTCCACCATAGACTCAGGACATTCAGCCCATCTCATCCATGGCAGTGTTTCAGCAGCAAACAACCATCCTCTCACCTATTCGGGTCTCGACCGGAAACGCCACCCATTCCTTCGCTCCAGAGATGCTGCCTGTCCCACTGAGTTACTCCAGCATTTTGTGTCTATCTCACTTATTTCCATCTCCCCCCCAGGGCGTTCAATATTTCCTCAAGGCTACTCAGCCCATCAAGTCTATGCTGGCTCTCAGAGCAATCCCATTCACCTTCTCCTATTCCTGCCCCCATCATGTTTATCAAGCTTCCACTGGGATGCATTTCGACCATCTGCACCAACCACACCTTCAAGCAATGAATTGCTCATTCTCGCCCTCTGCTGGAGAAAATGCTCCTGAATTCCTTGTTGGATACATTATGGACTGTTCTGCATTCACATACCTCGAGTTTGGTCTCCCTGTTAAGTATAAAGCTTCTATCTAGTTGACCCTACCAAATCCCTTCAAGATGTTAAAGATTTCTGCAGTTATTTAAGAAATGGCATTTGTTGAATTACCTTAAATTCATTCACTTCACTGATCACATACCAATATTCTCCAGTTGAAACAAAAATTCAAAAAGATTCAAATACTGTGTTACAAAACTCTTTCCATTCTCTAGTTTGGTGAATTCTTCTCTTATTTTAGGTGAATTAATACAGATAAAGAAATAGAAAAAAATCAAGATGTAGAAATTGTCACAAAAAGAAATGGGGTGCTCCCAAAGAGCAAGGCAGAAATGAGCCACTGTTAACACAGCAGGTTGGCACAGACAACAGGAAGAACAGAACCAAGGGAAAGAGTTACACAAAAAGCTGGAGTAACTCAGCAGGACAGGCAGCATCTCTAGAGAGGAGAAATGGGTGACATTTCGGGTCGAGACCCTTCTTCAGACAGAGTTGATCAGAAATGGACAGCAAATTGATTAGACAGAGTACAGAGAGGAAAAACCTGAAATTTTATACATGCCTTGTGGGAACCCAGGATCTCACAGATTGCTGTTTCGCAATGAAATATTTCCCAAGATGTTGCAGGATAGAAAATATTCAGCAAAAGTTGTGTGCAGCGAGATCCCACAAGCACATGTGTGTGACATTGGGATGATTATTTTTCAGTTACTTTTATTAAAGTTCAACATTGGCTGGAACAACTGGTAGACTTTCCATGATCTTTAAAATAGCGCCATGGGATCTTTACAGGGAATACTCTTCAAAGTGAAACGGTTCCACCAAGCTGACCCTAACAAATCTCTTCAAAATGTTAAAGGTTTCTCATAGGACACTCCTCTGGTTTATTTACCAATAGCATGGATTGACACGCTGTGAACTGTTCAGGTGGCAGTCCTGCACACAGGCACTTAACAGCATAGTCAGGACCTTGGTGCACCATCACAGGACAGCACTCCCTCCTATGGTACTGAGTCAAACTAGACCATGGGCTCGAGATCCCATAGCTTTTGGTCTCGGGGAAGAGTGCTTTCAACATAGTTCTCCCTTGGGTAAAAGGTCTTCAAAGCTTGTAGCCAAGTTTGAATGACCATGAATTAAGCTACCAAAGGTTTATCACAAGATAGTATTTCCTCAATTTGATGATGATCTCAAATAGATACCAAGGTTACTCAGTTCAGACAGAGTTTGAACTTCAAGTCTTGAGAGTCGCACAGTCATAGAGCACAGAAAAGGGTCCTTCAGCCCACCATGTCCATGCTGACCTTTTTTTATTCATTTAGGGGATAAATGGCATTCAGCTAAACAGAGCTGATGTCCAATGCCACTGCTTCAATCCAGGCGACATTTGGTTTTAATCTATCAGGTTCTGGGGAGAAGGCAAGAGAATGCGGTTAGGAGGGAGAGATAGATCAGCCATAATTGAATGGCGGAGTAGACGATGGGCCGAATGGCCTAATTCTACTCCTATCCCTTATGACCTTAGGAGGCCATACAAGTCACATTGATAGTTGTCAACTGGGGCTCAATTGTTTGCACTCTTGGCTTTTGTAATTGTTTTACACTACAGTCAGTGAAGGAGGGAAGAGATAAAGAGCAGTGGAGGGCGAACTAATCAAGTGGGCTGCTTTGTTCTGAAAGCTACCAAGATCATTTGACTTTTTGAAGCTGCATCTTCCAGGCAAGTGGAAAATATACCAACATTTTCCTGATTTGTGCCTCGTGGAAAGAATTTTCCATTTAGATATCCCAGGGATTGAAATCATAAGAGAAACTAAGGGTAAAGAGCTATGATTCTAAGACGCACGATTGGATTTTATTGGGCACAATGCGTCTATATTTAGAACTATGCAGGTGAAACATTTTAGTGAACATTTATCATCCACATCAACAGTTTCCAAATTCTGCTGACATTCTTTAAAATAATAGAGCAAATTCACGGTCGGCACATACAAACATATTAAACCTGATACGTTGGTGTTAAAGCAACGTGTATAAGAAAAGGAGCAGGTACCAGAGGCTCCAATGTACTGATGTCTTTCAGTTTGTTTCCACTGAGGTTTAGGTGTGTGAGATTGGGAAGCTTCTCTGCCAAGACGTCTAACCCTCCAGAAATCCGGTTGTCGCTTAGTTCGAGCTGAAATTTAAAAAAAAATATTCCATGAAGTTAAATATTCAAACTTATATTTGCAAAGCACTTAGTAAAGCTCCCCAAAGCATTTGAGGAATTCACCTGCCACATAAGAAAGTGGCAATATATTTAGTTGAAGCTGTTGGTTTATTGGTTTAAAGTTAGAGGGGAAAGATATAATAAGAACCTAAGGGGCACCATTTTCCACACAGAGAGTATGGAACAAGCTGCCTGAGGAGGTAGTTGTGGCAGGTACCACAACAGTATTTGAAAGACCTTAGGATAGGAAAGATTTAGAGGGATATGGACCCAACACAGGCATGTGGGACCAGCGTAGATGGGGAATCTTAGTTGGCACGGACAAGTTGGGCCGATGGGCCTGCTTGCATGCTGTATAACTTTGTGACTATAAAAAAACACTTAAAGAGAGGGGGAGAGATTTTGGAAGGGAGTTCCAGAGCTTAAGAGATAAAGAGCAGAAGGGACAGCTGCTAATGGTGGAGAGATTAGAATCAAGGACACACAAGGGCCCAGGACTCGGAGGGTTTCAGGAATATTGGATGGGATGAAGTTGTAGAGCTGGACAATCTGCAAGAGATTGGATAGGAACAGGAGGATATCCAAACGAAAGTTTGACAGTTTAAAAACCGGCATTGCCAGATTAAGCATTAGTCTGGGACAGCAAATTTACAGGGTATTGTACAATGGGATAGAGTGCATGCTAAACCCTTGATAGTAATGTTCTGAGAAACTATTCCTACATGGGATTATAGGTTACCATAGAGGGAAAAGTGTTGGAAGGAAACAGAATCAGAAGCTGAGTTGTGGCTCCAAATGTACCATGGCAACCTGATTCAGAGAAAAAAGGATTTGGTGCTAAATGCACCTTGGAGAAATAACCATACGTTATCAGCAGGAGGGATGTGTCGCAGTGCTCTACAGCCACTGAAATATTTTCAAAGTGTCTTCACCATTGTAAAACATGAACCACAGCAGTTACACAACAAAACACTCCCACAAAACAGCACTGGTATAATGGGCAGATAAAACATTTATGACAAAAGAAGGTGCAGGGCGAAAAATATTGGACAGGCTGCAGGATAAAACACTTCTCCCTTTGTACTCATCTGAGGAATGAGCACATGATGGGTAGGATTCTGCTGAAGCTAAGAGACCTTGCGAAGAAATGTCCAAGTTTAGAGGATAGGGAAGCTTCAAGCAGTTGAACAAATTCTGACTCTGGAAATGGGTCTGTCCAAACTGATACCATTTGCTGCTCTGCAACCTCACCACAGTTGTTTCTGTCTATTCTGGTCACTCCCCATGCTATCTCCCTTGGCAGTAGAGTTAGCCAGAGTCATTGAAACATAGAAACATAGAAAATAGGTGCAGGAGTAGGCCATTCGGCCCTTCGAGCCTGCACCGCCATTCAATATGATCATGGCTGATCATGTGTAGGAAGGAACTACAGATGATGATTTACATCGAAGATAGACACAAAATGCTGGAGTAACTCAGCGGGACAGGCAGCATCTCTGGAGAGAAGGAATGATGAAGGGTCTCGACCCGAAACGTTACCCATTCCTTCTCTCCAGAGATGCTGCCTGTCCCGCTGAGTTACTCCAGCAGTTTGTGCATATGCAGAGTCATGGTCTGAAGGGGAAAATGTCAACCCTGTTTGATGCTCTGCAGGATATGAATTAAACCACAAATGCAACAGATATTTTGGATGTGGTCAGAAAATCCTCAGGACAAACCTCAATTTCATTGATTCACCACCCTCTGGCGAAATAAATTCCTCCTCATCTCCATTCTAAAGATACATCCTTTTATTCTAAGACTATGCCCTCTGGATCTAGACTCTAGGCAGAATAAAAGAGAAGAATATTCAGAAATTATGGGAAAAAAAAGATAAAAATTTGAAAATAACGTTATAGAATCACACCGTACGGGAACAGGCCCTTCAGCCCAAATCATCCATGCCAACCAAACTGGTCCCATTTGCTTGCTCCTGCAACCATATTGCACAAAACTTCCTATCCATGTACGCATCCAAATCTCTTTTAAATGTTGTTATTGTACCAGCCTCAACTACTTTCTTTGACAGCTCTTCCCATGTACCTGCCACCCACTGTGTGAAAAAATTGCTCCTCAAGTTCCTATTAAATATTTCCCCTCTCACCTTAAACCTGTCTTCTGGTTCTTGATTGCCCGACTCTGGGAAAAAGAATCTGTGCAATCATCCTCATGATTTTATACACCTATATAATATCACTCCTCAGACTCCTGCAGTCCAAGGAATAAAGTCTTCATCACAGGTCTCCAGTCCATAAACCCTTCTAAGACCATCCTCTGTTTCCGACCACAACGCCTATTCTGTATCCAGTTACCTACCTCTCCTTAGATCCCATGTGATCTAACCTCTGCGAGCAGCCAACCAAAAAAACTTTATCAAAGGCCTTGCTGGTCCATAAAGATTTTTTCTAGAGGTGAATCCTTATCAACCTTGGTTATTTCTTCAAAAAACTCAATCAAATTGATGAGACACGAATCTCCCATAAACTACCACGTTCTTTCCAAATGATTGTATATCTTATGTATGTATATCTTAACCCTCAGAACCTATAGGCTTACTGGTCTACAGTTATCAGGTTTTTCCTTGCAGCCCTCCTTGAAGGGACTTCTGCACCAATCGGTGGGTCAAATTTTCCCCCTGCAGCCAGAGTCCTGGAACTCTGCCCCGGCAGGAGCCGGCAAATCCATTCCCATAGTCGATTTCTAAGGCCAACTGTGGGGGCCCGGTAACTCGGCCAGTGGTTGGCCTAGGCAGACCATTCTTGTACCATTCGACTCCTCTCAGAGGAAGTGACCTCTATTGGTCTGGCAAAATGGATATTCCAGAAAAGCTCTGGAAGCAAGGGTGCTGGAAAAATCGGTGGTGGACCTGTACTTCTATCAGGTCTTCCCTGAGTCTCCGACACTCCAGGAAAAACAATCCAAGTTTCTCCAACCTTATAGCTAATAGCCTTTGGTCCAGCACCAATCTGGTAAACCTCCTCCGCAGCCTCTCTAAAGTCCCCTCATCCTTCCTGTAAAGGGATGGCCAGAACTGCCCACAATGCTCCAAATGCTTCCTAACCAAAGTTAACACAATGCCCCAACCAATGAAGCCTTTCGTTGTCTGAAGAACGGTCTCGACCCGAAACGTCCCCCATTCCTTCTCTCCAGAGATGCTGCCTGACCCGCTGAGTTACTCCAGCATTTTGTGATACCTTCGATTTGTACCAGCATCTGCAGTTATTTTCCTACACAAGCCTTCTTTTCCAATCAATGTACTTATATTGCCTTTACCAGTCAATGCACTTGCGCTGCCACTTTCACGGAGCTCTGGACTTGGATCCAAAGGTACCTCTGTATATCAATACTGTTAAGGGTACTTTCTCCTTATGTTTGACCTCCTTGCACTTCCTTGGATTAAATTCCATCTGCCAATTCTGTGCCCATTTCGGCACTGATTCATATCCCACAGTATACATTTACAGCCCTGCTCACTATCCACAATCCCACCAAATTTGTCTGCAAACTGACTGACCAACTATCCACATTTATGTCCAAGTCAGTTATGTACATCACGAACATTGAGGTCCCAGCATAGATCTTTGCGAAATTCCACTGGTCACAAACCTCCAGCCCGAATAACACCTTTCCACTCACAACCCTCTGTCTTCTTTGAGTAAGCCAGTTCAGAATCCAAATGACCGCAGATCCCATGCATATTAATCTTCTGTAACAACCTACCTTGCCTTTCTAAAATTCATGTAGATAATATCCACTCCCCTATCCTCATTGATCACATACATCATCTCCTTAATCTCAATCTTCTCAATCTTGCCTTCCTGCTTTCAGGATATTGGTCCCCTCCAGTTCAGGTACAAAAGGGATATTGCACATGTCATCTCTGCCCGAGAAGAGACCCTAATGATCCAAAAATCACAATCCCTTCCCCCTGCACCAAATCCTCAGCCACGCATACACATGTCCTATCTACCTAATGCTACTGTCACTAGCATGTGGCACGAGGAGTAATCCAGCGATTACTAACCTTATTGCTTTTTAATCTTTTGACTTACTCCCCATATATTATTTGTGACAACGTGCACAACTACTTCTGGTTGCTCACCCTCTCCCTTTGAGAATGTTGTGCAGACGCACAGAGTCATCCTGGATCATGGAAGGAAACACATCTTCCTGGAGTCCCGTTTGCAGCAACAGAATCTCCTGCTGTCCCCATAACTAAAATGTCTCCTATCACAATTGCTTGCCTGACTTCACCCTTCCCTGCTGTGCCTCGGGGTCAGGCCTGGTGTCATATACCCGGCTGCTGCTGCTCTCCTTTGTACAGTCATCCTGTCAACAGCATCCTGTATGAGGAGAATAGTCACTGAGGATTCTCTGCCTACTCCCTACTAATTAAATCAAATATAGTGCAAAACAAAGGAAAATAAAGAGCCTTACTGACCGTACCTTTTTATTGAAGAATGAACATCCCAGTCAAATAGGACAGCACTGGGTGTAGAATGTATCTCAACTGGGCAGTATCTCACTGGGAGATCAGGTGGACCTCCAGTAAGTACTACAGCACTGCATTACTCAGGCTTGGGAAGTCAGGATTGTACGAGCACACCACACAGAACTGTCAGCTTCTCTCTTCATTAAGCAGAGTGAACAAGGCAAACAGCACAGGAGGCAGAACAGAATCTATTGATGGGGTTAGAATGGGAGAGGCTGAGAGTGGATCAGTTGGGCCAAATGGCGGGTTTTGTGCTGCAAAATTCCTTGGTAGTAACATGCCAGGTTTAGTGGTGAATGTGACACCTACTATAATTAGTACAGTGGCAATTGAAAGTGCATCCTATAATTTCACTGCACCAGGTATTAAACACATTTTTTTCTCCTGGACTACAACGTTCTGATTACATCCTTTGACATCAGTGGCCAGCCTTCTCCTTATTATTTCCAAGAGTGCTCAGGCATTCAGGAAGAATTATTCAATACAGTCTTTATCTGCTGCTAAAATCTTTCCATGGTCACAGAGGGAATTGCTGCATTTTGGTTTATTTCCAAAATCTGATGTCTTAATTATAATGCAGAGGTAAATGCTCCATCAGCGTAAAATTATACCTTTGCAGCTTTTCTGTGTAGAGCTTTCATATTTGTACAGTCTCTTTTTTTTTTCAAATAGTTATCTAGCACAAGAAGGTTTTGACATATTGTTTCAGCCATCTTATCACCAGTGTGAGGGTTTGCAGGCCTGCAGGTGGCACTGAAAATTAACAGCAGCGTGGGACATGGTTTGAACTTATCTGCAAAGGCATTTGCTGTCACTGTCAAGGTCCCACTGATGTGACTGTGTGTTGCAATGACCCCAACTGGTTTGAACACAGCTGTGAAGTGGCCAAATAAATCCTGACTGGCTGACTGTAAAGTCAGAGATGATGCCATTCACCAAGTGGTGCCTGTGCCAGCCTTTATTAATCTGGCACACGAGGCAAAAGGGTTTTGATAGAGTGCACCACACAGAATGCCTTGAGGGAGCCAGAATTGTTGAAGGGCCGAATACGCCCCAAGGCACCAGCTGTGCAAAATTATCAGAGGGTCTGGTCACAGCTTTTGATACACAAAGATGTGCAACATACCTCCAACACAACAATTCACATTCATGTAGGACAGGCAGCATCTTTGGACAGAAGGAATGGGTGACGTTTCAGGTAGAGACCCTTCAAAACGTCACCCATTCCCTATCTCCAGAGATGCTACCTGTCCCGTTGAGTTACTCCAGCCTTTTGTGTCTATCTTCGGTTTAAAACAGCATCTGCAGTTCCTTCCTACACAATTCACATTCATGTGGTGCCTTCAACATGGTAAGACTTTCCAAGCAGCATTTTCAAACAAAATATCGACTGATCCACAAAAAGGACCTTGAAATTTGGTGGATTAAAAGCAGCATCTTAAAGAAGCGAGAGAGATGAACAGGCAGGGAGGTTTGGGACACTGGCAGCTGACAGTCTACAACACTGGGACAAAACACAAAGCCCTGGAGGAACTCAGCGGGTCAGGCAGCATCTGGGAAGGAAAGGGACAGGCAACCTTCTAGGTCTAGACACTTCTGAAGATTCTAGCATCTGCAGTCTTTTGTGTCTACCACACTGGGGCAAAGGAAATGCAGGACATCAATATCTATTTTTGCTAATCATCTGTAGCACTGCAGGCAGTGCTGTGGTCTCACAACTCGAGATCCTGGTTCGATTCTGACTTTGTGTGCTGCCTGTGTAGAGTTTGCAAGTATTCTGTGGCCCTGTGCTTTCCCCCATGTGGCCTGGTTTCCTCCCACATCCCAAAGATGTGTTGGCTGGTAGGCGAACAAGCCACAAATTGACCCTAGTATAGCATAGGTGGCTGGTGGGAGAATCGGCAGAGGTTGAGAGTGGGGAGGGCGGAGGTTCCAATCATAACTTGCGGATAAGCGCCTCATTAACGGTTTGCAGTGATACGCCATTGTTGCCCAGTTAGACGTGCTTTTCCATAGCACACTGTGCTTCATAACTAACGCATTACTTTTAAAGTGCAATCAAAGTTGGAATTTAATGAGGCAGCCAATACGTGGACACATAGCTCCCACAAATAGCAATATGAGCCATGACTAATGATGCTGCTTTCAAGGAAGTGGTTGGACAAAACCAGTTAAAGTAACTGGATTTAATGAAAATAAAAGCCGACCAGGGGTTTGGAGGGATGGAGGCTTAAGTAGAAACTCTAAAACTTGGGGCCAAAGTAGCCACCAATGTGGAATGAATGAAATGAGTGAAAAAAGGATCAAAAGCAACCAAATGTAGTGTGAACAAATTTCGCACTTGCTAACCAAAGTCTTTTTCTAATTTTTACCATTTCCATAAAACCATTCCCCAATTTTGCCGCAGTGCAATGAAAGGATGTTCTCTCCACTGGTTTCATACTGGAGGTGCTTACCATAGAAACTTGGGAGCTAATGTCTTGATGCAACCCAGCATCAATAACTGCACTCATTGGACACACAGTTAGAAGCTGAGTACAACTTGAATTAGAAAATTTTGAAATGAATTCCCACTCTCAGCCAAGGATAATGCATCCAATAAAGCCCCAAGGATATGCTGCTTTGGTGAGTGAGGTATCCAGAGGTTTTCCTGACAGGGCATTACCTGATACGGCTTTTAGCTGTGGCCACAGTGATCACACTTCAAATGAAATACTTCACCGTGCCAAAACAGTTTGCAGCCAAGCACTAACCTCTCTATAATTGCAAGTTTATCTTTTGTGTGTGGTTCAATAATTGTTTGTGAAATAATTGGAGGTGAAACGCAGTCAGGAAAAGTTCCAGATAACTCAATAATGCTCACGAGAGATAAACGTACCATTTCCGAGTTCAGCGAGGCAAAGGGGCTACACTCGTTAAGTGGCCAAGATGCAATTCAAGGACAATTTCACCAACTTCATCCAAAGGCTGAAGACTCACCTTTTTCAGTTTGGGAAGGCGAAGGAGGTTTGCGACAGATATCAGGCCAACATTTATCAAGCTGAGGAACTCCAGGTTCTCAAACTCTGCCGTCAGGCCTTCAATTTTACCTTCATTTGACCTGCAGTTGTCCAGAACAAGCTCTCGCACCTGGAATGAAGCAACAATGACTTAGAGTTTGTACGGTCAGACTAATAATTAACCACTAAGTTACTAACCTTAGTAAGCCCATACCAAGCTTAGTTAAACTTTGCTTGAGAATCATCATAAGAAGTACCTTGAGGCATTTCACTTCATTAAAAATTGTGAATATCACTAAACTCTGATAATCCTGTACATTTAGATCTTTGGTCAACAGATTTTCAGATTATTAGAGATGTTGCTCTAAATAATACCACAGACTCTTATTTGACTGCTTTTTAACCAGTGTACTGTAGATTAATACATTTTCCTGAAGACCCGCAACTTTAAGTTTGCAGAAAGTATTCACGGACCTGGCTCTGGCTGCAAACCTATCTATATCCTCGACCGGTAGGGTTCCAACACATGCTTCTGCCTCTTACCTGGCCAAAGTCCAACCTAAACACAATGAAGTGGCTCTAAATGTAGTCAATGACGTTGAGTAACACTCTGATGCCCCTGTGACTGGTTTTCAAACCTCTTGAGACTTCCAGACTCAGGAAAGCCTCTGCCATGCCTGAACCATGGTGAGCATGGTTAACAAGGAAGTTAAATAGCCAACTCTTACGCTTCATAGCTGTGTGGGCTAAGGACATCTTCAAATGGGATATAGCCTATAATGGTTTAAAAGAGCATAACAACATCTACAAATGAGAACCAAAAGACTAATGTAAAGCAGCAATTTAGTTTGATAGATAATTAAACTCAAAGAAATGCACATCAGTCAAAAACAGCTGAGAATGAATGCAGCAATGAGGTTCTGGCGGCAGGAATATTTATTCTGACGTCTTCTACGTCTCCTCACAGGCGTGGGCTGCTTGCATTTACCCAAGGAACAGCAAGGCAAACAGTCCAAAGATGGACACTAAAAGCTCGAGTAACTCAGCGGGTCAGACAACATCTCTGGAGAAAGGGAATAGGTAACGTTTCAGTTTGAGAGAAGCGTCTCATCACCTATTCCCTTTCTCCAGAGGTGCGATCTGACCCGCTGAATTGCTCCAGCTTATTGTGTCTATCTTTGGTTTAAACCAGCATCTGCAGTTCCTTCTTAAGCATACCCTTATTCCAGTTGTTTTCAGGAAACAACAACACTACAGTGTAACAGCTGCCCTGGACCAGATAGATTCCATCCCAGGCTTTGTAAAGGTAATCCATGAGAACATTGCAATAACCATCCAAAAACTGTCTCAAACAGAAGCATCTTGAAATTGGAATTCACTGGAATTTAGAAGGATGAGAGGGGATCTTATAGAAACATAAAATTATTAAGGGGTTGGACAGGATAGATGCAGGAAAAATGCTCCCGGTGTTGGGGGAGTCCAGAACCAGGGGTCACAGTTTAAGAATAAGGAGTAGGCCATTTAGGACTGTGAAGAGGAAAAATATTTTCACCCAGAGAGTTGTGAATCTGTGGAATTCTCTGCCACGGAAGGCCGTGGAAGCCAATTCATTGGATGTATTAAAGAGAGAGTTAGATATAGCTCTTAGGGCTAACAGAATCAAGGGAGACGCAAAATGCTGGAGTAACTCAAGGGGGCAGGCAACATCTCTGGAAAGAAGTAATTGGTGACATTTCGGTTCGATGCGAAACATCACCCATTCTTTCTCTCCAGAGATGCTGTCTATCCCGCTGAGTTACTCCAGCATTTTGGGTCTACCTTCGATTTAAACCAGCATCTGCAGTTATTTCCTATGGAATCAAGGGATATGGCGAGAAAGCAGAAATGGGGTACAGATTTTGGATGATCAGCCATGATCATATTGAATGGTGGTGCTGGCTCGAAGGCCTAAATGGTTTACTCCTACTCCGGCAACATTTTCTATGTTTCTAACCGGCGATTCTCCCATTCAAGAAAGACAAGACACCAAAAACTAACTGAAGACCAAGTGGCTAAATACCTTAAAACATTACAGCAGATTAATTAGCCAGCAGCAAATCACAAATGACTTACATGCCCAGATATTTTTTGTTGAGTTGACAAAAGCAGTGAAGAATGGAATACCTATGGAGATTCCTTATGGAGACTCCCAGCAGCATTTCAAAAAAATCCCTCTTTAAAATCATTAGCTAAAGAGTGAAACTTATAGAAAGGAAATTATTGGCATGTTTTTTAAAAAATGGTTGTGCACCATGAGACAGTATACATAAAATCCCAACATGTCACATCCATCAATAGTAACACTTGCCCTTATACCCTCTCCCTCACCTCCATCCAGAGATCCCAGCAATTCTTCCAGGTCAGAAAGAGGTTCACACGCACCTCCTCTAAATCATCCGGTATTCCCAATGTGGGTTCCTATACATCGACGTGACCCAGCGCAGACTTGGCAACCGTTTCGCTGAACACTTTCACTCGGTCAGCCAAGACCTACAGGATCTCCTGGTTGCCAACCACTTTAACTCCCCTTCCCATTCTGACCTTTTTATCCTGGGCCTCCTCCATTGCCAGAGTGAGGCTACATGCAAATTGGAGGAACAGTTCCTCACATTTTGTCTGGGAAGCGTACAAAGACGAAGCAGATTGGACTTTATTTTCTTCCATCACAGTGAGGAACGTGGGGAATCCGCTGCGGTGGATGTTTATGTTAACTTTATATAGTTGTGTGTCTTGTTGCTTTTTGTTGTGTGGCTGTATGGTAATTTGCATATCACTGTACATTAATTGGCACAGGTGACAATAAAAGACCTTTGACCTTTGAACCCACCAGTGTGAACATGGAATTCTCTATTTCTAGGTAACTTCTGCAAACACCTCCATCCCTCCTCCACATTAACCCTCCACTGGGTTAACTGGGCCTTTCGGCCTCACACCATCTCTAGCCAGCATGCAGCCTATCAAAGAACCTCCTTGCCAGTGGTCATCTTTTGCCAACCCCGATTTATCCTGTTTTTTTCTTCGCTTCCAGTTTTTGCCCCCACTCTCCCTACTACAATGTCTAAAAAAAGTCCCGACCCAATATCCATTTTCTCCAAAGATGCTGCCTGATCCCATGAGTTACTCCAGCATTTTGTGTTTATCTTTGGTACAAACCAGAATCTGCATTTCATTTTTATTACAATATTATTGAATCAAACCCATCTTTGTGCCAGGCATGTTCCACATTCTCAAGAGTTCCTCTATAAAGAAATTTCTCCCGAATTCCTGATTGACTTTATTAGCGACCACCTTGTGTTGAATACACCTTGTGTAGGTTTCATCTACACTTTCTACAGTTAGTCCATCTCATGTCCTCACTAATGGATGACCAATTCCAGGCCAACTTGCAATCTTTTATCCCCCCCAGAGAAATAAATAAAATAACATCCCACCCTAGGGCAGAGAATTGTAAAAGTTAATTAACATTTCCTTCGTACTGTAGGATTTGATTTACAGTAATAGCATCAGTTTCCTCTCTTTTTTCCAGGTCAAACCCACCAAAGAGTAGCTTCAGGCATTGATAAAAGCAAATATGGAGGTTAGAGCAATTGTGAGTTTTTCCCTGATTAAACCAAAATCTGCTGCTTACAATGAATCCAGTGAAAGTTCAAAGACATTTACTATCCTTCAACTTGTTACAATATTTTCCTGCTCAAGGCTCATCCTGATCTCAGGCATGCAGTTCCACATTATATCCTGCAACATCCTATGAATCCATTTGTTTTCAATTCTCTCCTTGGACCCAAGCATCGATAACAAGGTCCACATTTAGTCACAAGCCCATGAGATGGGGCACTGAGCTTCCTTCTTGGAACTGAGTAGGAAGGAACTGCAGATGCTGGTTTTCACCTGTGACAAAAAGGAATAGGTGGCATTTCAGGCATTTTGTTTCTGCCTTCCTTCCTGAACTGCTGCATTCACACAGTTGTGGAGAGATACTGTAAAGTACCAGACCCTTCAGACCACCGAGTCCTCACTGACCATCAACCACCCATTAACACCAACCCTACATTAATCCCATTTTTATTCTCCCCACATTCTTATCAATCCCCCCCTGATTCTACCACTCACCTACACTCTGAGGGCAATTTACTGTGGCCAAATTAATTTACCAACCCATATATATTTGGCTTGTGGGAGAAAAATGAAGCAACTGGAAGAAGACTACACAGTCATAGGAGGAATGTGCAGACTCCACAAAAACATAATCATACTTTATTAGCCAAGTATGTTTTGCAACATACGAGGAATTTCACCCAAACAGCACCCAAAGTCAGGTTCGTATCCAGGTCACTGGTGTTGCAAGGCATAAACTATAGCTATTTCTACAGTGCTATTGTGTAGGCTTTTGGAGGATTTGAGATACAATGATGAAGGAACAGTGGCATATTTCTAGGATGGTGCCTTGGATTGAAACCTGAACTCTTGGTGTTGTCATGCATCCGCTCCTCCCGTCCTTCTTGGTTACAAGTGTCACAAGTTTCAGAATTTAGAAAATGATGTAAACAGGAATCCACTTTCCTCACTCCTCCAAAAACGTCTTTATCAAGGTACTGTTTAGCTGTGGCAATAATATTTGGTTAAAAAAATTGCAGAATTGTACATCGCAGGAAGGCATTCACATCAGAAAGCAGCAGATTTAGTTCCACTCATCATTTGCCGATTCTTCCTCCAGAACTCCATGGAATTTTCTTTTCATGTCTTACCTTTTGTTGCAAAAAGCCAAGGCCTACTGGATCTCCCAGTTGCTGAACATTTTAACTCCCCTTTTTATTCCCACATGGACCTTTCTGTCCAGGGCCTCCTCCATTGCCTGAGTGAGGCCACATGCAAAATGGAGGAACAGCACTTCATATTTCACTTGGGTAATTTACAACCCAATGGTATGATCATTGAATTCTCCAATTTTAGGTATTGTCTCACAGCCTAACCTCGCCTCCCCTCCCCTCCCCCCCAACAACCCCTTCCGCCCCCTTCCCTGTGCCCTACCTGGACTCCCATCTATTCCTCTCTTCCACCTAACCCACTTCCTGCTACATTCCCCCCTCTGGCTTTACAATCCATAACTCTTCAAACTTGTCTCACAACTTCTTTTCGTATCTCTGGCTTTTGGTCCAACCATTTGCCTATCAAAATTCCACCTGGTCTTTGTCGACCTATGATCTGCAAAGCTTTGTCCTGCCTCTCCCCTTTTCCAGCTTTCTTCTCCCCCCACCCCTGTAAACAGTCTGAAGGAGGGACTCTGCCTGAAAAGGCACCTATCCATGTTTTCCAGAGATGCTGCCTGACCTGCTGAGTTACTCCAGCATTTTATATCCTTTTGAAAATTATGAAAGTAAGGCAATGTGCAATTGGTAATCCACCCATCTCTCCTAATCCCTGCAAAGCCCTTGAAGCACTCAGTAACATTCAGTCCTGGTTGAAGAGAAGCTTTTCCCCCCCCATCATATATTGGAAAGATCAACGCTAATGTAATTTGCCAGTTTCATATCGCCTCTCTTTCCGAATCTCTGAATCCATCCCTCTCCCTAGCAACTGTGTGAAAGCTTGGTGTCATATATCACCTTGAGATAAGTCTGGGAACACACATCTGCACAACCACTACGGCAATCTATTTTCACCTCCATCACATCATCTGAGCATGTTGATGATGGTCTATCACATGCTATCCTATGTAAAACTGAGAGTACCCAAGTGTACTTCATGAAAACAACAGAGTGCTTCAGCAGTGAAATAGGCTCTTCAGCAAAGCAGTCTGCACCAACACTCACCCACCCATTTTTTAGCATTAATCCTACCCTAACCTATATTATTCTTTCAATATTTTTATTAACTACTCCTCAGATTATGGACCAAGTCCAGACCACTTGTTATCACTGAATTTGCTGATTAACAAACATGCTTTTGTGATTGTCATTGATGCTTTCGGATCCATCTGGCCCCTCCTTATTCATAAGTTATACATTCCACCCATCTAGTCTACTATGCCTCTCAATCATGGCCGATCTTTCTTTCCCTTTCAACCCCTTCTCTAGCCTTCTCCCCATAATCTCGTTTTTAATTTCTCCCTGCCCCACAACTCTCTGACGCATCTGCTCCACATCTGCTCCTATTCCATCTCTGCAGGCATCCCCAGTTTCTCTGCAATTGCATCATTGGCACCAAACCTTCAGCTGCCAAGCTCCAAATACCCTCCTCTAAACTTCATCTCTTCCCTCCTTTAAGATATTCCTTTAACCCCATCAGTTTGACCATCAGCCCCAATATCTCATTGTGAAGCTCAGTGTCAAACTTTGTTTGATAACGTTCTTTGATCATTGAAGGCATTAAAGACACTCTATATAAAGTATTCCCTCTTTTCCAAATCGCTCGTTCCTCTCTCCCTTCCCCTTTACAGCCTTTTATTTGACTATGCTTTTGGCTGCCTTACCTCATATCTCACGGTTGGCTCAAATTATGTTTGCTTGATTTCACATTGTTTTGAGTGTTACTGGTACACTTCCAATATGTTAAAGGCATTATATAGATGAAAGTCGTTGCTGTGTGGTCTTGACTATACTAAGTTAACCAGCTTCAACTGTGATAGCCTTGAGAGTGCTACAAATGTGTCCAGGCTGACGACAGAAAAACAACTGCTGGTCCACAGTAAACCACTGAACAACAATAGTTGTGTCCTTGAAAAGAAATGGTGTTAGTTTGTAAATCTTGCAACAGAGACAAATTAGTTACAATCTTACAGCCATTTGTCACTATTAGATTAGACACAGGATATCGAATCGGTTTGGTTGGAGGGGAACGACATAAAATAAAAACTTGTGAATGTTTATGGAGAAATGTATCTTGTTTGGAAGATTTATAAGGGATTTTAGAGGCTTGCACGCACTGACACAGAACAGTGCAGCACAGGAATGGGCCCTTCAGACTACTAGTGTTTGTGCCGAACATGATAAACTAAAGTTAAACTGATCTCATCCGCCTGTACGTGATCCACATCCCTCTATTCCCTGCACTTCCATGTGCCTCTTAAACGCCACTATTGTATGTACCTCAAACACCACCCCTCGCACTGTGCTGCAGGCTACCTCCACGCTCTGTGGAAAAAAAATCTTGCTCTGCACATCTCCAAGAAAATTTCCCCTTTCACCTTATGGCTATGCCCTCTGGTGTTGGGCATTCCCGCCCTGGGAAAGAAGTTCCAACCGTCAACCCTATCTATGCCTCTTCCATCAAGTCTCCCGTCAACCTTCAATGTTTCAGAGAAAACAATTCAAGTCTATCCAACCTCTTCCTGTAGCTGAAACGTTCTAACCCAGGCAGCATTCTGATAAACCTCCTCTGCACACTCTCCAAAGCCTCCACATTTTTCCTGTAATGGGGTGACGAGAACAGCACACAATACTCCAAATGCAGATTAATCAAAGTCCTACAGAACTGCATCATGACTTCCTGACTCTTATATTCAATGCCCCTAGCAATGAAGGCCATCATACCCAATACCTTCTTAACCCCCCCTATCTACTTGTGCTGCCACCTTTAGAAAGCCATGTACTTGGACTCCAAGATCCCACTGCATATCAATGCTGTTAAAGGTCTTGCCATTTCTCCACCCATATATGACGCTGGTCCAAATCCCACTGTCTCTTCCTCACTGTCTGCAACTCCTCCAATTTGGTGTCGTCAGCAAACTTACTCACCAACCCATCTACAATTTAACTCCATGTCATTTATATATCACCATGTGACTTGACCAACAACAGTGGGCCAGTATCGCCCACTCTCTGGAGAATAAAGAACATGAGCAACTAACCACAAAATAATGCAACCCAGGAGTTGAACTAGGCTGGCATCCAACCTGTAACATGTGAAATGTAACAACGGAAAAAATAATGGCAAGAGACTCCAACAGAAAACCAAGTCCTAAAGGAGTCAAGGAAACGGATAGATGCATTTGAGCTATAATAAATTCCACCGGGGATAGATTGCTCAAGAGAATGAAAGAAGCCAATTAAGTTCTATAGACCCCTTTTACTGATTATCTGCTGGTCATCCCAGTGTACCATGAGGCGAAGTACCATTAATTTGTTGTGTTTGTAGATTGATTGGCCTCGAAATGACCATGAATGTGTAGGGTAGGAAAATAACTGCAGATGCTGGTACAAATCGAAGGTATTTATTCACAAAATGCTGGAGTAACTCAGCAGGACAGGCAGCATCTCAGGAGAGAAGGAATGGGTGACGTTTCGGGTCCAGACCCTTCTTCAGTCTGAAGAAGGGTCTCGACCCGAAACGTCACCCATTCCTTCTCTCCTGAGATGCTGCCTGTCCTGCTGAGTTACTCCAGCATTTTGTGAATAAATACCTTCGATGAATGTGTAGGGAGTGGATGAGGAAGTGGGATTGCATAGACCTAGTGTGACTGGGTGATCACTGGTCGGTGTGGACTCGGTGGGTCAAAGGGCCCGTTTCCATACTGTAACTCTAAAACTAATTCAATGTAGTCACAGCTGTATTGCAGAAAACATGGAAGCTAATTTACAGAGCAAACCGCTGCAGTAATGCTTTGTTTCTGGCACACTGTTTGAGGGGTATATTTTAGTCTAGACAGCAAGGACAATTTCTTTTGAAATCTTCGGGTTAGTTGGTCACTCCCGTTTCACATCCAGAATAATGACCCTCCGGAAGTGTAGCACTCCCTTGATACTGCATCGCTATGGCAGTCTGGATTTTTGAGTTTGAAACTACAAAGGATTTGAAAACTCAACTTTCTAATTAAAAAAGAAAACAAATTGTGCAACTCATCAAATCATATCTGAGCATTATGAAAAACATGGAAATAAATTTTAGAGAATGTATTTTTTCGTAATGATTTCGGAGACTCTAACCATTCAAACTCCCTCTCGGCTATTCTTTTATCCCATTACCAACCCCTTTTACTATCATATGTTTTAACATTTAATTTCCCCTGGCCAACTGCCTTCCACCCTGTCCTATTTCTCCCATATTTCCTGAGAACCATGTTATCAACTGAAACAGGAAATCAATTCTCGCTGATCTGCCGAGTACTGTATCAACAGTACCTATTTACCTTCAACAACAAATGTGCAGAGAAACACGCGGGTGTCTGGACTGCGCAATCCTTGTTTTGGTAAAATAAATTACTGTGTTTGGATTCATTGGGATTTGTGGCATTTAGTTCTTCAGGTCCTTGCCAACTGAGATGCAGCTCTCTATCTTATTCCAGAGGACCATCTCTGGATCTGCAGCCATCTGGTTCTCCCCCATCTTTAAGTATCCTGCAAGTTTGAAGCTCCTCCACCCGTTCAGGCAGTGTATCACATCCACCACTCTCTGGAACAAAAATCACATCTTGACTCAGTGTCACAGTCATGCAGCACGGAAACAGGCCCTTCGGACCAACTCATCCATGTTGATCAAGATGCCCTAAGTTAGTTCATTTTGCCCGTGTTTGCCCCTTATGCCTCAAAACCTTTCCTATCCATTTACTTGCCCATGTGTCTTTTAAATGTTGTCACTGTACCTGTGTCAACTACCTCCACTGGCAGCTCGTTCCACATACCCAGCACTGTCTGAATGAAAAAAAATTGCCCCTCAGGTTCCTATTAAATCTTCTCCCTCTCACTTTAAACCTATGTCCTCAGGTTCTTGATTCCCCTAACCTGGGTAAAAACCTATGCATTCACCCTATCTATTCTCCTCATGATGTTATACATTGTTGTAAGTTCATCCCTCATTCTCCTACACTCCAAGGAATAAAGTCCTAGCCCGCCCAATCTTTCTCTGTAGCTTAGGCCTTTTTAGTTCTGGCAACAGCCTTATAAATCTTTTCTATACTCTTTCCAACTGAATGACATATTTCCTATAGTAGGGTGATCAAAACTGAACACAATACTCTAAATGCGGCCTCACAATTGGTACAACTGCACAATAATATTCCAACTTTTATACTCTATACCCTGTCTGATGAAGGCCAATGTACCAAAAACCTTCTTTACCACTGGCTGAAGGGTCTCGACCGAAACGTCACCCATTCCTTCTCTCCTGAGATGCTGCCTGACCTGCTGAGTTACTCCAGCATTTTGTGAATAAATACCTTCTTTACCACTGTGATCACTACCTTGTGATCAACATCCAGAAGGGATTTTTTTCTGATCCATTCCATCTCTCCTGCTCATCATATAACACATGTCAATTAAATCTTCCCTTGGCATGCTCTTGTGAAGAAAACAATATCAGCCTAGTTCAATTGAAGGGACTGTTATGATGGCCACCAACAGTGAAGCACTGAATGAAAGGCTCTGGTTCATCTGCAGGAGGTGCCCCGGGTCACAGAGGCCGAGCGATGGCTGGAGCCAGACAGTGCGCTCAAAGCTCGACGTTGAGGCATCGGAATGGTCAAGTGGGCCGCTTGAGGCCCTGAAGTAGACTGGGGCTCAAGTAGATCGGGCACCGCTCCAAGTGGCCGAGCTTGCAGCCATGGCCCAGAATTTGGTTTATTCAATGGCACAGAATGGTTTAGCAACAGTGGAAGGCATAGACACATCGCCTGCCCATGCTGAACCTTGCAACGCCAACCAAACTCCGCCACCAGTACAACAGGTCTTTATGGCCCAGCTAACACGCTAACATTTCAAAAAAAATGTTTGGACTTGAAGTGTATAAGATAGTATCTAAAACGTGGCAACCCTTGTGTACGGACTCAGTGTGGTCTACTGTCTTATACTCATATATTTACTATTATTGTGCCTAATGCACAGCAGGAGTATTGTTTCATTTTGGCACCCTACTATAAGAACGATGTCATCCAGCTAAAAAGGGGTACAGAAAAGATTTATGAGGACATTGCCAGGACTCAAGTGCCTCGTCTAGAGGAAAACTGAAACAAAGAATTTCACTCTACTTAGGTACACGTGACAATAAAGTACCATTGAAACAGGATTGCATTCAAGGTCAAAAATGACCACAAGAAGAGAACTGGAAAGCACAATGAATTATAAAGCTTCTGCTCCCAATATACGTGAGCCATGAGATTGGATATGTTAATCCATTTGATCAACTCCCATTCAATGGACACAGTGGAACGTGCAATACTAACTATACCCTGCTGGATCACCCTACACTCCAGCCAGGTTTCAACAAATCCATGTTGACACACGGCAAATCGAAACAAGTCAACATCCCAACTAAACATTGATGGGAGTGATAGAAATGTTTCCACATTAATATTCATGTTTCAAACCCTAAAGAGGGGCTCTCTTTTTTGAAACACACCTGAATCTGTGGTCACGCAAAAACATGTTCAGTCACCAAAGTACATTTCAAAGTATTGTCACTGTTGCAACGTAGGAAACCAGGCAGCCAATGTGAATAGCAAAATTTCGCAAGCTGTAGTAAGGTATATGACCAGCTAAATCTACTTCCTCTAAATAAGACTGACAGTTTAAGAATTGATTGATTGAAAGATACTGCATGGATACAGGCCCTTCAACTCATACTAACCATCAATCACTCGTTCACTATTTCTAGTTCAATGCAATCCCAATTATTCATCCACTCCCTACAAGCCAGGAACAACTTACAGATGTGGGAGGAAACTGGAACATCCAGAGGAATCCCATGCAGTTAAAGGGAGAATGTGCAAATTCCACACAGGTCAGGCCCAAACCCAAGTCTCTGGCGCCATGAGGCAGTGGCTCAACCAGCTGCGCTACTCTGCCACCCTTCGAATCCTATTGCCCAAGTCACAGTATGATTTATTTCCATTCTTTTCATATCTGTAGTGGTACAAACCAGCTATCGCTCACATTAACAGTGGTGGTGCTGTGGGCAGCTCTGAGTAAGACCTTTAACTCCCATGCTTGAGATCTGAACACAACAACACAACAGTCTAAGCTGGCATTGCTGGTGGGGTATTGAGAATTGGCACAATGCCAACGATGTAGTATTTTGGGCAAGATGTCAAATTAAGGCTCCCTCCACTCTCGAAAATGAATTTTAAAAAACAGCAGAGGAGCTCTCTCCAAAGTCCTGGTCAATATTTAGCCCTCAATCAAAATCAATTAAATAGATTTTCTGGTCATTATCACATTGCTATTTGTGAGAGTTGACCGTTGCTCAATTTCTCATTTAAACAAGTGACTGCACTTCAGAAACACTGTGTTGGTTGCAAAGAACCTCAAAACAAATCCAGATAGAGAGCTCTCTTTGGAGAATCTTTTACCCAAAGTAGGGGAGTAAAAAACAAGAGGACATATGTTTAAGGTGAGAGGTGCAAGATTTAATACCAACCCAAGGGGAAAACTTTTCATTCAGAGGATATACAGAATGAGCTGCCAGAGGAAGTGGTTGAGGTAGAAATTATAACTGCATTTAAAAAGACTCTTGGACAGGTAGATGGATAGGAAAGGTTTAGAGAGATATTGGCTAAATGCCAGCATATAGGTCTACCTTAGGTGGGGCATCTTGGTCAGCATGGATGATTTGGGCTGAAGGGCCTGTTTCCATGCTGTATGGCTCTGAGATACAGAATGACCCATCGCATAGGCAAACCTTGGATTTTGTTCTCTTTAATACAGAAAATACACATTATTAATGGATGTAGACGAAAAGAACAGCACCACCTTGTGGTCACGTATAAAGTATTAAAGAGTGCTTGACCACTTAGGGATGGAAGGAATAAACCAGAAAGAGGAAAGAGCTTAAGTGTGGAAACAAGACAACCATTCTTAGTGTCACAATGTGTGAATGTAGTAAATAGATATGGACTATAGAGAGTGTAAGCCAGTTATTTTTTTAATATAAAATACAAATAGCTTTGTACTGGGCAAAAGATTTCAAATTTCAACATTGTTGTTTGAATTCAGTTTCCCAATAACAGAGATGCAGAACATTAAAGCAGTCGCATCTTTATGAATCATTGATTGGCTCCATCACACCAATGCTTCCAAATCTGGTTACCACACTCTAGGAAGAACAAGGCAAAAAGCAGGCAAGTTTGCAGATCACATAAAAACTAGTAGAGTTGTGGAAGTGAATAAGGTTGTTTAGGAGATGCTGGGAGATATAGAACAGTTGAAAATAAGGAGAAAGAAATGACAGGTGCCCTATAATTCAGCCAAATGTGAAGTGTTGCACTTTTTGGGTCAAATGCATGAGGAAAATATAGTAAATGGCAGAAGCCTTAGGAGCATTGATGTACAGAGGGATCTTGGAGTCCAAGTCCATAAGCGTACAGTAAATGGCAACACATGTGGATAGGGTGATAAAGAAGGCACATGACATACTTGCCCTCATTGATAGGGGCATGTACATAACACAGGTCAGGCCACATTTGGAGTATTGTGTGTAGTTCTGGTCACCGCCCTACAGGAAGAATGTGGAGGCTTTCCAGAGGGCACAGAAGAGGTTCACCAGTATATTTGCTTTAAAGAGGTGGACAAACTTGGATTGATTTCTCTAGAGCATCGAAAGCTAGTGGGAGAACTGATGGAAGTGTATATAATTAAGAAATGCATTGATAAGGTAGGTCGTCTGAGTCTCTTTAATGGATGGAAATGTCAAATATGAGAGCAAAGCTTGAAGGTGGGAGGGAGAAAGTTTAAAAGGAAGCTTGTGAGCCAAGTTTTTTTTAAAGTGGTGGGTGCCTAGAACATGGTGCCAGGGGAGCTAGTGGTAGCAGAAATAACAGCAATCTTTAAGAGACATTTGGAGAAGCACATGGACTGATCAAAATGGAGGGATATGGACCATGTCCATAGTTCAGGGATGCAGATGCAATTAGTTTAAATTGGCATCACGGTCATTAAAACATCATGGGCTAAAGGGCCTGTGCCCCTAGTACTTTTCTATATTCTAACACCATGGAAAGGGTGGAGAAGAATTTCCAGAGTAGTTTCTCGGATGAGCAACCTCAGAAGTGCCAGGACAGGGAGAAGCTGGGGCAGCTTTCATTGAAGGAAATAGAGTGGAGATTGGATAGAGGCATTCAAAATTTATGAAAGGTTTTTTACTAATAAAGAGAGAAAGTAGCTTCTGGTTTCAAAATAACCAGAATTATGTCAATTGGAAGTAATTCAAAAAAATGGGGAATGCACAACCTTCCAGATTAGTGGAACAGGCTCAACATTGACCTTCAAGGGATAACTGTTTGAAAAGAAAACAGAACTCTGATGGAATTTGTGAACAGTTCTCTCGAAAAGCTGTAACTGACATGCTGGGATTCATGGCCTCCTGTACAATACCTTAGTCTTTAGTGCAACATAGAGTAGTGTTGTTACAACAGGTAACACATTTCCAATGAGATGGTAAAATCAATTTAGCTTTCTGCCTGCTCAATAGGTGTCAAAGAAACCATGATTGAGAATAGTGGAACCAATACATCTTCTCAAAACTACACAACAAAATGAATTTCATTTTGTGGGATCATCTCTACAGTGAACAGCTGCTACTCCAGGATTGTCAGAAGGCAAATGAAGTTAAGCTACAGAAAACCTAGCCAGATTTAAGTGATGTAGACACAAAATGCTGGAGTAACTCAGCGGGACAGGCAGCATCCCAGGAGAGAAGGAATGGGTGACGTTTTGGGTTGAGATTCTTCTTCAGATTTTTCCAAGATGCATTTTTAAGTATGGTTATTGTTGTATCACAGGAGGGGCAGGAGCCATTTTATTATCAGAAAATGTTCACCTATATCATGATGAAGGCTAGATCTTTATAAAGCTTTTTTTTGTAACTCAGTACACGTGACAATAAACTAAACTGACTGAAGATCCTATGTAAGGAATTTTTAAAAATCCGAGTGCTGAATGCTGCACTACTTGGACTTAACAAGGAAGGCAGAGGTCTTTTGATAATACTCTGGTATTTTTAATAAAGTTTATAGATTTAGGATAGACACAAAATGCTGGAGTAACTCAGCGGGTCAGGCAACATCTCTGGAAAAAAGGAGGTGGTAACATTTTGAGTCGAGACCCTTCTTCAGACAACCTGAAACTTTACCTATTCTCTTTCTCCAGTGATGCTGCCTGGTGAGTTAGTCCAGCATCTTTTGCCTATCTTCAGTAAAAAAACAAGCATTTGCAATTCCTTCCTACACAAGTTAGGTTTAGGTCTCAGGGAGAGACCGGAGTACCAAAATCTATCTGACATTCCTCTGTAGCCCTGATTTACTGGTCCAGAAATTGGTTTGCTACCTTTTAATGCTTTTAAAAACAGTGTTATGGGTCACCCTATTCCTGCCTGTGAAGGTTGCACTGAAGTCGGATTTCACTCTGTGAGATTCAAATGATGTTCCCTATTGATCAACTGCAAGATCGAAACAGCTTCTGGTATTTAACCCAGCAGGTGCAACCGCTAAAGCCCAACTCTTAAAGGGACACATTGCTGCAAGTAACAATCTTCCAGCTACAGGGAAGTGTGCGATTGAATGACTGGATGTTCCATTGATGGGCAGGGGTGGGAGGGAGAGTGTTCCCACAGATCTAAACAGGCTGATGAAGGACACTGCCTGCATGTTCTTTTTTATGCTCAAAGGTCCAGCCTGTCATTCATGTCAGAAGACTTTCAGGGAGGTCCCTTGTGGCATCACTGCATTCTATGAATACCTGCGCTTTGAGGAAGACGTGTGCCTGCACTGCCGTCCTACTGTGGTCTGAAGGAAAAGTAGATGGAGTCTTCTCTCCTTGAGCATGGAGTCTGGGTGACCTTCCCATTGCAGCAGAGAGCGTTGAACTGTGAGATCTAGCCAAGATCAGCAGCAGTAGCTTAGAATGATCCTGAGGCAAATGGATTGAGAGTCACCGAGACCCTGCCTTTCATTAGTTAAGAGGCTGCCTACAAGGTCAAGGGAGGTCAGGAATTTCAGTGGAACGTGAAGTTTGAATGTTAACCCTTTAAAATGGCAGAGTTTCAGGGAAATTTTAAAGCCTGGTTATTCTGCGTGCAAGTCGCATTGCTGTTGCCTTTTCAGATGGAACTAATCTGACGGTTGCACCCCAGAGGGGACGAATTCCCCCTGATTGAGGGGGGAGAATGCGACTGTCTGGTGACACTTACATTAACAGGCTTTCGTTACACCAATGATCACAGCAAAAAGTCAGGAGCTGAATTTCCCCAAGAGGTGCAAAGACATCAAAGTGGGCTTTCTGCACGGTAGCATTTTCAACCAGAGCCATGATTTTGTGTTTTGAGCTGCAATAGAGAATTCCTAGCCCAATGTCTTGGGATGCAACAATAAAAATGAGATAGCTTCTGCCATCAGATGGAGGTGAAATGGTTCCCTTTTACTATTTAAAAGGAGAGGCCCGTTCTCCTGGCCAACATATATTCTTAATCTTTTAGTGACGCCGATCACCTCTACATTATTGAATTGTCTCAGGGAGCTTTCTGTGCACATCTTGGAAAACACTTTGGATCACTCCAAAATGGAAACAAAAGGTACTAAATAAATGCACTTTTTTCTTTTCTCACCTGCATGTGACAAACTTTTCAGATAACTTTCATTTAAATAACCTTCGGGCTTTGCTAAACTTATTATTTTTTTAAACAAATCTCAATCGCTAGATGCTTTTACTCATAGCAATTAAATTGTAAACCTCAAAGCCACACTTAGCATAGAGCTTGTACAAGGAAGATTTATGGCACTGGTCCAGTTACGCAGAATGCTGTGCACCAGCAAAAATAAATCAGGTTGCAGCAGCACCACACCTAATAATCTAAAGAATTAAAAGGAATATGCCACCCAACATATCTGGAACATGAGAATATGGCAAGCGTAATCAGGATAATTTGGTATCAAAATCATTACCAATTTACATCTCTTAATAAGGGCATTATTATAACAAATACAGTGGAGAAATACACCTTTTGAGACTACTAGGCATGCCAAAAGAGCTTTCCAGCCAATTAAGCCATAGTCATACTGTAGGAAAAGTGTCAGCCAATTAGCAAACAGCGAGTTCTCACAATTAGCAATATATTATTGGCCAGATAACTGCTTTGAATGATGGCTGAGGGATAATTTTTGGCAAAGGCACAAGATTAGCCACTTGTTTTTCCTTCTGAACAATGCTCTGCGATCTCGCAAGAGGGCAGATAAGGCTTCATTTTAATGCCTCATTGCCCTCAAGCACAGCACCCCTTCAGTACTGCACTGGATTGGCAACCTTCATTTTATCCACAGTTCTCCAGAGTGAGACACAATTCAGCGCGGTCCCGGATAGACTTCCTCTTCACGGTCAGACACACCGACCTTACGCAGGTGTTCTTTTCTGACCACTGCCTCCTTCAGGCTTCCTGTCACCTACAGGAGGGCCGGAAGGCAGGCAGAGGGACGTGGAAGTTAAATGTGGAGCTGTTAACCCCAGAAACATTAAGGAGCTAAAGAGGGACTACGCATGTTGGAGAACTGTTATGCCCCTCTTTGACACCCCAACACTCTGGTGGGAAGCAACCAAGGAGAATATCAAGATATTCTTCATCTCCAAAGGGGTTCAGAGAGCAAGACAGAGTAAGAGGAAATTGTGTCAACTCCAGACAGATTTGCAGCAATTGCTCCTTCTGCAGTCGAGAGGGGTGGATGTGAGGGAGGAACTTAGAGAGTTGAAGGGCCGGCAAGCTCGGCTCTTTATCTCCGAATCCTCCAAGATCATCTTCCGGTCCAGGGTCCCCCACGTGGAGCAGGATGAGACGTGCTCATGCTTCTTCTTCCATAAGGTTCACAGGGGGGCTCTGTGAACAACAGCCATAGGGAGGAGGACGGCTCAGTAACATCCTTGCAGACGGACATGCTGAGGATCTGCAGATCCTTTTTATAATGATTTGTACGACAGAAAGACCACAGACAGCACGACTCCCAGAACTTCCTGTCCTCTCTCACGGAGGTCTTGGAGGACAGGAAGCGGGAGAATCTGGACCAACTACTGACCCTGGAAGAGTTGACTGGCTTCATCCATTCCTTTGACTCAAATAAAACTCCCGGAACGATGACTTACTGGCCGAATTGTATTCGGCTCTGTGGGACTGGGTGGGCCAGGACCTGCTGGAAGTGTACAATGACATGCGTCTAGCCGGCAGCATGTCAGACTCTATGAGGAAGGATAGCATCACCCTAATCTACAAGCAGAAGAGGGAGATGAATGATATAAGGAATTGGAGACCCATCACATTGTTAAGTGTAGATTACAAGATCCTGTCTAAGGCCATCGCCAGCCGGGTCAAGTCTGCTCTGGGACAGGTGATCCACCCGGATCAAACCTGTGCTGTACCTGGCAGGAAAATCTCAGACAGCCTGGTGCTGCTGAGAGATACCATTGCCTACGTGCACGACAGACGGGTGGATACCTGCCTGGTCAGCTTGGACCAGGAGAAGGCCTTCAACAGGATATCGCACACGTACATGAGGGACGTGCTCTCCAAAATGGGCTTTGGGGAGGGAATCAGGAATTGGATGCAACTGCTCTACACCTGCAGTCCAAATCAATGGGTGGGAATCAGACAGCTTCCCCGTCAGGTCTGGAGTCAGGCAGGGTTGCCCTCTCTCTCGTCTTGTTCGTCTGTTGTATTGAACCCTTTGCCGAGTCCATCAGGAAGGACTCGAGCATAAGAAGAGTGGCATTGCCAGGCAGTGGGGGCACTGAGGTCAAAACATCCCTGTACATGGACGATCTCGCCATCTTCTGCTTGGATCCAGGGTCGGTCCGCAGATTAATTAGCGTCTGCGACCAGTTTGAGTCGGCCACGGGAGCCAGGGTGAACCGCAGGAAGAGCGAGGCCATGCTCTTTGGCAACTGGCCCGACCGATCTTCCATCCCCACCATCAAGCCAGACTCCTTGATGGTGCTGGGGATCTGGTTCGGGGGGCTGAGGCGTATGACAAGAATTGACTGGAGCGGATAGCCAGGGTGGGGAAGAAGCTGGAGCTGTGGAAGCAGCGCTCCCTCTCTATCACGGGAAAAAAACTGGTCATCAGGTGCGAGATGCTCTTGGGGCTGCCGTACTTGGCGCAAGTGTGGCCTGACCCTCCCTCCTACGCCGCAGGGATCACCCGGGATCTTCCGCTTCATCTGGGGGTCGAGGATAGACCGGGTGCGACGGGCAACAATGCACAAGTCGGCAGACAACGGGGGTAAAAGCGTGCCCAACGTCGCCCTCATCCTGATGGCCACCTTCGTGTGCGGTTGCATCAGGCGGAGCGTAGAGCCAAGGCACGTGGGCACCAAGTGCCACTACCTGCTGAGGTTCTACCTGTTCCCGGTGTTGCGAAGGATGGGCCTGGCGCAGATGCCAAGCAGTGTGCCAGTCAGCTGGACATTGCCGCACCATCTGTTGCTCGTGGAAAGGTTCCTCCGGACCAATTCCTTTCACAAGTCAATCGGGCAGTGGTCAGCATGGAACGTCCTGCAAGCACTGCAGGGAAATGCCTCCATGGATCCTGTGGCGTGGTTCCCAGAGCAGACTGCCCAGCTAGTCTGGCGAAATGCCTCATCGCCAGAACTCACCGACAAGCACCAAGACCTGGCTTGGCTGGCGGTGAGGGGAGCCCTCCCTGTCAGATCCTTCCTGCACCGCCGGAACCTCACCTCCAGCGCACGCTGCTCTTGGGACGGCTGCTATGGAGAGGAGATGGTTGTCCACCTCTTCGCAAAGTGTGGATTTGCAAAGAGAGTCTGGAGAGTTTTGCAAGGGTCCCTGTCACGATTTATTCCGAACAGCTCCGTAACAGAGGACTCTATGATTTATGGACTGTTCCCAGGGACGCATTCAGAAACTGACATTGGGTGCTGCTGGAAGGTCATCAACTCGATGAAAGATGCTCTTTGGTCTACCCGAGCTTTATTGACCTCCCAGCAGAGCGAGCCGTCCGTTGGGGAATGTTGCCGACTGGCCCACCGCAGACTGCAGGAGTACGTGCTGAGGGGCTCACTGATGCTTGGTGCAACAAAGCCAAGGCTCTGTGGGGGAGGACCACAGTCTAGGGTCCTTCCGCTGCTGGACATGGGAGGCCCTCAAAATAAGGGAAGGGATTCCACACCAGTGAGCCACAGGAGTGGCAACGGTGGGGAGTAATTTTGTATAATTGGTGTATTGAATATCTGTGTTGAATGTATGTATAGCCTCCAAGAATGTTGGATGGAGTTTTGGAAGGAACATGTTTTGTATATATTTATTCCTTGAATAAAGTATTTTTTGATAACCATTTTTTTTTTTAAAGTACTATTGACCGAGAGGCAAGTATGCAATTTAATGGTGACACCAGAATAAGAGAGCTTCAGTTGTACTATTATGCCACAAGTGTAGATTTTATGCTGCATTGTATTTAATGGGGAGGGCCCATTGTAAAACATGTGCATTGAAGGCAACTGACCAAAAGCTTGCTCTTCAAAACTGATATGATTTAACATTTTAAACAAGGAGAGGTTTTGGGAGGGGGGTGAGGGAGGATATTCCGGAGCTGCAGTCCCAAGCAGTTATGTGCACACCGAACAACAGTGAGATGATTAATATACAGAAATAAAAATAGAAAAGGTGTTGGAGGTCAGTCAGCAACAATGGAGAGAGAACCTGAGAATGTTTCAGCCCGAAGGAACAAAAGCATTGAAGGCAACAGGTTAGACATGGATGAATAGAATTAACATAGATACGTTATTTTTTCAATAGTTGCAATGAACTATTTGAAACAAGTTCACGTTGCGATGAACATGCTGGCCCAAAGGGCCTGCGTTTGCACTACACAATTCTGATTCCATTACCTTACAACAGAACTCATAATGAAAGCTTAAACATTAAATGTTTTTCTTTCAGCAAACATGATGATTCCAGTAGTTCTTTTTGTTTTTATTTCAGATTTTTAGCACCTGCAGGATTTTATTTGTTGATTAAAATTCATGATGTTCATAAGGTACAACCATCCCAGAACTACTGGGATGGGACGTAATAAGTGATATTTTTTTGTCAATCATGTCCGAACTTGATAGTTACCGCTAATTATGTCCTAAGATGAAAAAAGCCATGGTCTTTAAAAACAAATATATCGGTATCAATCAATAAAAAAGACACAAAGTGCTGGAGTAACTCAGCGGGTCAGGCAGCAGCCCTGTAGAATATTCCTAGAGGCCGTTTATGATCACATCGGCATCAATCGAGGTGCCAACAAAATATCCTCCACAAATATCGCCTTTTCAGACACTGACCGATTCCACTACGCATTTCCATATTACCTTTAACCTCCTCACAGACTTTGTTAATTTGCTTTCAATGTCGTGCGAACTCGACGTGTGTTGGGGAGGGTGGGATGTTTGAGAGAGAATAAACTTAAGGGTCACAGTCAGAAAGCGACAATTTATGAAACCGAAGATAGACACAAAAAGCTGGAGTAACTCAACCAGCATCTGCAGTTCCTACTTGCACAATTTATGAAACAGCTTCTTCCTCGTCTACCCCAGTGGTGGATGTACTGTCCAATGACGTCAACCCTTCTCCCCCACTTCCTCTGTAATGGTTAGAACACGGCGACATTTGCAGAATGGATACATTCTCGCTCCAGGGATACTTTGGCGGCGCCTTTGATGGTTCCATTTCGGAACGTGATGTAGCAAAAGAGGCAGCGGTGCGTTCCGGCAATAACTGGGGGTGGGAATTTGATCGTTGCCCGGATTACAATGTAGCGTGATTCGCTCGCCCGTTTCAAAAAGCACCTGGAGCCGGCTTGCCTCGGTAGGCAACCAGGCGGCTCCATTCCGACTAAAGAGCGTAAAGACACGCCGTTTCGCCACAACAGCAACGCATAAATTGTTTTAAAGCTACACATCAACTCCTCTTCCAACGAGTCAAATTGGATTTCAAGAAACTTTTGCAGGCGTAATATGTTGTTAAAGCTCTTTTTAAAAAAACATTAAAAAAGAATTGAGTCTTTAAAGTGCTGCTCGGGTAGAAAACGTGCCACCAACATGGCGAACTCTCGCAAGTATCTCGCTGGAGGATCTTTCACCCAACACCCATCCACCCACAGCGGATCATTTCGTAAACCAAATCGGTGGCCAAAAAGAAAGATATTAATGCTAACCCTCCATCACTTCTGTTGTGGATTTCGCTGAAGGCAAATATTTCTCTCCCCGAGCAAAACACCTTCGGAAAACCAATGCCGCGCGTGGCGGGAAGCCACCAACCGATGTTCCTTATGCCAAAGGAAACGATACAGCAATTCTTCCTCGCGCCCCCTTCAAAAAAAAAGTTTACTGAGCAGATTTATCTTTTGCAACTAATTTGACCCAAATTGAATAAACCAAATCATGAACTTGTCGTCATCTCTGTAGTCGCGCGATGTTGGGTTGTTTAAAATTGTACCACCCTTCCCCTTAATAAACACAAATCGAAGCTACATATTTAATACTTGACCCTTGTCACAAATATTAGAACGGGGGGGGGGGGGGGGGGGCATGTGGTGATTGTAGGTGAGATAGAGTGTATTCTGATCCAGAAAAACGCACCAAAGACCAGTGTCTTACCAAATTAAAAATAAATAAAAACATAACTCTCCATGGAGATTAACCCCCTCCCCATGCTCTCTTTAAAAGGGCGCCTTGACTATATGTTACAAATATGGCTTCCAGTGCCTTACAAAAAAAATTCCAGGGAGAGAGACGATGTCTCCTTCATCCCTCCACGTCCTGAGAGGCGATCCGCCCCCCTTTACAGCAGAAAGTTCCCATTAATTCCGCTCCTCCAAAAACAAAACCAGCTTTCAAACAGTTAAATTGCAACACAGCCGCAACTCCCGCCTCACTCTTTTGATACTTAAATATTTTTAAATATATTCCTCTATATTTGTTTAAAATCTCCCCCTCCTCCTTTATAAACTCGCTTTTCTAAATTTATAGTCCCGCTACAAAAGAAATAAAATGTAAACCATGTGGTCACCAAAGGGTCACGACTACCTTAATATTGTTAAAGTAACGCCAACAAAACTAACACCCAGAAAATGTTAGTTACAAAATTACAGTGAGGAAGAGGGAGGGAGCTTACATCAGACGGCGTTCTGTTCCGCAGTTCCAAATGGATTCTCTTTTTCATATCCATTTTTTAATTTTAAATGGTCTAAGATGATGAATTTGTTAATCCAGGCAAGAAGTCAGTCTTGACGATCTACACTCTATGTGTCGGTAATGTGAGCAAACGCCAGTTTCTTTGCCCGCGCCAACCAGCAAGCAGTGCTTAGATCGAGCGAGAGAACCATGGGTGGAAATGGAAACACAGAAGACTCACTGCTGCCACCGATGGATAACAAGCAAAGCAGCCACATCACATACTGTTAAAGGAACATGCCCTTCCAAAACCCCATCTACAGCATTAAAAGTTAATGCTGCAATAACATGCTCTTCGTTACGAAGTCCTACCAATACCTTCAAACACCATCTAATGCCCTTGGCAAATTTTAGGGGGTCGGAATCAGATTGAGGTTCCATGGACCAAAACTGACTCGACTATCTTGCTTTTATTTCATATTTTGCATTAACTTGTCATATTCGTAATTCCAGTTTGCAAAGTAAATCTTAATCTTGTAAACTGTATTGCACTTATCTGGATTTATATTTTCAATCTATTAGCATAACTGGTGTATGTGGATACCTCTTACGACTAGAAAAAATGTATTCATAAAGACAAAAGACTTGAATTTCTGCGACAACTTCCAGGTCCCATAGCATGTTCCAACCAATGAAGTGAATTTGAAGTGTTGCAAAGTGGGAACATTGTGCTGACAAGCAAGAAGATGGCAATGACCTTGATAAATGTGAATTGAGGGATAAATATTGGACCAAAACAGTCAGAGCCAATTATCTTATTCTGCTTCAAAATATTACCATAGTATTTATTTACATTAATGTAGAGATGGAAATGCAGCACCCTCTCAACATTGCATGAGAGCATCTATTGAATTGTTGAGCTCAGATCTCTGGAGCAGGACACACAACCTCCTCGCTCAGAGATTTTTTTTTAAACTACCCACTGAGCCACTGAAAGTCATGAAGCTGTACAGCACAGAAACAGGACCTTAGGCCCAACTTATCTAAGCTAACCAAGGTTGCTTAACCGAGCTAGTCCCACTTACTTGCATCTTTCCTATCCAAGTAGCTATCCAAGTGTCTTCTAAATGTCATAATTGTACCCACCTCTACTAATCTAGCAGCTTGTTCCATATATGCACCACCCTCTGCGGAGAAAAAGTTGCCCCTCAAGTCCCTTTTAAATCTTTCCCCTCCCGCCTTAAACCTATGGCCTCTAGTTTTTGACTCCCCTTCCCGGGGGAAAAGACTGCGGCTCTTTATTTTATCTATTTCCCTCTGTATCTATTTTGTATATCGCTGAAACATGATACTTCAGCCTCCTATGTTCCATGTAAAAATAGGCACAGCCTTTACCCAGCCTCTTCCTATAGCTCAAACCCTCTAGACCCAGTAACATTTAAATATTTTGTGCACCCTTTATATCCCACTCCATTTTAATCGCAAGGCTAGTTGATATCCTTTGGCAATTTGTATGAGCAATGGATTTGAAAGGTAAATACGTTCGTTGGCAGTGACCTCATTATAGAAATGGAAGAAGGCATCAGTGTGACTTACGACGTTTTGACCAATATTACAAAGGAAGCATTTCAGATTATGCTACATTTGACTACTTCGGTTACTATATCTTAAAAGTAAAAGTTAGTGTTCCACCTTAATGCCAGTGAACTTAGCAGTTGGTGTTCTGCATCTTTTTAAACTTTTGTTACACGAGTAACAATTGCAGGGTAAAAATATGACTTTGGTAAGGCACGTTACTTACGAGTTAGAGTAATCGCAAATTTGTGCACTTGGAAGCCAAAGCAAAGATTTTAATGACACAATGCCTTTGCTGTAAGAGGAGATACTTGTTGATCATTTCAATGCCATCCAATCCCAATAAGAGTTGGCACAAAATAAGACAATCTCACTCTATTCACCATTCACTCCGTCCACTAACTTTCCTGGCTTAACATTTCCAAAACTCCCAAAATTCACAATACCTAACATTTTTTCAACTGTACCTATCTCTTTAATCTATATCTAAGAAGCAAAAGCCAAAAGAAGGCGTTCAGCCCTCGTGCATGTTCTGCCATTCAATATGATCATGACTCATCTTTTATCTTGGTGTCACTTTCCTGCACTAATCCCTAGATTCTCTCAATATCTAAATTGTTTATACTCAATTGGACAGAGAATTCCAAAGAATTCCCATTCATTGGTTTAAAAAATGTCTTCTCACCTCATGGCCAGGGAACAAAACTTGTTCTTGACACCCCAGCCAAGTGAAATGTCTCTTTCTCCAATTAATAACAACTCTGACCCTTTTAACTTTTATTTTAACGTACAGGTATCAACATGGTCTTAACAATCCCAACCAGTGGTTGACCGTTCTTGAATTAACATTGCCTAATTTATTAAGAAAATATATTCATTTTGCATTAATAGAAACATGGGTGAAATTTCTTGCAAACTGAAATCATGCTTTTAGTTTATTTATCTGAATGATCATCTTGGCTGGTAAACATTGACAAAACTGGAAAAATGGAACAAATATAATTTCAAGTTATGTAAGGCTAAGAATCTAAATTGTTTTATTTTCAGTGTGTACCAACAGTATATTATATTAATTTTAAAATATCTGGTCTTTTTCAATTAGGCTCTTCGGGTTGTTGGTGCTCTGCTTCCTCTATTGATATGTAGCGCAAATGTGCTTGTAAATATTTGTACAGATGACAACAATGTTGGTATTTGATCAGGTAACAAGAAATATGCTACTGAAACATTGGCTGACTCCATCAATACAGGAAGGAGGGATTTCAGCTACAAAGTTAGATTGGTGAGGAAGTGGTTTACTTTGGACCCTTGATTGAAAGTAGCTTTGAAAGAGGTACACATGATCAGAATGGATTTAGACAGGATAAATGGAGAGATGCAGTTGCCATTAATAATGAATCATCGATGAACAATAAGATAAAGATAATGGAGACACAAGGAACTGCAGATGCTGGTTTACAAACAATGGCCCAAAGTGCTGGAGTAACCCAGAGGGTTAGGCAGCATCTCCAGAGAACGTGGATAAGTGACGTTTTGGGCCGGGACCCTTCTTCAGAGACCCTGCATCACCTATCCATGTTCTCAAGAGATGCTGCCTGATCTGCTGAATTTCAGCACTTTATGTCATAAGCATAAAGATAATGATGATTGCGAGGGTTTTTCTTTTACCAAGAGTGGTTGTCAGGAATGGTGGAAACAGTAAATTCATGCTTTCAAAAGTGAATCAAATCATCAATTGAGGGGAAATAACTTGCACGTAAAGGAAATGAAACACGGTTGTTTGCTCTGCAAAGAACAAACCCAAACTCAATGACTGCCTTCTATATGTAACTATTCTAAGGTTCACTACATTGCTTATTATAATGAACCCAATTAAGAACTGGCAATACTTCCTTAATTGCTCAGTGAAATTTGATTACTGATCCCAATCCTGTTCCCAGTTAGCCTAAGTAGATGTCTACTGTCCTCCCAATAAAACAACGCGATTCTTCAAGAAACCCCAGGGACACATTCTATGTTGTTTCAATAAATCTTAAAAACATGATTATTCACTGCAATGTCAACAACCAGTATTTCAAAAGTCTTCCAGGTAAATTGTTATTTTAGTAGTGTTTTTAGTGGGATACTTGATTTTATTCACATTGATTTATGTGAAATACAGGTCCAAAAAAAACCTATTAGTTTCAATGCATCTTATGACAAACATAATCAGAATGAATTTACCATTTAAAAAAACATAGATATATTTTAAATAAACATAGTTTACTTTTTAAAAGATTAATTAGATGTATTCTTACAGATTGAAACTTAACCATTTAAAAGAGGAAAATATTTCATCCTTTTGACATTTTTTAACATACAGATGTTTCAACATGTTTATGTTCAATCCCATATCTTCCCATTGCTGCTCACTGAATCATATGAAAAATAGCAGTGGTTATGTTGAATTTGTTTTGAAGCTGAATCCTTTAAAGAACCTAATGCTCACTTAGAAGTATTTAGGTCATTTTATATATGAAAATGTTTAATTATCTTTATTATTCTTTCACTTCAGCCCACTCACCATCTGCTCCATCCACCTGCTGAGAGACACTCTGGGCCATGTAAACACTAACATGGATTTGGTGGAAAAGCTAGAAGACCTACACAAAAAACTACACCCAACAGCGCAGTATAAGAGTGAACAATATCATCTTTTTTCCCCAAGGGAAGATAATGCACCACCATAAAGCACTTGGCTCGTAGATTGTAACGTGTTAAGGTGAGTAAACTACAGTTGATTACAAAGAACCAAAATAAAATTCAATAATTTCCAAAGCAAACACTTTAACATTTGACAGTAAATTTAATTGTACTTGCAATAATGCTCACTGAATCATATGAAATTGATAATGTTAAATCTTTTTTAACTGATTTAAAAATATATAATTGGTACATGAACTAGTACAATTTATATTGTAACAAATCTCCTAGCAAGTATTGTTTACTTGGGTGGTTTCAACAAATCCTCTACTTTAAAATGAAAAGAAATTATCTGGTTAAGACAACATCATTATAGACTAGACTTACTGTACAACTGCATATTAAGCCTACTGCAGGCTTCAGTGCATTTGGAGTGATTGGAATGATGTTGATTGATGTCAATTCCATGGAATTATAATTTATCAAGTTCAATTAGGCCTCCAGTATTTGCCACATTTCCATTTGCACTATTATGACAATGTGGAATGTACAACAAGATAAATGTAAGAAATGCTGAATTCTCAGTATGTGAAGGCTAGAGATTTATACAATTAGGAAGGGGTGGAGGTAGTATTTTTGATCATGAAGATTTCACATTGGAGTTGTTGGCTGGCATCTAATTTAAACCAGCAAGCCCAGACTTGGTGGGTAAACATGTCTTTGGGCAAGAATGGGGTCAGACCAGCAAAGTTTCGGATGACCTGAAGTTTAGAGGTTGGAGATTGGATGGTCAACCAGATGAAAATGGGCTTATTTGACTGTGTTGGTGACCAAGACATGGATGTGGTTTTAGGACAATAATTAGCTCAACGTTACCAAAATGACCTACTTTCCAAAAACCTCCAGCAGCCGCCATCTCCTGGTGCATTCACAGAAATGCACAAGTTGCTCACTAGGACTGCAACCTTGAGTCTCTGGAAGTCCTTCTCTTACAAACAGTATGCGTTTTTGTGACCATTTAAAGAACCAGGGTAATTAATTGAAACCAGCCCTTCTATGTTAAGATTTACGAAATAAATTAACCGCACACAAAGCGTTAATTAAAAAGACGTTTAAAAACATTTAAAAACCTTATTGAATAATCTTTGGCGTTTGCAAAGCGGCAAGTCACGTATATATTATAGGCAGTGAAATATCACAAAAGGCGAATTGTTAAATATTTGTAGAAATATGCGCTCAATGAAATTCAATCCTGGGCAAAGTCCGTGGATGGAAAGGGAAAAAAACATCGTTAATTTTAAAGTAACATGCCGCCGAAAGAAATGCAATGTAATATCCCGCCCAATGACAGGGGAAGAAAACTGCCATTAATATAAACGGGACCCCCCCCCCTCTCCCTCTTCTTCCTTTCTGAACAGCCTTTTTTATAGTCAAGCTCCTCTCGTTGGAAAGGATATTCTCCACACAAACGGAGAAGCATGGATGCTCTTTCAGGCGAAGGGAAAGACTCCATAAATTATGCAGGTCATTCATATGACTCGAAGGGATGTTGTTTTCATCTTTGGGGAGGTCTGTTTCTTTTTTTTCCGCGGCTTTTCTTAACGAGTCATTGCAATCATTAACATGGAGCTGATTCTCTCCCCCCCCCCCAAAAAAGAAAAACTGCACATGGTGTGTTTTTATGTCCTGTATGGAAAATTAACGTTTTTCTGTAATGAATGACATTGACTCACTCAGCTTGTATCAGTGGATAACATCTGACATGTTCATACACTCACGATAAAAAAAAACTATATTCCCGCTGTAAAACAAAGAAACCTTGTAATTTTGCAATTAGTTCAGTCGGTGCAAATCATTTTCAGCATTTGAAATATGTTCAATTTCCGTCTGTAAACATTTATTTCATTAGATGAGTTGGTTACAAAAGAAACCGTAGAACGTAAGAGGAAATACACAGCAAGGCAGAGCACCGGATGCCTGTCAATCATAAACACATGACCATCACGCGCCATTTTACCGAATTTTTATTAGCATGCAATATATCTATCATATAACATTTCAACTGATGCAAACGGAAATAGACTGCACGAAGAATACGTTAATCTATTTAGAAAATAAGGTATTTTAATATAAATTGTTACGAATACCAGTGCACCATGAATCAAATAAAATCGATTTTTGTATCTCCTTGCGATCATTGCATGTGAACCGCAGCCTTCTGCAACAAGCCTATCTCCAGGTATGGCCATTCTTAGGTACTTCGTTTCGCAAACCATTTCTTCTCCGTGTATTTTTTTTGCTGCATGGTGTGTTTTTAAAAAAAATCTCCCCTTTTGTTCGGTGCATACTTCGTGTAACAATGCTAATCTACGGCCTCGCAAGTAAACAATTAACAGATCTCATCTCGCTTCCCCTTCCCGACTGCCATGTTTTGCAGCCGCTCTGCAGTGCTGCGTTCTCCTTTCACTATGCAAATACAAACGTCAGCAATCCTTCGAGCGAACTCCCTCTAGGCGATAGTACTGGCATGACAAAATTTATCAAGGGCAAAAGCCGAACCCTGGCCCACTCCGAGAGGAAACTGTAACTGTCTGTTTTACCCAACAAACGTATTGCAATAAGATCTGTAACATTTATTTTAAAATAAAAACTGGCTGTTTTACCCAACAAACGCATTGCAATAAGATCTGTAACATTTATTTCCTTGTATTTTAGTGAACTGGATTTGCTGTTAAGTGTGGCGCAGGGGGGTTATCACCAGTGATTTAGCAGGTCATGCGTTTGACACCACAATAGCATAAGTGATAGGAGCAGAATTAGGCCATTCCGCCCATCTAGTCTACTCCGCCATTCAGTCATGGCAGATCTATCTTTCCCTCCTAACCCCATTCTCCTGCCTTCTCCCCATAACCTCTGACACCCGTACTAATCAACACAAAAGACTTGAGTATAACATTTTCTACTGATACTCCGGTGCAATACTGAGAAAGCACTGCAAACTTCATCCAATCGTGTCCTCAGCACCATTTCCCCACACCGTCCCCATATCGTCAAGAAACATCGCCTATCCATTCCCTCTACAGATGTTGTTTGACCCGTGGAATTACTCCAGCACTTTGTGTTTTGCCCAGGTCAAGTCAAGTTTATGTGCACCAATGCAGTGAGGTACATGGTACATTGAAAATCCTGTTTGCAATAGCACCACTGGCACATAGAAAACACACAAACACTTCCATTATTCATACATATATACAAGACTGCAAAGAAAAAAAAATAGTATAAAAACAAGACATTAGTGCAAAATACAATTAGAAAACATATCAATGGGCGTGCAAGAGGGGATCCATACTGTTCCGTTGCAATAGAATTAAGATTGAGTAGGTTGTTTCAAGAATTGGTCACACCCTGGTGGTGGACGAAGCCAAAGAGAGACAAGTCGGTGTGGAGCAACCAGGAGCAACAGATGGTCATTGCAAATAGAATGCAGGTGCTCGGCAATGTAGTCTCTTATACTGCGCTTGGTTTCACCCATCAGAGCGTGATGTCCATCGGAGAATGTTGCCGACTGGCCGCTGCAGACTGCAGGTGTACGTGCTGAGGGACACACTGAAGCTTGGTGCAGCTAACGCCAAGGCTCTGGGGGAGGGTGACAGTCTAAGGTCCTTCCGCTGCTGGACATGGGGCGCAGGATGTGATGGAGACGTCCCTCCAAATAGGGGAAGAGAGTTAACACAAGTGGGCCACATAAGTGGCAAGGGTGTGGTAAAATTGTGTAACGACTAATTGAACAGCCTCCGAAAATGTCGTCAGAATTTTCTGCACAGTTCCAGTATTATACACATTTTGATTTATTTTTAAATAGAGGAGACCACATAGATTAGTATAGGATTGGTGTAAATAGATGGTTGATAGTCAGTCCCGACTAAGAGGGCATATTTCCGTGGTGTTACTCTCTATAATACCATCAGAGGAAACGCTTTTTTTGTATTTATCGTGTCAATCCCCCTCAGAATCTTACGTGGTTTAATAATATCACCTCTCAATCTTACAAACCCCCCATAAGTATTAGAAATCAGGAAAACTACAATTATTGGATTACCAGGTTTATTACAAAGATCTGACTAAAAATGGAGAGACCCAAATCTTCGCAGCTATGGAATCTATATGGTTAATGATCTGGAATTTGGAGAAAAAAAACACCAACCAGTCTTAGTGATGAATTTAATCAATGAGGACCACAAAAAGCTTCCAGATTGACATAAAAACCCATCGAATTCTCTAATATTCTTGATACGGAATCTGCCTGACCTATACGTGACACCAGATCCATCCCGTATGATTGACTCTTAAATGCTTAGTTATGCCAACAGTTACATTTAAACAAAGAATAAATAAAAGTGGACTGTTTATCTGTCATTGACATAGGCATGAAATTCATACAAAGTTGCTTCCAGCCCAATTATTCTGACAAAGTGCTCCTCACAAACATCTGCGGATTGATGTCTAAGTCGTGAGAGCTGTCCGGAAAACGAACCAAGCAAATGAATCAACATAATTCTGCTCACAGCAATACCTTGCCAGCAATTTACCAGACTCTTTCATTAAATCACAGAGTACATCTTGTCCACCAACCAAAACATAACCATCAAAGGTGGTGACACAGTGATGGTGGTGGCAGGGAGTAAGTAGTCTTTGGAGTCCTCAACATTGACTTTGGACTTCAGGAAATCTCATGGCATTAGGTTAAACATGGGCAAGCAGCCTCCCTCCTGATTACCACCGAATGTCCTTCCCCAGCTAATGAACCAGTACTGAATGACAGTATGAAAAAACACTGAAAGTAGGAAAGACACGCACTATACTTTGGGTGGGAGAACTTCACTGGTCATCTCCAAGAGTGGCATTTGCAGAGGTCCATGAGAGCATTTGTAGAAGTGACTACACAACTATCCTGTCTTCACAACAAACATACCCTCCATTGTGCTATGCAAAATAATGAATGTTAAATGAGATAAACACAGAGAAGGCCTGACTACTCAAAAGCTGTCCTCCACGAGGCACTGTAGACTAACATCAGCAGCAGAAAACTGCACCAGGTGCATACCATTTCCCTCACTCTGCCATTATGATGAAGCTAGCGAATCAACCCTGTTTCGTTGAGTTCAGAGAGGTAAGCTGGGACACGCACCAGACATATCTAAAAATGAGGAGATCCCATCCGAATGAAGCTACAATACAGGACAACATGAATGATAAACAGCAACCAAAACACAACCAATGGATCAAATCAAAGCTCTGCAGTCTGACCACATATTTGAGCAGGACGTAACTGAGGAATGTTCAACATTGCTCAAGTCATTTTGATAAGTACACCTCTCCAAATACTTCAACATCCTCAGCATTTGGGTGTTGAGGATAAGGCTGAGGCTTCTCAGCTTTCTCTTGAAATCCCTAACTTCACAGCAGCAAGTTATCAGCTAATTTCATTTGTTTATTGCAAAGTCAAGAATTAGGCCAGAGAGTGCACTGGACATGGTAAAGGATACATCAAAGATGACAAAGCTCTGTGCTCCAGAACTGGCTGAGGCTCTTCCAGAACAGTTACAACACTGGCATCAACCCAGCAATGTGGTCATTTGCCCAGGTATGTCATTTCCAAAAAAACAGGCAATATCCCATCTAGCTAATGGCTAATTACTGCCCAGTTTATTAGTTACACCTTCTGGGGGCCAATTAGGGATAGGCAATCAATATCAGCCTTGCCTAAAATCACATACCAGAGGGCATAGCTTTAAAGTTAAAAGGGCAATTTTTTAAGGAGATGTGCAGGGCAAGTATTTTACACAGGGTGGTGAGTGCCTGGAACGTGCTGCCGGTGTGGTGGAGGCAAATACCATAGTAGACTACGAGACCTTTGGATAGGCACATGGATATGGAGGGATATGGATTATGTGCAGGCAGATAAGAGCTGGTATTGGCATCATGTTTGGAATATACATTGTTGGCCAAAGAGGCTGTTCCTGTGCTTACTGACTTGTACAGGTTGAGTGAGTGGACAGATGCAACATGTTATCCACTTTGGTGGCAAGAACAAGAAGGCAGATTATTATCTCAATGGTGTCAAATTAGGAAAAAGGGAAGTGCAACAAGACTTGGGTGTCCTTGTACACCAGTCACTGAAAGTAAACATGCAGGTACAGCAGGCAGTGAAGAAAGCTAATGGCATGTTGGCCTTCATAACGAGAGGATTTGAGTATAGGTCCTTCTGCAGTTGTACAGGACCACATCTGGAGTATTGTGTGCAGTTTTGGTCTCCTAATTTAAGGGAGGACATCCTTGCTATTGAGGCAGTGCAGCATGGTTTCATGAGGTTAATCCCCGGTATGGTGGGACTGTCGCATGAGGAAAGATTGAAAAGACTGGGCTTGTATTCACTGGAATTTAGAAGGATGAGAGGGGATCTTATAGAAATGTACAAAATTATAAAAGGACTGGACAAGCTATATGCATAAAAAATGTTCCCAATGTTGGGGGAGTCCAGAACCAGGGGCCGCAGTCTAAGAATAAAGGGGTGGCCATTTAAATCTGAGATGAGAAAAAACATTTTCACCCAGAGTTGTGAATTTGTGGAATTCTCTGCCACAGAAGGCATTAGAGGCCAATTCACTGAATGAATTTAAAATAGATAGAGCTCGAGGCGCTAGCGGAATCAAGGGATATGGGGAGAAGGCAGGCACGGATTACTAATTGTGGATGATCAGCCATGATCACAATGAATGGCGGTGCTGGCTCGATGGCCATATGGCCTCCTTCTGCACCTATTTTCTATGTTCTGTGTACGAAGGAACTGCAGATGCTGGTTTAAACCGAAGATAGACACAAAATGCTGGGGTAACTCAGCAGGACAGGCAGCATCTCCGGAGAGGACTGTGTGATGTTTTGGGTCAGTCTGAAGAAGGGTCTTGACCCAAAACATCACCCATTCCTTCTCTCCAGAGATACTGCCTGGCCTGCTGAGTCACTCCAGTATTTTGTCTCTATCTTACTGTTCTGTGTTCTATACTGACAGCCAAAAATGAATTAATAAAAAAACATTACTGCTAATTCTAACCATCACAAGACTACAATACTGATTGCAGGCCCAAAAGGCAATGTCTTTGTCTCCAGGAAAAATAGGATTAAAGGTATGGAATTAATGAAGCCACACACACTGTGGTATCTGGATTTATATGCCCCAAACTCTGAAGTGTAACTTGTCCTCATAATTGACTAACAAGAGCACCTCCCACTGAACCAGGGTTGACACAAGTAGGCCCAGAGCACATTTTGGATAAATTATTGATTGTGGTTTACTGCCTCTTCCATGATGTCTTAACTTTCCATCAAGTTTTTGGTTATCTATCAGAATACTGCAATTCTTCCTCATAAGGTTACACATAATTTAAAAATACTGTACAATTAGAAGTAATTTTGCTGTTGCTTAGTCACAAATTAGAAAACCCATAAAACAAGCATCCTCATCAACACTGTATTTAGTGTTAGAGATATTGGCAAATATAGGTTTGTAAACATGGCATTTACAATTGTGTCATTGTGTTACCAAACTGTAGATATCAAGATAATGTTACAAAAGTTATAGTTACCCTTTTAAATATGAGAAAATGTTTTAAAGAGAACATTGTGTGCCAGATAGGAAGTATGTTTCCAACCAACCTTTTCTCTTCATGAAATCAGTGGTTTCTTGATGTAACAGGAATAGCCCTTTACATCTCAATGTTCCCTTGAGTATCAATAGAATCTTAACAACAACTTGAATTTAAGCAGCATCTTTCACAGCACCAGTAAACTTTCCAAGGGGCTTTGCAAGCGAAAAGATTTTATTGTCCAGCAAAAAAAAGCCAATTTTGTCAGAAAACAGAGATTTTCTCTCAAACAACCAACGGTTACACTGGTGCACTGGACTGGAGGTAGTGGTGAATTTTGTCATCAATGTCTGTTTTAACAGAGAGGTGGCTCCCAAACTACATTCCACATTCAAATTGTTATTATCCGGCTGTGGGAATGAGGAGATACGGATTAGTAAAGGATCTTAATTTTAGAGAGCTTTAGTTTAGTTTGGAGATGCAGCGAAGAGATCACCTTTCAGCCGGCTGAGTCCACGCCGACCATCGATCACCCATACACTCATTCTCGGTTATCCCAATTTGACATTCTAACGCTAAGGGCAATTTACTGAAGCCAAGTAATCTACAAACCTGCACGCCTTTGGTATGTGAGAGGAAACTGGAGCATCCAGAGAAAACCCACATGGTTACAGGGAGGTAGTACAAACTCTGCACAGACAGTACCCGTTGTCAGGATTGAACCCGGGTCTCTGGCGTTGTGATGCTGCAGCTCCACAGCTGCCCCAAAGTATAAGCCCCATTCTCTTCTATGCTTCAGTGAACCGGTTAATGATTACTGGAAGCTTAGACTCTGAACATGCATGTAAGTAAGTGTCATCCGCATAAGATTACTTAAGTTTGAGCAACTCTCATTCCAGAGTGGAGGTGTCACAGGTTACACAGCTTCCCATTCATCCTGCAGATTAGTTCCACTCTAGTAGGAAGCAGATTGGATCAGAGACGCAATGTTATCAAGAGGAAAATTGAAGAAGGGTTGAAATGATGACATAGATTTGCTTAAACCACTGTGCATTGGAATTGATTCTGTAGTGTCCCCATAGATTCGTCATGCAATGGATGTAGAACAGAGATGAATTTCTGTGAGGAAGCCAAATTTGAGAAGGGTTGTCTAAAGTCCCTCATGATTCAGTCAAAGGCATTTCTTCGGACAGCAAGGCTATGTATGACAGTTGAAACTGCTTGCTGTATTATTTTTTGGAGTTGCCACCAGTGAGCATCCTTTCCACCATAGCTTTTCATGGACAGAATCCACTGCAACTTTGGCTACCGGGAGGAAGGTGTTGAGGAAGATCCTTTTGTTGACTTTCTCTTTGACAAAAAGCAGGGGGATTCCCCCAGCAGTCAGTGTAATTTATAACTCCTTTCTTGAAGATGGACACAAATATGGTTTTTCCAAAGTCCTTTACTGTGCTTTCCTCTTTGAAATGAAAAACAAGAGTTTCTGTTAGATGTTCCTCTCTACTAAGTTTTATAAATTCAGCAGGATACCATCTGGGATGAGTTTCTCAGTTGGTACAGGGCCCTTTTAACCCCTTGCCAGTCCACAGTGGTTGTGAGACCTAAATGGATAGTGTGGTTGGGAAAGGAGTCAAGCACATCATCATCAAGGATATTAAATTGGTTTGGATAGTTCTTCAAAGTGTTTCTACTGCTGGCCACTGTCTTCCTTTCTGTCTTGGTTAAAATGTCCTCTGTTGGTTCTCAATGGGGTGGACCCTTGGGTGTTTGATTTTTGGACAGTTTTGACCATGCTGATGGTTCCACTTGTTGCTGGATCACCTGCACACATTTCACCTGCCCTTTAGATCACCATTTTTTGTTGGATCTTGACATTCATCTGCCTTTATGGTTGACTTTTTCCCTTGAGACATGATAAGTTTCAAACCCAAGAACTACTAGTATTTGTGAGTAATTTAGCTCCTGAATCTCTTGCCCAAGTTCATCAAACATAAGTCTGAGTGTTTTCAGGTAGAGAAGCTATGTCTCAACAACTAATTTAGTGTAATACTGGAAACAACATTTTAATTATTTTAAGTTTTATATATTCTACTTTATAGGCGGTCCCCCAGGATCAAAGGTGACTTACTTCCAGTTTTGTAGGTTCTGCGGTGATGAAACCAATGTGGGAACAACAGACAGGTGGGGCAGAGGGTAAACAGATGGGTGATTTGTGGGTTTGTGCTGCCTTTCCACCATTTAAACAGAGCCTCTATGTTTCCAGTGCATGGACTCAAGGTCTTCTACATATATTTATATCTACGAAGAATATGTACATACTGACTTTGCCATGGTTGCTGGCGTCCTGTGAATGAATAAAAAATGCCGTACAGGTTAATGTTTTAAGGTTGTGGTCAAGGCACATTACTACAGAAGGGCAGAACATCTTCAGTGGCTAATCCAAATTGCACAAACTCTGCGAATACTTGGGCCCCTGAAATTTACATGCATATGTAGAATTTGATAGCAGAGACTGCCTAACAGATCCCTGCATGACAAGAACCTCCTCCAACCTAATTATGCAAAATATTCTAGTATTGAGAATGCTTATATTGGGTAAGATACAAATTTCACAGCAATCTTGAAGAAAATATTAAAATTATGGCCATTGAACAGATTATCTTAAAATTGCAAAAAATTCAGTTTTCCCCTGATGAGTATTTTTTGAATAGTCATGCCTGCAGTTCGGGAGATAAGGATGAAGGTGCGGCAGATTCTGATGTCTGAATTTTCTCTATCTTCAAATTCTAAGCATTTCTTTTTCTTCTATTACCCTCTTATACCAATTCAATTCTCTAGAAACCTGTCCACAAAGCAACCAGCTTACATACAGACCTAAATATTGAATTGCTGAAGGAAGGCTGGGTCTTGTCATTCTTTTCAAGGATCTCCTGTCAGAAACATAGTACAAATTGCTTCTGGAGGGTAGCCTCAAGCAAGTTAAGCAAAATGCAGTTTACTGACTTTATGGACAAACCTCTGGAAAAAATAGCCTTTTTGTGAACGTGTCCATAGTTTTATGCTAAAGGACCAAAGATCGATTCACAATAAGAGCACCAATAATGAAGGTGAACATCAAAAATATTCCATTCTAAAATGGAAATAAGATGAGGAGCATAGCCTCTTGTATGTTAAGACTAAACATTTTGGAAAGAAAAAAAAAAGAAAATAGCATGGATTTATATAGCACCTTCAGCAATCTCAGGACATTTAGTTTAGCTTGGAGATTCAGCGCAGAAACAGGCCCTTCAGCCCACCGAGTCTGCACCAAACAGCGATCCTGCACACTAATACTATCCTACACACACTAGGAAAAACACAATTTTACCAAAGGCTGAACCTACAATCCTGTACGTTTATGGAGTATGAGAGGAAACCAGAGCACCCAGGGAAAACCCAGGGAGAATGTACAAACTCCATACAGACAGCACTCGTAGTCAGGATCGAACCCGAGTCTCTGGCGCTGAAAGGCAGCTACTCTACTGCTGTGCCATTGCCCCAGTACATGCCAAAGTACTTTATTGTGTGGTGTTATCATGTCGAAAATGCAGAAACCAATTTGTACATAGCAAATACCCACAAACAGTAATGTGATACTGACTCTTTGCGGTATTAAAAATAAAATGAGAAAATGCTGGAAATACTCATTAGGTCAAGAAGCAGCATCAGTGAGAGAGAACACAGTTAACATTTCAACTTTGTATTTTCTCTTTCCACAGATGCTGCCTGAGTATTTCCAGCCCATACATTTCTATTTCAGATCGATAATTTTTGTTGTCTTTGTGATATTGGCAATCTGTTTGGCAAGATGTCCTCTACTCAATTGCAAAATAAGTGCCTTTTTGAAGATGCTTTTGGGCCTCTGTTTAATGTTTCATCCAAAAATCAACAACCCTTCAGCACTGTCTGGGATGTCACCTTGGGTTTTATATCTTTAAAAGATAAAGAAGAATATACCTTTACTCATAAAAATTCATCTTTTTTTTAATTAACCACCAAATATTAGAATTATAATGACATAATATAGAGAAGTGGCAATCTGGGGTACAGCTGAATTGAAGCATTAATCTGCAACTGTGAAAAAGGAAATTGCCTGAAAATTGGACTTCAGGGCCTATTGTTGCACTGAATGGGTTCTGGATAAAGTGTTAATGTCCACAGATTTTTCCTGTGAAAAATCCCTGGATTGGCTAAAAATACTGTTAAGAAAACAACCTAGAGTGACAAATTAAAGTGGCCTGAGCTGCTTCACATGACAATTTATCAGACAAGCACACATTTGGCTGTGCCTTGACCTCACAGGGGCATATTCTCCAGCAATGCAAATAGCATCCATGGTAGCAAGGGTTGACAGTGGCTGCAGGGAAAAGGGAGAGAGCTCTTCAATTCACCCACATGACTGCCAAGAGAAGCCAGGCTGATGCTAAGATATTTTGGAAGAGCTGGTTGGCAAGTTGTCTTGTTGCAATAAAAATCAAAGTACCACGGGAGAGTAGTGTGAGTGGGCCGAATGGTCTAATTCTGCTCCTTTGACATGCGATAATGATGGAAGTATCATGATTTGAGTATAATGTCACCTCGGACTTCAGATATAACTTGGACTCGAGCCACCTGCAGAAGTTTTCAGATGACTCTGCAATTGTGGGCTGCATCAGTGAGGGGAGGGAAGCGGAATACAGAGGTGTAGTCAACAACTTTGTTGAGTGGTGTGAGCTGATTCACCTGCATCTCCACACCAACAAGACTAAGGAGTTAGTGGTGGACTTTAGGAGGAGAGGAACACCCCTGTCCCCCCTGTCTCCATCAATGGTGTGGATGTGCAGTTTACCAGGGAGTACAAATACCTTGGAGTGTATCTGGAAAGTAAACTGGACTGGTCCAGAGTGCTGAGGCCCTGTATAAAAAGGGACAGAGCAGGCAGTACTTTTTGAGAAGGCTTCGCTCCTTCAACATCTGCAGTATGGTGCTGCAGGCATTCTAACAATCGGAGGTAGCCAGTGCCATCTTCTTCGCTGCCGTGTGCTGGGGCAGCAGGGAGAAGGCCGCGGACGCCATTAGGATTAACAAACTTATCAGTAAGGCTGGCTCCATCCTGGGAGCGGGGTTGGATTCATGGGAGGTGGTCTTGGAGGGGACGATGCTCCTCAAACTGCGGAGCATCTTGGACAATACCGTTCACCCCCTCCATGACACACTGGTCAACCTGAGGAGTACCTTCAGCAACAGACTGGTTCCACCAAGATGCAGCACAGAATGCCACAGGAGATCCTTTTCCCTGTGTCTATCAAACTGTACAACTCCTCCCCTTCTGTCACAGGGTAGACTGACCCCCCCCCCTCCCCCCAATCTTTGCACATCCCCAATCCTTTCCACTCGTCCCTATTTCATGTATTTTGTGTTTTTGATGACTGTTGGCAGATCAATTTTCCTCCTGGGATAAATAAAGTTCTATCGTATTGTATCATCTCGAGATACATAAAGTCATACAGCGTATCACTTTTGATACACATGCACACGTACACGAGGACACATAATAGGACACACACACACCACCATCAACATTTCAGCACCACAGTCCCTACTGGGAGGTTGAATATTTTCGCAGAAACTATCACGAGTCTACTAATATCATTTATCTTCCTCTGTTTGGGCAAAAGTTGCTAAAAGTAAGAGAGATACATCATATACTGCAGGGAGCCCCCACAAAAGGCAACCGTTATCAGACAGAACATGAGGAGTGTCCAAGTAGAGCGTAGAGGGTGTCATGCCATTAGTGGAGGTCACAAGCACTTCCTGGCAAGAAATGTCATAGTGTTCAATTGAGCAGGCACCATCTGCAGTGGACACACAGATTGACGGTCCATGGTCTGAATGCATTCATGCAAACCCCATGTACTCTGTAACGCATCTGACACATGGAGGTTGCTTAGTGATCTAATGGAACCGTTATTGGATGTCTTGTGGAAAGGATTGAAAGAGATGCCACAAGTAAGCAGACAGCTTTTCTCATGAAGCAAAGAAATGCCAATCATGAGCAGGTTATTGAGGAATGTTACCTCATCAGCTTCCAGGAACAACGGGATGCTGCTGTGGACTATGGGTGAATATGTTGCTGAGAGATTGTAGTGCGCAGTAAGAGAGATAAAACATGTCATCTGATTTGTCATCCTGCATGAACAGAGGAAAAAAAACATGTAGATAGAATTCTGATCATTATCCAACCATTGCATCATTGTCTGCCCTGTTTTCTGAGAGGTGCCCTGCAGTGCAGGTCAGGACAGTAATAACTCATGGGCTGTAAAAATACCAGATACAACATTTCTTCCATATACATACCCATGCCTCACAACCAACAATCCCATACTGATCCCTCAGATGGCTGTGGACAGCAGTCTGAAGTTAGCCTCTCTCACACAACAATTTCTCATGGGTTTTCAATGTAATTTGTTCACAGTCGTAAGGGGCAGCCTTCCAAAAAGGAAAATCTAACCACACCCAGGAGGTATCAATGAAATGTTAGGAAATGGAAATCCACATGTAAAGCAGCGAAATGTGAGGGGCACTAAGGTGATCCTCTCAAAGACAGATTGTGTCTTTAATTTAAATTCATGTGGATGAAAAGTGTATTGTTATTTTTGTGATCATTCCTATCAACTGAGTGCAATTGACCATGCTGTGGCATCTGCTGGCTGGTATGCCTCAATTTGGAAATGTGCAAACTGGATGCATGCATTGTGATTGTGCTCCATGCTTTTCCTCATTTGAATGATGCCTTCCCACTGATGAATACAGTTGAATGGCAGGTATTGTAAGATTTGAGAAGTTTTCCCTCATTCTGAAAGCAACACCAAAACCAAAGAGTTGCAGTTTGGACATTTTAAATGGGAGACTGGGGCTGATAGCGGAGAAAGGCTGCAGTCAGTTTACCAAGGGATGTCACAATCTGTGGGTCCTAAGATGGCTGCAGGACCTCGTGACCAGCCACAAAAGTAAAAACCTTACAGCCCAGTCTCTAGGTTTCTGCAAAGCCACGGCCAGAACAATGGATGGGTATTGGCCATGCAGAAACCTGCGAAACCAGGTCGAAGTCCAGACACTGGGGCGCTGACATCAGCATACTCACAATGCCCCAAGCCGACCTATACAGTTAATCTCGTTAAGGGGGCACAATAGCCCATAGAAAACTACCTGGTAGGTGATGGGAAACCAGTTAAACCCATCACCTCGCAACGAAATACCAATTAACACCGTCTGGCCATCCCCGGTACCCCCGGACATAAGCGCAGATCAGAGAGAGAACTCATACATATCTTTTTAAACAAAGAGATCCCAAGATCTGGCGGGAGATAGGACGGGCCAGAAATATTATAACTGGCCACGACCTTTGGGTTTTAAAGTCAAGCTAGAAGAAACCTGCAACTCACGCAAGAAGGAAGTCAAACGGATGCAGGACGAAGAAAAGACAGGCAAGAAGAACGGATGCAAGAGAGAGGAACAGGCACGCAACTCGAGAAGAAATACTGAAAACCGAACAGCCAGTAACCCCAGTAATAGCCCCATGGTGAGCATGTACCCCGATCTTACATATCCTGGACATAGTTTAGTGTAGAGGGGAGGGTGGTTTGAATAAACGTGGGTGTGTTAAAGGAATATGTGTTGGTCAATTTTGCGATGTGTCGTACGTTCCCCATCTTACAGTCGTGTATATGTCTTGTAGAACTGTGCGTTTTAGAATTCGGAGTAAAAGGTATTCATGTATTCGGTATGTGTCTTATGGATATGTCTTATAGAACTGTATAAGTATTCATGTACAATAGTCCCAAGCGCTAAATAAAAGCATTTTTCATTTAAACCCTGGTTTTCAAATCTGGTCTGGTGGAATTTTCTGCACAATAAACGCTCCTGCATCTAAGTCCAGTGTCTAGAACCGTAAGGGGTGAGTGGGTCGAACCACTCACGGGGAACCAGTGTGCGCGGCCTGGTCAAGGGATCAGAGCAAGGCACGGGGACCTTAGGTCGGGCGAAAGCTCGGCGCAGAAACCCCTTACAGATAATGGCGACCACGAAGGGACACTGGCAGCAGGATGATAGTGTACCAGAAAAGGATTTTAAAACTAGGGATGTAATGGACGAGCGCATTGCGGACTATGTTTTTAGCAAGGTGAATATCACCAAACAATGGATGTGTGGTTTGTTAGAGAACAAGCGCCCACTGGATGCAGCGATCCGGTGGACGGCCAGTAAAGCCCACAAGAAATCGGTAGAGAAGGCGGTCTGGCTGACCTGCTATAAGAAACAGGTCCAGCTTTTGGACCGCGTGGTTGTGGCACAGGCAGCCCAGATCAGGGACCTTCAGGAGGAGGTAGAGGAGAAGGCTGCGGGTGGGAACCAATTGATCGAGGCTCTGGACTCTTTAAACAAGGAGCGCCGGGTCGTGACCAACCGCCACGAAGCCAGGGTAGAGCTGATGGAGTGTCAGATCACTGAGGCTATGCGCAGTGAGGGCAAGCTCAGGGAGCAGTGCGCTGTCCTGAGCCGCCAGCTGGAGACCCAGGAAGAGAACCTCAAGGGGGTTAGGGCAGCCTACAAAATGGTTTTGGAGGACAGGTCGGAAGGGGCCGACCACGGGGCCTGCCTGCAGGAGATAGAGGGTCTGCGGAGTGCTTTAAATAAAGTAAAAGGGTTGGTTTATCTAATGAACCCCCCAGCGGGCCAGTCGTTGGCGGTTGCGAAGGTCCCGGTTCCGGTCCCCAGAAAGACCGTGGTGGCTTCAGCCCCCAGACTCCACAATTCCCCTAGCTACGAGGCATCCTGGGAAAGGGGTAGTGTAGGGGAGAGAGAGAGAGGGGAGCTCCCGGTCGAGGACTCGGCACCGACGCCCATGTGCCCGGTCCTGGAAACCAGACGGGGACCCCGGACCCATTCAGAGCGAGATCGTGGTGCCCCACAGCTCCCAGCAGTTAAGAGCTATGATCGGGCATGTAGCAAAATTGTCCGAATCAGGGGACCCTTCGCTGCATTTTAGGGAGGTTGAGCAAACCGCCGCAATCAACGGTTGCGACGAGGGAGAACGGGCAAAAATGTTGCTGTTCTCCCTGGACAGCTCGATCCTCCAATGCCTCTCAGATGAGAGTAAAAGAGGGACCAGGACCTACGATCTCCTATGGGACGAGGTCCTGGAAGTTTTGGGGATGGGCGATGAGGGTCCATTTGCCCGATTGGGGAGGATCCTCCAGATGGAGGGAGAACCCCCAAAGGTTTTTGCGGCGCGACTGTGGACAGTGTATCAGAGCAGCTGCCCGCACGTCCCCGCGCGGGATGTCCTGGTCGGGAATGGGAGAGCACAGTGGCTCCGATGCTTGGTGTCAAACAGCTTGGCAGCCGTCAGGGAGCAGGCGAAAGCCTGGTTTGATCCCACAAATAGCACGGAGGAGGCGGTTTTGGACCGTCTCACGGTAGGGTATAGTAACACCCGGAGCACGTCTACCCGACTAGTAAAAGGGAAGGTGCACGTAGCGGAGGCTATTGCACCGGCCCAAAAGGGGTGGCGACAGAAGGGTAACCCTACCGCACAGTCCAAGTGTTTCAGGTGCGGTAAGGTGGGGCACTGGCGGAAGGATTGCAGGGCCCACACCAAGGAAGATAGGGTTGGCACCACCCTGCGCGCCGATGTCCCAGTTAAGCCCGAGATCATCGAAACGATGATCGAGGTGATGCGGTCCCTCATGACCGCACAGGGGAAGGTGGCAGTCGCTACCGGCTCCCCGGGTGCGAGGGGGCACTGGACATTCCCCAATGACATCAGCCCGCGCAGCCTGCCTATCTGTGTCCTCTCCGCTACGATGCGTGGAAGAGGCCGCTTGTGGAGATGGTAGTGGAGAGGCAAAGGGGCAGTTACCTGTCGGACACGGGGGCTTCATGCACCGTGGTCCACACAGAGGAACCCTTTGACTCTCCACGGGGATCCCTTTCGCACTGGCGGGGTTCACAGGGAAGGAACAGGCTGGCGCGCGTTCCATCCCGCTGCCCATTCATTTGGGAGCACTCCATACCACATGGGAGTGTATCCTGATGAAGTGGCCTAGAGCACAGGGGTCAACCACAGTTGCCAGCCCTGTGAGTGGGGACTCACAGCCAAGGATGAGGCAGGTCACGCAGGCAGGCAAGGTTGCCTGCGTGAGGGGGGAAGACATTCTCCAGGAATGGAGGGTCTCGCGTTTTGGGTGGGATTCAGATGAGGAAGGGCCTGATCAGCTCGACCAGGGGCTGGATCCCATTACGGAGGAAGAGGAGTCAGAGGGAGACGACAGTAACGTCCCCGACTCAAGCACCAGGAAGGCGAGGGTAGCGGGCGAAGGCTCACCACCTGTAGGTACAGGCAGGGTGAGGCCGGATGCCGCGGGTATACCCAGCACCAAGGGGGCAGAGCTGGATGAGGCGGGGCCAGGGTTGGCAGCTGCGGGGGGTACCCGAGCTGCGGCACGGCAGGAACCGGTCCTCAGCCAGGCTGTCCAGGGGGCAGTGCCTAAGGTGATTCTCCGTAGGTCCAGCAGGAAACCCCAACGTAGAAAGCTTTGACCAGAGGTCAATCACGCCCCGAGGTACGGGAGCCAAGTGAGGAGGAGGGAGCTAACGTTTCAGAGGAGGCCTAGCCCCCGCCAGGCAGCGACAGGCTGCGGAGGATCAAAGGTGGGAGACAGCGCGGTGCAGCCGCAGGAGACGACCCGCTGCAGCCCTGACAGGGATTAGCTGAGCCGCCCTGGGAAGGCGGCGCTGTATTATATTTTAGGTAATATAGATAAGGATTAGGTATTTTAGATAAGGATAAGTATTTTAGATAAGTTTGTGGGGATACATAGTTGTAAATAAAGTTGATGCGTCCAGGATGTGTGGGTGTGGGGTGCAGGCTGGGGGTCAAGAGACCCGCAATGGAACACTAGTTTAGTTAAAACCTCAGGGGTCTGGATGTGGAGAATCGGGAAAACATTGCTCAACCACATTATTTAATTGATTTGATAAGCTGGGGTTATGCAAATCAACAGGAGGGACTATACGATTTGAGAAGTTTTCCCTCATTCTGAAAGCAACACCAAAACCAAAGAGCTGCAGTTTGGACATTTTAAACAGGAGACTGGGGCTGATAGCGGAGAAAGGCTGCAGTCAGTTTACCAAGGGATGTCACAATCTGTGGGTCCTAAGATGGCTGCAGGACCTCGTGACCAGCCACAAAAGTAAAAACCTTACAGCCCAGTCTCTAGGTTTCTGCAAAGCCACGGCCAGAACAATGGATGGGTATTGGCCATGCAGAAACCTGCGAAACCAGGTCGAAGTCCAGACACTGGGGCGCTGACATCAGCATACTCACAATGCCCCAAGCCGACCTACACAGTTAATCTCGTTAAGGGGGCACAATAGCCCATAGAAAACTACCTGGTAGGTGATGGGAAACCAGTTAAACCCATCACCTCGCAACGAAATACCAATTAACACCGTCTGGCCATCCCCGGTACCCCCGGACATAAGCGCAGATCAGAGAGAGAACTCATACATATCTTTTTAAACAAAGAGATCCCAAGATCTGGCGGGAGATAGGACGGGCCAGAAATAGTATAACTGGCCACGACCTTTGGGTTTTAAAGTCAAGCTAGAAGAAACCTGCAACTCACGCAAGAAGGAAGTCAAACGGATGCAGGACGAAGAAAAGACAGGCAAGAAGAACGGATGCAAGAGAGAGGAACAGGCACGCAACTCGAGAAGAAATACTGAAAACCGAACAGCCAGTAACCCCAGTAATAGCCCCATGGTGAGCATGTACCCCGATCTTACATATCCTGGACATAGTTTAGTGTAGAGGGGAGGGTGGTTTGAATAAACGTGGGTGTGTTAAAGGAATATGTGTTGGCCAATTTTGCGATGTGTCGTACGTTCCCCATCTTACAGTCGTGTATATGTTTTGTAGAACTGTGCGTTTTAGAATTCGGAGTAAAAGGTATTCATGTATTCGGTATGTGTCTTATGGATATGTCTTATAGAACTGTATAAGTATTCATGTACAATAGTCCCAAGCGCTAAATAAAAGCATTTTTCATTTAAACCCTGGTTTTCAAATCTGGTCTGGTGGAATTTTCTGCACTATAAACGCTCCTGCATCTAAGTCCAGTGTCTAGAACCGTAAGGGGTGAGTGGGTCGAACCACTCACGGGGAACCAGTGTGCGCGGCCTGGTCAAGGGATCAGAGCAAGGCACGGGGACCTTAGGTCGGGCGAAAGCTCGGCGCAGAAACCCCTTACAGTATTCATTGAGAGTTGCAAACTCATGGCATTGGTGACAAACTGTAATGCCGTTGACTGCATCTGAGTGATGCCAGGTTAATTCTGCCTTCATGATGTTTCATCCCTTCGTGTTCTGCACTACCTCCAGTTATCATAGCCACTTATGAGGCAGGTAGTAAATTATGGGTGAGAGTTAGTTGCAGAGATTTAAAATCTTTTACCATGGTTCTAAGAAAATTATTGACCTTCATTTTGGAGCAAAATCAAATGAATATGTTTCTGTGAAACAGAAGTTGATTGTGCAGGGAAGATGGTCGTGCATTGTATTATGCTAAGAGTTTAGTGAAGAAAAGAGTTTCCAGCACTTATAATCAACAATGCACCAATTTCTCTCTCCCTGCAACACTCTGGTTTAAAAAAAAGGCCCATTTGTTCAATTATCCTGGATGACCCTCAATTGGAATCTTGTCAGGCCGTTCTCAATCATTGAGGTCAGACTTGACTGCCTGGAAATGTTAACCTCTTGGAAAGCTCTCACAGGCCACCAAATACCAATCAGATTGCAACATCTATATATCTATATACTAAAACTCTTATGTTTGTATGCTTGTTTATTCCTGAACTACAGCCAAAACGGTACACAGAACGCAACAATTTTAGGCCCACCTTACTCACCGACGTCCCTTTGGTGCTAATAGAAGTTTCAATGAAATCAGTGTTATATTTTTGAAGTTATTCGCATTTTAAAGTTTAAATCTATCTCCTAGGGAGGGAGGGGGAGGGGATGGAGGGAGGGGAGGGGGGCGGGTGGGAGGGGGGAGGAAGGAGGATAAGGGGTTGAGGGGGATGGAGGGGAAGGGGGAGGGGAGGGGAAGGGGGGTGGAGGGAGGGAGGAGTGGAGGGGGAGGGGAGGTGGAGGGAGGGAGAGGGGGAGGAGGGAGGGGGAGGAGGGAGGGAGGGGGAGGGGAGGAGGGAGGGGGAGGAGGGAGGGGGAGGAGGGAGGGGAGGAGGAGGGAGTTGGTGGGAGGGGGAGAGAAGGGAGAGGAGGGGGAGAGAAGGGAGAGGAGGGAGAGAAGGGAGAGGAGGGAGGGAGGGAGGGAGGGAGGGAGGGAGGGAGGGAGGAGAGGGTGCTGCACCAATGCAGGAGCGGTTTGGGCCCAACGGGTCCACTTGGTCTAGTTGCTATATAACAGGGTGTGACAATAGACAATAGACAATAGGTGCAGGAGTAGGCCATTCAGCCCTTCGAGCCAGCACCGCCATTCAATGCGATCATGGCTGATCACTCTCAATCAGTACCCCGTTCCTGCCTTCTCCCCATACCCCCTCACTCCGCTATCCTTAAGAGCTCTATCCAGCTCTCTCTTGAAAGCATCCAACGAACTGGCCTCCACTGCCTTCTGAGGCAGAGAATTCCACACCTTCACCACTCTCTGACTGAAAAAGTTCTTCCTCATCTCCGTTCTAAATGGCCTACCCCTTATTCTTAAACTGTGGCCCCTTGTTCTGGACTCCCCCAACATTGGGAACATGTTTCCTGCCTCTAATGTGTCCAATCCCCTAATTATCTTATATGTTTCAATAAGATCCCCTCTCATCCTTCTAAATTCCAGTGTATACAAGCCCAATCGCTCCAGCCTTTCAACATACGACAGTCCCGCCATTCCGGGAATTAACCTAGTGAACCTACGCTGCACGCCCTCCATAGCAAGAATATCCTTCCTCAAATTTGGAGACCAAAACTGCACACAGTACTCCAGGTGCGGTCTCACCAGGGCCCGGTACAACTGTAGAAGGACCTCTTTGCTCCTATACTCAACTCCTCTTGTTATGAAGGCCAACATTCCATTGGCTTTCTTCACTGCCTGCTGTACCTGCATGCTTCCTTTCATTGACTGATGCACTAGGACACCCAGATCTCGTTGAACTCCCTCTCCTCCTAACTTGACACCATTCAGATAATAATCTGCCTTTCTATTCTTACTTCCAAAGTGAATAACCTCACACTTATCTACATTAAACTGCATCTGCCATGTATCCGCCCACTCACACAACCTGTCCAAGTTAGAATCTGCAACACACTACCTGAGAGGGTGTTGGAGGGAGGTGCTCACCCATTTAAGAAGTGTCCAAATGATCTCTGTATTACTAATGCAGAGAACGTTAACCCTCAAAGTACCCATGTACTTGGCAGTTGAGATCTTTGAACAGAAGTTAGGGAATTCTGCTCAGCATTAGCCTGGGGCATCTTAGCCTGGGGCATGATGATGATCAAAAACATTTCAATGCAATTCAGATTTGATCAGTAGTGTTACACAGTCCAAAGGTTTAGTCATGGCTCCTTCCTCAGTGCTTAAAGTAGTGAAACATCACGTGATCCATTTACTCATATAATTTAGGAAGATTAAATTATTTAAAAAAATAAAACATCAACACCAGACATCATTTAAAAAAAATGCAAATTGGGAGCTTGGATGCATGAATCCAAAATCTAAGTGCACACCTCTGAAAGCATTGTTTTCTACAGGAAGCCACAATTTCATAAAATTGCTCAGTTTAATGGCGTTTTAATTACCATTCATCATATTTTGAGCAGTATGTTTTAAAAAATATATCGACTCATAGGATATTCAAAATAAATATATTGATCATATACATTTAGGAATTGAAATTGTTTTCACTTCATGAATTTGTTTCAATGCTTCCTAAAACATTGTGGTTTGGTCTCCCATCTGTACTCTAAATGTACCATCTAGATGCATATAACACTGCTGAAATAACTGTACTGTAACAAAGTATGACAAATAGTTCTGTTTAAGACATTTTCTCATCTGATATGTATGTTTTCAAACTTTTCACTACTGATGTGATTTACACCAACGTAGTTGTTTAATATGGCTTAATGGTCCATAAAAGACACATTTTTACTTGATTTTTTGCTGATGTTCCATTCTTTGTCATATTATATAACGGTCCTGAATCCAGCCTTATGAGTATATTAAAACAATGAATAGACTGTAAATGCTAATTGGGTGTTCAAACATTTTGGGGTATTCTGAGATCATAAAAAATGTTACTTAAATGAAAATGTTCCTTTTATGTCTTATTATTTTTGTTCACCTTAATTGGTGGTAATAGCCATTGAAGATAAATGAAAATAATGTGATGACTGTTAAGTACTTTGTATTGGATTGCAAACAAGATATCTAGTTAAATTAAATAGTTTTGAATAAGTAGCTGCCGGTTATAATCTTAGCATTGCTTTAACATTAGGTGTGTACATTGGTGCTACAAAATGCAGCTTTTTGCAAAATGTATTTTGTTTTGAAATATTTAATTGTGAATTGTCAAAGAAAAAAGGAATCATATAAAGTATATTAGAATAGTTAAGCAAACCAATAACCAAAGTCAGACAACGTTTAAACTTGATAAGAAAGCTCTTAAGTCCACTTCTTAACATGCAAATTTAATTAAGAGCTACAATAAGTAGTCGTGCATTATAGTATTTTGGGAAATCTATTATTCCATTTGGTTTTGGCTGGGCATTTCCCTCATATTCATTTTCGTTTGTTCATCTTGGGGAACTGTTCAATCATCATGTGACTGAAAAAAATGCTATTGGATTCTGCCAGATCCCTTGTACACATAAGATAACGATGCCTGCGTGGGTGTTGACATTGAAACAGCCTAATCCAATTTTTAAAAACGAACATAACTACCTTGTTCAAACTCTTCCACTTCGCAAGCTCAAAGAGATAAATAATTCTCAGCAGTGTGGAGAAAATGGACACAATGGAGAGTACCCAGAATACCAAGGATCAGAAGATTCCAGGTAACATTGTTTATCACAGTCAGTAACAATAGATGTTGCACCTGCATAAAATTCATTTGGTCTACAGTTTCTTTGGATCATATGTTCGTGGTTGAATATTTCTCAAAATTTTATTTAAAAAAATCTTATGCATTATATTGCGAATATGTGAAAAAAGTCAACAAATGAATAAGGTGTCTGCTAATAATAGCAAGGTTTGACTTTACGAACTAATATTGCACAGTTCTGAAGCTTCTGATGAGTTATGTTTTAGTTGTTTTCAACTGATAGCTATGAATTGGTGTGTAATATAGACTGTTTTAGCAAAATGTGTATGCTATTACATAAACATTATTGTTATTAAAGTTAATATAAAATTGGCAATGTTAAGGAGGAATTATATTTTACTGTTGTGTGAAACCCACTGAGCTGTAATAATCTAAAACAAGACTGATCCTTACATCAATGAAAATGCAAATTATCCTGATGGTGGAATGGGCATTGAAATATTTTGTAAAGTTTGAGAGAGTACGTAAAAATGGCACAACAATATATCCATGTCCCATTTTAGCATCTGAAAATCAAACACTTCAGATACTGGAAATTTGAAATAAAAACAGAAAGTAAGGGAAGCATACAGCAGGTCAGGCAGCATATGTGGAAAGAAAAACCAAGGTAACTTTTCACATCAGAACAATCTCAACCTGAAAGGTTAAACATCTTTGCACTGTTGCTGCCTGGCTTGCAGAGTGTTTGCAACTTTTACTTTTTTAATGGCTCCATACCATCAAGTGGCACATACGTTTGCACCCTAAACTAGCTGTCCTTCATTAGTTTCTATGTGAGCTCGATGGACAATGCCAGAATATATTCTCAAGAACTATTCAGATACACTTGCTGAGGAAAATTTAACCATATCTTCCCATTTAAAAATATTGCTTATGATGTGTATGATATTTTAAATGCCTTGAATATGAATGCAACAAGTAACTTTGCAGTAAAGTTATTGAAACTTTGATAGTTATTTTGTGTTAAGTAGAAACTTTTACTTAGCAATTTATTTTTCTTCTGTATTTCTTCAAGCTTCGCAATGTTTCGACTTGCACAGCTTAAGATTCTGTCCCCTTTCGCAATCATGAGACCTTTGCAACATCTCAATCTTATCCTCACACCCAACCTTGTTGCTGGCACACCCTTCTCTGAGATCCCCAGATCTGGATTCTTGTGGGTCTCCATTTTTTTATCACTAGATCCAATGATGCCTGTGACTTCATCTGCTAAACTTTAAAACTTGACCATAAATCACTTCTTACTTTTAAATGCTGCTTCCAATCTTCCTCTTTAACCAAGTTCCTGTTCACTCAACCTTGTGTCTCTTCATGCAGTTTTAGGTCACATACTTAAGTTTCTGAAAAATGGAATCAGCATGGTCAAAGATACAACACAAATGCAATTTTGAATTTTGTGTTGACTGCTCAACTGCACTCATGCATAAAATTTACAAAGTAATTAATTCCATATTTGTGGAATGCATGAACCATTTTATGTTTCAAACATTTAGATGCACTTTAAAAAAAAACTACATTAAGAAGAAAGACAGTTGTAGACAAAAAGAGTGAAGGAGTGAGACTGACTGAATGGCTCATTGTGAAAGCTGATGCAAACTAGTTGGGACAAATGGCTTACTCTTGTCCTCTGGTATTCCACAGTTTCATGCCCTGTAAGTCCTTCCCACTATGTTACTCTTCTCAATATTATTTTGGGTCAACTATTCCTTTGTTTTGTGCTCTTACATTGCATTTATAATTTGTACCATGCTTACAATTATTAAGTAGCAGACATTTTTGCTCTTTAAACTCGTGGTCCTCCTCAATTTCTTCCGATCCTCATAAGAGCAGCCTGAGGAAGGCAGTTAATGTCATCAAACACCCACAGCAACCTAGCCACGCTCTCTTCTTGCTGCTACCATTGGGAAGAAGGTACTTAGAACCTTTACCTCCAGGTTCAAAAACAACTTTACTCCATTAATCATCAGGTTCTCTAACCACCCTGCACAATCCTAACCATAATCCTGCCTCTGTACCTAACAACTATGAACTTCGTTTCTACCTACTATTAATTTTGTCATTGGGTCTAGTGTGCCTCTGAAGCTGCAGCAAATAAGAATTTCATTGTTCCAGTTCTTATCCAGTGTATTTGACAAATAAACACTCTTAATCTTGATCTTGACTCAATTAATTCTGATTTGAAAAATGCATCATAATATTACAACCTTCATTTTAAGTTAATTTCTTACAGAAAGATGAAGTCTCGTAATGATAATCAGTATCAGATTAATTTTTGGTGAGCATTTTAAAAATTAACTGCAAACTACCAGATAGACACATCAATGAGACACTCAAATACCTACATATCTTTAATATGTTATTTTTCTATTGATCCCCATAAGCATTTATTTTGATTGCAGGTGATAGACATTCTCCTTGTCCTTTGCAATCGCACATTCTGGTCATATGCGCCTTTCCACGCATAATAAAAGTATCACAATAATAAATTACAATGAAGCGGCATTTAGAAAACAAAATCTCATGGCTGCATGGAATCAATAATTATCTTAATTTACAAAGGATAAACAAGAAAACTAAGTATAAAATTGAGCATAAATCTTGGGTTTCTTAAAGAATTATTAAGGTAGATTAGGTAGATTATTAGGTTAACACAGCTAAGCTAGCGTGAAAACACAATAGCCAAGGATGATTTTCTCCTCCATGAGTTACTTGAAATGTAAGAATATACTTGAGAAAAGTAGAGCATATTAAATCAGAGATTATGTTAATAAGAAAATTTACAGTGCGTGAAATGTTTATTTGCTCTGCCACTAGGAGTCTTTCCATACCGTTTGAGAGACCGTGAACAACTCAGGAAAAGAAAGCTGGAAGCACAAGAGCATAAAGGCTCACAGTGGGTGTTTAAGTAAGATGTTTTATGATAACACGGAATGGAATAATGATTTACACCCAGGCCAAAGTTAATGGGATGGAAGTCTGCACTCTCTGTTGCCTGTAAGGAATTCAAGCGAAATGACTCTCAGGCAATACATGATCGATGTGAATTCAAGACCAAACCTGATCCCAACTTGGCATGGGTGGGATTTATAGATTAATTTACTGTCATGAGAATTGGTTCCAAGGCTGCTTGTTCATTTAACAGCATTTTTTCCCCCTTGATATAATATAAAGGTAGGCAATATATTTTTTAATCTCAGGCTGTATGAAAATACCCTTCTACATAAAGAGTGTGTGTGTGTGTGTGTGTGTGTGTGGGAGGGGGGGGGAAGCAGGAGAATTTGTTTTTGTAACATCAAAATACCCATGTTTTATCTGTTCATCTGGCCTCAAACAACAGGTCAGGGGATAAAGATTTTTGCTGAGCAATATTGTCATGAACGGTGGCGCAGCGGTAGTGTTGCTGCCTTACAGCACCAGAAGCCTGGGTTCAATCCTGACTATGAGTGCTGCTTGTATGGAGTTTGTATGTTCTCCCCTTGATCACGTGGGTTTTCCCCGGGTGCTCCAGTTTCCTCCCACACTCCAAAGATCTACAGGTTTGTAGGTTAATTGGCTTCGGTAAAAATTGTAAATTGTCCCTAATGTGTAAGATGGTGCTAGTGTACGGGGATCGCTGGTCGGCCTGGACACAGTGGGCCGAAGGGGCGATTTCTGCGCTGTATCTCTAAACTAAATTAAATTAAAAATACATTCCAGAAAAGTACATCACATGTTTCAGTTTACATAACAGAATTTCTGCCCCATATTCCTTTGAAAGAACACACTTGCAATCTAGTCATGGCTTGAGTATATGTAATTTATATAAGCAAAATTAGAAACCTGCTGAATAACCTCTCTCAGAGATACTCGGTTTACAAAAATGTTAAATCTTTCTTCAGCCCTCACTGTGGAAAGTTTATGTTGATTTATATTTCTCCAGTGTTCGTCCTTTCACCCAGTGTCTTCTCCAAGTTGATCTTGTCCTGGCAACCTGTCTTCTGATTCCCCCAACCCTATACCCTCTTGGCTGCTATCTAATCTGATACTTTTAGCCGTTAGCTCTCCTCAAGTGCCTTCCTTTTTTTAATCTCATCACACCCTTTGAAAAAACATTGACCCCTCTATCCTCACAAACTCCAGCTCCATTTTTAACATCTTGTTCCTCGAGGTCCTTGAAACGGCTGTTTGCTCCCAAATCTGCACCTAATTTTTATAAAATCGCCTGTTTAAAGTCCTCGGATCAGGATTCTCCATCTGGTACGTGACTGAAACAGATCTTATCAAATATCAATAACTTCCTAAGTTACTGTGACAAAGGTGATCCATCCCTCCTTGTCCTCTCAACTCTCCACAATTTTTGTTACTGATAATCACACTATTTACTTCCAATAACTCTCACTCAACATCCAATAGGTATAACTAAACCTGTCCCATTCCATTTTTATGTACTCAGCTGTGACCTGTGAGGATCCTGTGCCCTTTCCTATTCTTGTCGACGTGCTTGTTAATATCATCTGAAAATACAGTGCCAGCTCCTATTACCTCTCCAGATCCCTCCACTGCATCAAAATTGCCATACTCCTTGCCTTAGATTCATTCCGAGATCCACAGAAATGTCCTCAATGTAAATATTGAGAAAGTCTGACGCGACTATCAATTTGTCCTTTCAATATAATTCCTGGAATGTTATTTCATCCTTAGCCCTCGTAATTTTCTGAAATAGCACCAGACTATTTACAACCTAGGAGTCTCATCTGACCCATGGATGGCATCACATTTCACGTAGGAATGAGCAGCCAACCAAATAATGAAACTATTTCTACCTTTACAACATCACGTAACTGTGATCCTACCTCAACCAAAACAATCACCACCTTCTTACTTTTTTCCTTGCATAAACTTTAGGTTTTTCAAAACTCTGCTACCTGTGTCATAATTTGCACTATCACTCTCGTTATTGCTAACTTACATCAGGGATTGTACACTTGGAACAGCAAAAAATTCGAGGACTTTCAAGGTCCAAAAATCCCATTTTCAAGGACCAAAATCCAGCAAACATTGATGTTTTTCCCCAGTTTTTCTCCGTATAGGTAAGAAAATACTGTATTCAAAACTGTTCATTTGGTGTACATATGGTTAATTAGTAAAAACTACGATGATTTTGTAGGTTTTTTGCTTTATACGACGAGTTCCCCTCAACTCTCCCGGACTCTTTAACGTCGCGGAGCTGTGGAACCGCGGCTGTGGCTGCGGGGACTGGAGGCAGAAGCTGCCAGCGAAGTTTCACCGGAGAGCGGACTGCCACTGACCCAGAGCCGGGACAAGGCGAGAGATCGCAGCGCCCCCTCGCAAACAACAAACCCAAGGAAACTTCCCTCCTTGCCACCACCGCCGCCGCTCACCCCGGGGATGCGGGGCTTCTGAACAACAACTACAACACTTGTGTTTGTTCTTATTTCACTGCGCTAGATGGAGACGGGGCCGGGGAAGAGACTGGAGGATCGGCGCAGATCTCGCTGGCACTGGGAGAGAGAAAGTGGAGAGAGAAAGGGGAGAGAGAGAGAGAGGGGGGAGAGAGAGGGGGAGAGAGTCAGGGTAGACCCTGGAGTAGCGGGTGAGAGTGGGAGCGCGGGGAGGGGGTCAGAGGGTCTGGTGAAGGAGTGCCGCCTCTTGCGGGGGCTGCTCCCTCCCTCTCCTTCTCCCCTCTCTCTCTCCCAGAGCCAGCAAGATCTGCGCTGCACCTCCATTCTCTTTCCCGGCTCCGTCTCCCTCTACCGCAGTGAAATAAGAACAAACACAAGTGTTGTAGTTGTTGTTCAGAAGCCCCAGGGTGAGCGGAGGCGGCGGCGAGGAGGAAAAAATCGGCAAACATGTCTAACAATGTTTCCCAACTTTTAATAAAAATACGCATTATAAACAACGAAAAAACGCCACATTACTCTGCATGAATTAATACTTTTATAATAAAAAGTGAATTTTTAAGGACTTTCAAGGACCTATGATAAATCCAAGGTCTTTCAAGGCCTTGAAAAACAGTTTCAAATTCCAGGACTTTCAAGGACCGTACGAGCCCTGTTACATGGGCTCTCAGTTAACCAATGCTTCAAATTTAATATTCTTATGTATGTTTATAAGATCCTGAAAGGGCTTGCCTTCATCTACCTCTGTAACTTGTTTCAGCACTACAAATCTGTGAAACAATTGCACTGCCCCATTCCTAAATTCTGAACATATATTATCTTGTATGGTCATGTCTTGTGACATATTCTTCCCATGGATTATTTTTAGATGAATAATTAGTTAAATGGAATCAAGCCATAGTTTGTGCAATAAGAAACCAGTAGAAACTGGGGGGAAACAAATTCCAAGGACCACATGAAATATCAGTTTTTATTTTTGATTAAACAATAAAACTTTGAACTAGGAATACTAGTCGAGCAAGCAGAATCTACAGGAAAATAACTGCAGATGCTGGTACAGATCGAAGGTATCAAAAATGCTGGAGTAACTCAGCGGGTCAGGCAACATCTCTGGAGAGAAGGAATGGGTGATGTTTCGGGTCGAGACACTTCTTGAGACTGATGTCCTGTCCCTCTCATTCCCCTCCCCTTCCCAGTTCTCCCACTGTCTTCCTGTCTCCAACTACATCTTATCTTTGTCCCGCCCCCTCTCGACATCAGTCTGAAGAAGGATCTCAACCCGAAACGTCACCCATTCCTTCTCTCCTCAGAAGTTGCCTGACCCGCTGAGTTACTCCAGCATTTTGGTTATACAAGCAGAATCTACACCTTCATTCATTTTGCTTTCGGAATGTTGCACGCCATTTTCAAAATGGTTATAAATCTATTGACCAATTGGATTTGCTAACGGAAGATAGACACAAAATGCTGGAGTAACTCAGCGGGACAGGCAGCATCCCTGGAGAGAAGGAATGGGTGATGTTTCGGGTTGAGATCCTTCTTCAGACTGATGTCAGGGGATTGGGCGATGCAGATTAAAAATGTAGTCGGAGACAGTAAGACTGGTGGGAGAGGGGGAGGGGATGGAGAGAGAGGGAAAGGAAGGGCAATTGGAAGTTAGAGAAATCAATGTTCATACCACTGGGGTGTATACTGCCCAAGCAAAATATGAGGTGTTGTTCCTCCAAATTGTGCTGGGCCTCACTCGGACAATGGAGGAGACCGAGGACAGAAAGGTCTGTGTAGAGATGGGAAGGAGAATTAAAGTGTCCAGCAACCGGGAGATCAGGTTGTTTCACGCGGGCTGAGCAAAGGTGTTCCGCGAAACAATCGCCCAGTCTGTGCTTGGTGTCGCCGATATATATGAGTCCACGTCTTGAACAACAGATACAGTAGATGAGATTGGAGGAGGTGCAAGTGAATCTGCCTATCCTGAAAGGACTGTCGGGGTCCCTGGACAGAATCGAGGGAGGAGGTATAGCGACAGGTGTTACATCTTCTGCGGTTGCAGGGGAAGGTACCTTTGGAGGGGGTGGGTTGGGTGGGAAGGGATGAGTTAACCAGGGATTTGCGGAGGGAACAGTCTCTGCGGAAGGTGGAAAGGGGTGGAGATGGGAAAATGTGGCTCGGATGCCGTTGGAGGTGGTGGAAATTTTGGAGGATTATGTGTTGTTTGCGACGACTGATGGGGTGATAGGTAAGGACTAGGGGGACTCTTACGACTAGGAGGAGGGGGAGCAAGGGTGGAACTGCAGGGTACTGAGGAGACACGAGTGAGGGCCTCATCTACGATGGGAGAGGGGAACCTCCATTTCCTAAAGAATGAGGATATCTCGGATGTTCTAGTATGGAACACCTCATCTTGGGCGCAGATGCGGCATAGACAGGAATTGGGAGTAGGGGATAGAGTCTTTGTAGGAAGCAGGGTGCAAAGAAGTGTGATCGAGATAGTTGTGGGAGTCAGTGGGTTTGTAAAGACATCAGTCAATAGTCTATTTTTTGTGATGGAGACTGAGATCAGGAAAGGGGAGGGAGGTGTCGGAGATGGTCCAAGTAAATTTGAGTGCAGGATGAAAATTGATGGTGAAGTTGATGAAGTCCATGAGTTCTGCATTGACCTTTCTGTCCTGGGCCTCCTCCATTGTCAGAGTGAAGCCCAGCCCAAATTGGAGGAACAGCACCTCATATTTCACGGGCAGCTTAAACACCAATGGTATGAACATTGACCTCTAACTTCAAGTACCTTTGCTTTCCCTTTCTCTCCCCTTCCCACTTCTCCCACCAATCTTACTGTCTCCGATTACATTTTATCTCTGTACCGCCCACTCCCCTGACATCAGTCTGAAGAAGGGTCTCGACCCGAAATGTCACCCATTCCTTCTCTCCAGAGATGCTGCCTATCCCGCTGAGTTACTCCAGCATCTATCTGTGTTTATCTCGATTTAAACCAGCTGCTGCAGTTCTGGTTTAAACTGAGCTGCAGTTTAATTTGCTAATGGTATGAGCTGATAAGTAACATGATGGTAGTGGAAAAGGATGAATGTGTAAATTATTGAAATGGGACAAAAAATATATAGATGTTTGCAATTGGGTGGAAGAAAATGTCTCGTTTGGCAAGAAATGCCTGCAAAACGTTTAGTTTGTAGAAGAATTAATTAAAGTAACACCTAAAATAGTCTGTTTTTTCAATTAGTTGAATCTTATGGATACTGAAAGTTGATATCAATGTTGAGTGGAGTTAGTTTTTCCAGGAAATGAAAATATTAAATTTTACTGAATTCTAATAAAATAAGGAAACAAAAGAAATTTGCCTTATTAATGTTAGTTTCAATTAAATTAAATGTGTCATAATAATATATTCTGATAAAGTTAGATATCTGCTTAAAGGTTTAAAAACTGAAGTCATCATGTTCACCCTTTATTCAGAATTTTGAGTGGTTTCTTTGGAGTTTGGTACTTGCATTGAACTTAAGATGCTATTTTCATGGAATTCTTACTTAACATGATATTACTCCACACCTAACCTCACAACTCTAGCATAAATAAGCAAGTAAATTCCACCCTGTACCACAATCTTGCTGAGTGCAACACAATTTAAGTACTATTTATGAATTCACAATAGTACTTAAGTACTATTCAATGAATTAAATCCATTTGAGACAGCCATCATCCTCCAGGTTGGTCCTCGTTTATGTTTTTGTTTTCAGTGTTCACATGCACCACGATGTTCACTGAATATATCCTCAGGACTCCATCCCCTTTATCATCAAGCATCTGGTAGCCTCTTTGCTCAGTCCCAGCACAATCCCATTTCCAAACACTGACTCCAGCGAGATCCTAGCACCATTTGCCTGAATCTGTCTCTAAACCTCAAACATTCTGTTTCTCTGTCTTAATCCAGAGGCTTTTGCAGAGGGGCTATGACCTCATGCACAATAGAACTTCACTGTTGAAAGCCCCCCATAAAACAGCACAAGTACTGCGTTATTTTCATGTTCCTCTGCCCTCTTATTCTTAATGGCAGAGAAGGAAGCCATTTGATCCATTGAGTATGCCGTCTCTCAGAGCAATCCCTTCAAATTAATTTCCCCACTTATTTCCATGTAACATATACTCTCTCACACTTGTTCTCCTACTGCGACCTGGCCAGTTAAATCACTGACCAGCATATTCTCGGGACGTGAGAAGAAACCAGAGCACCCAGACAAAACCCACATGGTCAGGGAGAATTTGCAAACTCCAAACTGACAGTAACGGAGGTCAGGTTGCTAGAGCTATGAGATCACAGCACTACCTGCTGTACCACAGTACCACTCTCTCTCTTCCAATCAAATATTCTAATTATTGCCAACAAATCTTTCTTTAAGTTTTGTTTTACAGAAAATTGCCATTGTCTGTGCATAGTTTATAATATATTGGTTTCACCAGTAACAGGATGAAATATAAAAATATTTTATAATCACATTGATGCACAGGGAGAAATCAAAGACAAAAAGAGGAAGAAAGGCAAAAGCCAGTGGAACAAGCAGTAAACTTCCCAAAGAACCTGAGCCTGTGCCTGAGCTGGATCCCAAGCCTGAGTCTGAGTCGAAGCCTGAGCCTGAACCTTGTCTAGAGCCAGTCCCTTTGCAAGAAGAAGAAGAAGAAGAAAAAGAAGAAGAAGAAGAAGAAGCAGCAGCCACAGGAAAAGTAGCAGAATTGAGTCCTGAAAGGGCCCCACGGCAGGAAAGTGTAAACCTGGGGATTACTGGGGATCTGGTTGCTACTTTAACAGGTACTCAACATGACCAGTTATGCATTACATAGCTGGTCCGAAGGATTGGGTCCACTTTATTAAACACTCAATTTAGTTAGCAACAAGTTATTTCATTCTAAAAAAATATTTGCATGCAAAGTATCAATGTTCCCTAGAAATTATATCAGGATTATAGAAAAACAATGTAGAATAAAGCTGATAAGAAGCAATGTGTTCGGCTATATACCTCATGAAATATTTAAAATACTGCCTGATAACCATGACTTAAATGCTTATATTGTCTTTTCACTTGGGGGATTATCATACCATACCTTAGCAATGAGAATAAAATACTGTATTCCTCAACTTTATTCCAGATGAGCTTGGAGAGAATACCCGTGTGAAAATACCAGAGATTTTACCACTGCAAGTAGAAGATGTGCCTGGGGAAAATCCTCCATTTTAAGAACAAATAGTTTTGTCTATGTAAAAACTACACATCTAAAAAATCGTTTTGAGTTTTATCTGATATTTGTTATTACACAGGGGAGATAACAATACCACTCACCCCCACAGGCCAAAACACTCTTTACTAGAAGGTATAAACTTGCATCCTGTCCCAATATATAGTTTGATACATCAGGGCTTCAACGAAAGTTGACACCTTTCTTTAATGTGCCACATTCTGGGAGGATGTGAAACCAAATCCCGACAATCTCCTGTTCTTTATGATGCATCGTGCAGAGAAAAACAAGAAATGGAAAAGGTAGTACTTTTAAAGTAAAAGAGAATTAACCCTATAGACAGGAATATTACAAGGAGTACTACGGGTACAGCCACAGGGCATTCAGGTCAACTGATCTAAGCAAGACACCATTTCAGAAATACAAAGCAGGTACAGCCATTTAGTCCTTTGCGACTGGTCAGGTTTTCAATAAGATCATGGTTAAGCCTAAGATTCTGAATCAAGAGAAAATTCAACGGTCCCTTATATACATTGCCTTCAATAAGGGCTTGACTGATTATATGCCTAAAGTTTTTCTTCTGAGGCCTCCTATCCTCCGATTCCCTCCATGTCCAAAAAAATGAATGGTCTCCACGTTGAATATATTCAGCCGGAGCTCTCATAATCTCATTCTAAATGGCTGACCCCTGAGACTGTGTATCCTGGTTCTAGACTCTCCAATGTGAGGAAATAGCTTTTCTGCATTTCCCTGTCAATTTCTATCAGAATAGATTATTTGTCATTCCATTAAAATGTACAGGCTAATCTTGGTTACTTTAGCAACTCCTTCATCCTAGGTGTGTATCTAGTGAATCTACGCTGCAAGACTACAAAACAATTGCATCCTTCTTTACATACAGAGCCCAAAAATCCACAGTACTCCAAATGAGCTATCACCAAATTCCTGTATAAGCTTATTAAAACTACTTCACAATAACGTTCACCATTGTGGATGATATGGAAATTGGTGATGTTGCTGATAGTGAAGGGGATAATTTTAATTTAATTGATCAGCTGGTAAGTTTCGTGGAGCAATGGTGGATTGTATTTAATCTTGGAAAATGTGAGGTCAAATAAGGTTAGAACATGCGCCATGAATGGTAGGACCCAAGGGAGCATTGAGGAACAGACCTTGATATTCAAATCCATTGATGTCTGTACGTGGCAGGACAGGCAGATGGGGGTTATGGGTGGCAAAGAAGGCATAAGGGATGCTGGCCATTAATAGATGCTGCATAAGAGCACAGAGGTCATGGTACAACTTTATAAGACATTGGTTATACAACATATTTTACATTAAGAATGGTGTGCAATTCTGGTTGCCACAGAATAGAACGGATGTTATTGCTTCAACAAAGTTGCTCGTGTGATTTACCCCGATGTTGCCTGGTATGGAACATTTCGATTATGAGGAGAGTCTGAATAGACTGTGTTTGTTTACGGAGTAAAAAAGGCTTGGGAGTTTGGAAGAGAAACTGCTAGAAGTATACAAAATTATAAGAGGCATAGATAGGGTGGACAGTGAGAAATATTTCCCATAAGAGAAGTCTAAAACCAGAAAGTTTAGGTTTAGTTTTAGATATATAGCATGGAAACAAGCCCTATATCTTGCTGAATCTACGCTGACCATTGATCACCCATTCACAATACAATGTTATACTATGTTGTCACCCGCTCCCTACACATTATGGGCAATTTTATGGAGGCCACTTAACCTACAAACCCACAGGTCTGGTATGTGGGAGGAAACTAGAGTGCAAGAACGAAGCCGCGTGGTCACATGGAAAACGTGCCAACTCCAAATGGACAGCACCCGAGATCTGGATTTAATCTGGGTCTTTTGTGCTGTGAGGCAGCAGTTTTATCTGTTGAGCCGCTGTGCAGCCCCTTGAAGAGTAAATAGGTTAGAGGGTGATCTGAGGAAAATAAAATCATGCAAAGTTTGACAACAGTCTAAGAAGGTCATGAAAGCAGGTACACTGACAACATTTAAAAAGTATCTGAACAGCACCTGAATCACTAAAACATATAAAGCTATGGACTAAGTGTGGCAAATGGGATAATTATAGATGGGTACTTGCTGGTCAGCAAGGATGTGATTGACAGAAAAGCCTGCTCCATTCTCTGTGATTCAATTACTGTTTGCCTTCTTACTTGTTTGCTCTACTTGCATATTTATTTCCTATGTCTCATGATCAACGTATCAAGATCCATCCTTACACCAATATTCATTTGTTTCCTTTGGGTAGGTGGGTGTTGAGGACTTTATAAGTTTAATTTATAATGACCTCAACACTTTTCCTTGAAGTTTAACTGTCATCACAATGGTTAATTTTCCAAGATTAAGTATCCAAAAATCACAGTTGATGTATCTCCATATACATCTTTGCCCATTTCCCTTTGAAGGTACTTTGGGTAACAGAACTAATTCATGCATGCTTAATCTTATGTATCAGAATATTCTTGCAATCATTTCTCTCTCGTGTGTTTATCTGTCAACTGATGCATCTCATCTCTTCATCTTAATCACTCCATGTGATAGTGAGTTTCGCATTCTCACCGTCTCCGAGTGAAGGAGTTTCTTCTGAATTCCCCATTGGATGTATTAGTGAGAAAGATAAATGGATAACAAATGCAGTCAACTCCACTTTACAATTTTTTTCCCCCAATGTCCTTGGAAATTAACATTCCAAGAAATTCACATTCCAAGACACCCAGTATAACACACTTGGAAATTATACATTTCAGCTTCCTATACAGACTCCAATTTCAAAGCTGCAAGAAGAGAGCAAAATTCTCACTGAGTCAGAAAATGTGGTACAGAGATGCAACAATCCGATTAGCAACTGTAAGTTGCTCCCCTTAATGATGTAGGAAAATAACTGCAGATACTGGTACAAATCGAGGATATCACAAAATGCTGGAGTAACTCAGCAGGTCAGGCAGCATCTTGGAGAGAAGGAATGGGTGACGTTTCGGGTCGAGACCCTTCTTCAGACTGATGTCAGGGGGGGCGGGACAAAGAAAGGATATAGGTGGAGACAGGAAGACAGTGGGAGAACTGTGAAGGGGGAGGGGAAGAGAGGGACAGAGGAACTATCTAAAGTTGGAGAAGTCAATGTTCATACCGCTGGGCTGTAAGCTGCCCAAGTGAAATATGAGGTGCTGTTCCTCCAATTTCCGGTGGGCCTCACTATGACACTGGAGGAGGCCCATGACAGAAAGGTCAGACTGGGAGTGGGAGGGGGAGTTGAAGTGCTCAGCCACCGGGAGATCAGGTTGGTTAAGGCGGACTGAGCGAAGGTGTTGAGCGAAACGATCGCCGAGCCTGCGTTTGGTCTCGCTGATGTACAGAAGTTGACATCTGGAACAGCGGATACAATAGAGGAGGTTGAAGGAGGTGCAGGTGAACCTCTGTCTCACCTGGACTGTTTGGGTCCTTGGATGGAGTCGAGGGGGGAGGTAAAGGGACAGGTGTTGCATCTCCTGCGGTTGCAGGGGAAAGTGCCTGGGCAGTGGGTGGTTTGGGTAGGAAGGGACGAGTGGACCAGGGATTTACAGAGGGAATGGTCTCTGCGGAACGCAGAGAGGGGAGGGGATGGGAAGATGTGGCCAGTAGTGGGATCCCGTTGGAGGTGAAGGAAATGTTGGAGAATGATTTGTTGGATACACTGGCTGATGGGATGGAAGGTGAGAACAAGGGGGATTCTGTCCTTGTTACGAATGGGGGGAGGGGGAGCAAGAGCGGAGCTGCGGTATATAGAGGAGGCCCTAGTGAGAGCCTCATCTATAATGGAAGAGGGGAAGCCTCGTCAGTCACTAGGCTGTCTCCTGTGATGGAGATAGTGAGATCCAGAAACGATCGGGAGATGTCGGAGATGGTCCAAGTATATTTAAGAGCAGGATGGAAATTAGTGGTGAAATGTATGAAGTCAGTGAGTTCTGCATGGGTACAAGAGGTAGCACCAATACAGTCGTCAATGTAGCGGAGGTAGAGTTCGGGGTTGGGGCCAGTGTACGTCTGGAATAGGGATTGTTCGACGTATCCGACAAAGAGGCAGGCATAGCTAGGGCCCATGCGACTGCCCTTAGCTACGCCTCTGGTTTGGAGGAAGTAGGAGGAGTCAAAGGAGACGTTGTTAGGGGTAAGAACCAGCTCTGCTAGGCGGAGGCGAGTGTTAGTAGATGGAGATTGGCTGGTTCTGCAGTCGAGGAAGAAATGGAGGGTTTCAAGACCATTTTGTGGGGGATGGAGGTGTAGAGTGACTGGACATCCATGGTAAAGATGAGGGAGTGGGGGTCTGGAAACTGGAAGTTATTGAGGAGACAGAGAGCATGTGAGGTAGGTCATAGGATTTGACCAGGGGGATAGCATGGAGTCGAGGAAGGTGGAAATAAGTTCGGTGGGACATGAACAGGCAGAAACAATGGGTATGCCAGGACAGTTCTGTTTATGGATTTTAGGGAGAAGGTAAAATCGGGTCATGCGGGGCTGGGGAACGATAAGGTTGGAGGCATTAGAGGGCAGAGCGCCGGAATTGGTGAGGTCAGTTAATGATGTGCAGGATTGACAACACCTTTTCGACAGAAATTCAGTGTTAATTTTGTAAATGTTACAAGGCATTTCCCAATGAAGTAGTTCATTCTTATCAAATCTTTTATGTTCTGGATATGACTTTGTGACAATGTGATATGTTTTATACTGTGTAGTAGATACAAAAGAAAAAGTAATGTTAAAGGAATGGGAAAATAAAGAAATTATTTACCCCTGCATTTCAATAGATTGTTCAAATATTATCCCAGAGGACAACCGAATACTTTATTTAACTTTACCCAAAATATAATATTTCACTTTACTTAATGAAATGGTACCAATTTCTCTTCCTAACCTTAGGTACGCGTATTTACTGGTGATATAAATGATAGATTCTAAATCAGTAAATGGAAGTCTTTTGTAGTCATTTAATACAACAGCTGCAAAATTTGTCTGAGCAATTGTGAATTCACATGAAGCATGGAACCAAACTGCATAAATGATACTGTTTTAGTGTACTCAAGTTCAAATAATTCAAAGCTTTATGACTACATTTAGCATTCTTTACTTAAGCGTGCTTTTCCATTGCTTTGTTAATATTAATGTCACAGAGCCCTACAAGGCAAAGGAGCTGAAATAAGAACTAAAAATACTCAGAAGGTTAACCAGCCTCCATGGATACAGAGAAATCATATCTGCTAGATAACAATAGATCAGAACAGGTCAAAGATAAAGGCAGAGTATATTTAATGGAATAGCTGGCATGAAATGAGGGTTGGGGGAGTAGAAGTAAATGGTTTGTGATAGCATGGATGGCAGATGAAATTAGATTTTTAAAAAAGGACAGGACAATGTAAAAGAGTTGATAGACACAAAATGCTGGAGTTGCACAATGGGTCAGGCAGCATCTCTGGAGAAAAGGATTAGGTGACATTTTGGGCTGAGACCCTTCATCAGACTGAGAGTCAGGGAGGGGGACACTAGTCGACTGGAACATGTTCCAAGAAAGTTCCAGAGACGTAAATGAGTTTGCGGAAGCGGTTACGGACTTCATTGCCACAATAGCCGATACCATCATCCCCACGGTAAGGGTCAGTATCTTCCCTAACCAAAAACCCTGGGTGAACAGGTCTATTCGCGTGGCCTTGAATGCTCGCACCGCTGCTTACAACTCCGGCCTGGCATCCGGCAACATGGACGACTACAGGGGAGAGTCATACCGACTGCGAAGGGCAGTGAAGGACGCAAAAAAGAGGTACCGGGACAAGATGGAGTCACAGATGGAGCAGCAGGATACCAGGCGCCTTTGGCAGGGGCTACAGACTATAACTAGCTACAGGTCCAGCACCCCCTCAACCGGAAGTGCCGGCTCCTCCTTAGCTGATGACCTGAACTCTTTTTACGCACGGTTTGAGACGGGTAACACCACCAGCTCGCCGTCTAAAAACAACACCGAAGGGGCGCTGGCTAGCGAGGCTGGAGGGGGATCCACCGCCGGGGATGTGCACACATTCTCGGTGTCCGAGCATGAGGTGAGGTGGGCTCTGACGCGTGTGAACACGAGGAAAGCTGGAGGCCCAGATGGTATATCTGGGCGAGTACTAAAGTCTTGTGCTACTCAGCTTGCTCCAGTGCTCACCACAATATTCAACCTCTCCTTGGCAAAGTCCGTGGTCCCTGCATGCTTCAAAAGATCCATCATTATACCGGTGCCAAAGAATGCCTCTCCAGCGTGTTTAAATGACTACCGACCGGTGGCCCTCACCTCGGTTGTCATGAAATGCTTTGAGAGGCTAGTCAAGAAGCACATCTGCGCCCTCCTTCCTCGCAATATGGACCCACTACAGTTCGCATACCGTCCGAACAGGTCCACGGATGATGCGGTCTCCCAGGTTCTACACACACACTGGGAGGGAGGGAAAGCAAGTGCGGAGTTAGGGGATACCGAGAACACATGTGTGAGAGCCTTATCTATGATAAAAGTGGGGAACCCCTGTTCCCAAAAGAATGAGGACATCTTAGATGTTCCTGTATGTCCTGTGTTGGCCACAGATGCGGCGGCGATGGAGGAATTGGGAGTAGAGGATATAATCTTTGCAGGGTGGGAAGAAATGTAGTCTAGATAGCTGTGGGACTCAGTAGTTTTGAAATAAACGTCAGTTGATAGTCTATCCCCTGTGATGACAGTGAGATCAAAAAAGAGGAGGGAGGTGTTGGAGATGGTCCAAGTGAATTTGAGAGGAGGATGGAAATTGGTAAAGTTAATGAAGTTCATGAGTTCTGTAGGGGTATAGGAGGTAGCTTCGATGCAGTCATGAATGTAGCGGATATAGAGTTCCGGGATAGGGCCAGTGTACGCCTGGAACACCATCTCCATCTCAGGAGATGGCCTGGGTCCATTTTTAATTTATGTCCTCTTGTTTTGGGTTCTATTGGAGAATATAGTTTACTTTAGTTAGAGATGAAAACATGCCCTTGGGCCCACCAAGTCTGCACTGACCATCTAGCACCCGTTAATATAGATTTTCTCTATATGCAATTTTTAAAAATCAACTTGAACATTTCAATAATGTGAAAGGATGAACTTTCAAATATTCACATTCTCCTAATATAATCACTGTGCATTGAAATGAGTTAGCGGCAGGTGCACATGGTGTTAATTGCGCTTTAAAATTGTTAACAGTGCCATATGGTTCTTGCTGCTATCACACATGAAGCGCAGACAGTGCTCTTCGGTTACCAGAGCAACAACCATGAAACATTGGGACTATCTTTATCAGTATTTCACAGGGAGGGTCCTATTGCACAAAAGATTTGAAAGTTTACATTACATTCTTCTTGCTTTTAAGTTGCTTCACTTCGTTTACACAAGGGATTCACAAGCAATTGCCAAAACAGAGAATTCAAGTCCCAAAATATCAAAAGTTGATATATCAAATGAAAATAACTGTTGACATGGTATTGTTTTGTTTTGTTAAAATGCAACTTTTAATTTCATAGCCTGAAGAAAAGTCACAACCCAAAACATCACCTGTCCATTTCCTCTCAAGATGCTACTAACTCGTTGAGTTCTTCCAGCACTTTGTGTTTTGCTCTGAATTTCAAAATGAATTGAATCTAATGAGATAAGATTAATATGAGGCCATACATCCAAAGCACTGGACATAGTGAATGGTTAATGCAACCATGTCTATGGCAATAGACATGGCCATCACATTCTGAAGAAGTGTCTCGACCATCAGTCTGAAGAAGGGTCTCATTCTGAAACGTCACCCATTCCTTCTCTCCAGAGATGCTGCCTGTCCCGCTGAGTTACTTCAGCATTTTGTGTCTACCTTCGATTTAAACCAGCATCTGCAGTTCTTTCCTACTCATAGTCATTGAATCATACAGCATGGATAAAGGTCCTTTGGCTCAACTCGTACATGCTGACTAAGAAGCAAGATGAAAGCTTTGCTAATGTCTTGTACAATTGTAACATAACATCCTAACTTCGATATTCAATTCCCTGACTGATGAAGGCCAATGTTCCAAAAGTCTTCTTCACCACCCTATTTATCTGCAACACCACTTTCAGGGATCTATGTACATGTACTCCTGGATTTCTCTGCTCTACAACACTGCCCATGGCCCTAACGTTCACTGTAAATGTCTTGCCTGGTTTGATTTCTCAAAATGTAAGACATGACACCTATCTGAATTAAATTCCATTAACCATTCATCTGCCTACTTGCCCAGCTGATCAAGAATGCATTATTAATCTTGATAACCATCATTATCTATACCACCTACTTTAGTATCATCTGTAAACATACGAAACATGTTTTGTACGTTCTCATCCAAATAATTAATACAAATGATAAACACCAATCAGACCAGTACCAATTCTTGAGGCACACACACAGGCCTCCAGTATGAAATACAATCTTCCACCACCACCCTCTGTTTCTTACCAGGAAACAAATTCTGTATCCAGTTTGCCTGCTCTCCCATGTCATCTATCCTTCCAGAGCAGCCTACTATGCGGAACTTTAGTCCATATACACTACATCTACAGCCCTGCCATTGTTAACATTCTTGGATACTTTAAAAAACTCAATCAAATTTATGAGACATGATCTTCCATGTGCAAAATCATGCTGACAATCCCTAATCAATCCATGCCCATCGAAATGCATGTATAGCTTAACCTCAGAATCCTTGAGTAACCTTTCTACCACCAAATTTAGGATTACTGGTCCATATTTATCCAGATTTTCCTTTGCAGCCCTTTTTAAATAGAGACACAACATTATCCACCCTGTAGTCACCCAGCACCTCACTCATGTCTAAAGATTCATATATCTAAGCCGAAAGCAATTTCTTCTGTAATTTCCCAAAATGCCCTTGGATATATCTGATCAGGCCTGGGAAATTTATCTATCATCATATGTCTTAGAACATCTAGCACCTCTGACTGTAATACAGACTACCCTCAAGATATGTCCATTATTGTCCCAAGTTCCCTAGTCCTCATGTCTTCCTCTGCAGATGAGTAATATTCATTGAGGACATTGAATATACTTCACACCTACAATCTTTCTCCATTTGGATAAGAGTCTGCCTTTAGATTGCTCATACCAAATTAAACGACCGCACACCTTTCCACATTATACCCCAAAGGTCAAGTTGCCTTATTCATTCACCTTATTCATATCCTATTGAAGGATCCAAATATTCCCGTAACGTGCAATCCCACTTATTATTGTGCTATTAGCAAATTTGAACACATTATACGATGTTCCCACCATAAATAATTGAAGGCAAAGAAATGATCCTGAGTCGCTCCAGTAGGTATATACTTTCAGCCTGAAAAAGACCTATTTATTCCAACTTTCTGTCTTCTATGTGACAACCATGCTGATCATTGTGTCCTCAATTGATAAGAAAGCTACTAATGCACGTACTGTATATAGCTCCCTCTGTAAGTGTGGAGTAAATTCCATTTAAGAATCCAACTCTAATTATACATTGTGACAAGGGGTCTTTAGCCTGAAATGTTAATTATGTTTTCCTTTCCGCAGATGATCTACAGGCTTTCCTTGCCGCCTGACTTGCTAATAATTTTCTATTTTAGTTTCTATCTCTTTATTCCCCAATTGTATATGGTTCTCCAATGGCACAGTTCTACATCTTTGCACCCTTGCATTTGTGCCAAAAATGGGCCACTATCCTGAGCAGCAGTTGCATTCTTGAGGAGCCTGCATAGCCATGCAATATGTCCTATCCAGTACCTATTAAAAGGATTGAATCTCCTTAAGTAGGTATATTGATGCTGGGTAATTGTGTTATTACTGACTCAATGGCTTGCTCGCTGCCTACTCATCATCATGTTCTAAACAAAAAATGGTCAATGCCCTTTCCATACAATAATTTTCTCATCCTTCAAATAGAGCTAGAGAATAGAAATAGGCCCTTCAGCCCACTCATTCATGCTGGCCATATTGCCTAACCAAGTTAGTCACATTTGCCTGTGCCTGGACCATATCCCCCCAAACTTGTCCTATGCATGTGTAAAAGGATGTCACTCGTACGCAGAGTCTTTTACTAAATAAGTTTATTAATAGCACTACACACATTATGCCCTAGCTGTCCGTGGTCATCACTGGCACTAGAGAGCGGGCTGGAGGTGGGGAAGCTACAGTTATACAAGAGACCATGGGGAGTGGTTAGTAGTGGTGAGGTCACTATGTTAAAGGAACATGCACTGATCTACATCCTTCCTCTTGGAAACAAAAGCGACCACGGCTCATACGCTAGACTTAAACTATAAGCAGGGAGCAGATAGAATGCAGCACCGCACAGACTACTCGTACCCACCGTACCGGACAGGCGGCTTGACCACTCGCCCAGAGCGGGTGCGCAACCCCCCATCCCCTTCGGCCGAAGGAAGAGCAGGGACGGGTGCGGGTACCGAGGCAGGGGAACCAGGGGAAGGAGGAGAGCGGGGCGGCGATACCCGCAAACGCGCAGGCGAAGGAGGGGAAGGGGGCTGGGGCGAGCCGGGCACAGACAGTCGAGACGGCGCAGGTTGGGGCACGCGAGGATGGACGGGAGCAGGAGGCACATCAGGCACCGGTGACTGGATGGGAGGTGAATACGGGACCGCGGGAGGCGGTGCAGGCTCGTTGACCAGCATCAGGTGCTGTCGGGTACGACGGTACACGGTGCCCTCGTAATTAACCAGGTACGACCGTGGAGAGTCAGCATTGCCGACGACCACGGCCAGCCGGTGGTGACCCGAGGCGGACTCCATCCGGACAACCTGGCCAGCGAACAGAGGGGGAAGGGGACGGGACGATTTGTCAAAGGAGCGTTTCTGAATCACTTGCTTTTCGATGATGCGCTCCTTGACAGCTGCAGGGCTGCGAGCCGTTGGTTTCAGGGATTGCTGGGAGACGGGGATGGGGGGTCTAGTGGTGCGGGACATGAGGCGCTGGGCCGGGGAGCCGAGCGCGGGGTCCCGGGTGATGTTGCGGAGGTTGAGGAGGGCAAGGTACAAGTCAGAACTGGTAAACCGACAACGTTCCATGAGTTCCTTCGCGCTGCGGACAGCGCGCTCTGCAAGTCCATTGCTTTGCGGGTATTCGGGGCTGCTGGTGATGTGGCGAAAGTTCCACAGGGTGGCGAAAGCGGCAAACTCCGCGCTGGTAAACTGGCTCCCGTTGTCGGACTGGAGGGATGCCGGGGAACCAAAGGTAGAGAAGTGGCGGCGAAGCTTCCCGATGACGGCAGCAGACGTGAGGGACGGCAGCAGGTCCACCTCGAACCAGCTGGAGTAGGAGTCCACCAGGACCAGGTAGTGTTTGCCACGCCACTCGAAAATGTCGGCGGCAACAGCCATCCACGGCAACTCGGGAGCCGGCTGCTGCAGGAGAGGCTGGCGCTGCTGATGAGGTAGTAGGCGGTTGCAGGCAGCGCAGGCGGAGACCCTGTCCCGGATGTCCCGAACCATGCCAGGCCAGTAAAATTGTGCTTGGGCCTGGGATAAAGTGGCCTCCACCCCGGGGTGTCCGTTGTGGGCAGTCTTGAAGTAGTGATCTCGCAGCGCGGCCGGCACCACGACCTTGTGACCCTTCACCACTACGCCCTCGTGCAGCACCAGTTCATCCCGAACCAGGAAGTAGGGCACGGCACCAGCCGGCAGGGAAGACCGTCGGTCAGGCCAGCCACGGCGGATGACGCTCTCCAGCTGTTGCAGGGCAGGATCAGCGGCAGTGTGTGTGACCAGGGACTGCATCTGCCAAGATGGAACGATGTTGACGTTCAGCACCATCAGGTCAGCCGATTCGTACGGATGGCGGGAAATGGAAGGTAGTGGGGCACGGGACAAAGTGTCTGCCACGAACATCTCCTTGCCCTTGCGGTACACGATATCGAAGGTAAAGCGCTGAAGCTGCAGCATCATTCGCTGCAAACGGGACGAGGCTGCGTGGATGGGCTTGTTCAGAATAGAGACCAGCGGTTGGTGGTCAGTTTCGATGGTGAAGGTGTTGCCCAGAACGTAGTCTTTGAATTTGGAGCACGCGAACACCACGGCAAGGAGCTCTTTTTCAATCTGCGCGTATCGCTGTTCAGCAGGGGTCATTGTGCGAGAGGCATAGGAGACTGGCAGCTGCCGGTCGTCATAGAGCTGCAGGCAGGCAGCACCAAGGCCGAACCGAGATGCATCGCAGGTGAGGACGATTGGCCTGTTCAGGTCGAAAAACTGCAAAGTGGGGGTCCGTGCGAGTCTCGACTTCAGGGCCACGAAGGCCGACTGGTGGTGCGGGAGCCAGGCCCAGGCATATTCCTTCTTGGTCAGCTCCCTCAGGGGGGCACTCAGTTCGCTGAGGTCGGGTATGAACTTGCCTAAGTAGTTGACCATGCCCAGAAAGCGCTGCAGGCCGGGCACGTCAGTGGGAGCGGGCATATCGGTGATCGCCGCCGTCTTCTCGGGGTCTGGCTTCAGGCCCCCCGCCGTGAAAACATGGCCAACGTAGGTGACTTCCTCAACGCGGAATCGACACTTCCGTTGATTGAGTTTGAGATTGATCTCACGAGCCCTGTCCAGGACTTGGCGGAGGTGTCGGTCGTGCTCGGCGACGTCCCTCCCGTACACCAGGATGTCATCCACAATGATGGCGCACGGCAACCCGGCAAACAGCTGTTCCATTGTACGCTGGAAAACCTCGCTTGCTGAGTTGAACCCAAAAGGCATGCGGAGGAAACGGAACCTGCCAAAAGGTGTGCTGAAGGTGGTCAGGAAGGAGGAACGTGCATCCAAAGGGATCTGCCAAAAGGAGCTCTTGGCATCTAGGACCGAGAAAACTGTGGCTGGACCAACTGTGCCGCGACGTCCTCCACCGTCCGCATGGGGTAGTGCGGGCGTTTGATAGCCAGGTTCAGGTCTTTTGGGTTGATGCAGATCCTGATCTCGCTCGCATCCTTCTTGGCAGCGACCACCATGGTGGAGACCCACTGGGTGGGGGCACTCACCTCCTTGAGGATGCCCATGTCCACCATGCCACGTAGTGTGGACTCCACGCGGCCCTTCATGGCAAAAGACACACGGTGGGCCGGTCTAACCACCGGGTTGACCAGCGGGTCAACAACGATCTTGTAGGCACAGGGCAGCTTCCCCAGGACGTCATCAAATCGGTCGGGATACTCGATCAGGGGGTCCATGGGGGCCTCCACCAGGTGGATGTCGCGGTGGAATGAAACCAAGCCAAAGTCCTGGCATGCACGGGCGCCCAGCAGGGTGACGTTGTCAGATGCTAGCAGGAGGAACGTGAGGGGCCGAGAGGTCTTCAGAACAGTACAGATAACCGTTGCCTTCCCCACGGCAACCAGAACACCTCCCCCATAGGCATGAAGGCGGGAGTCGTCAGGAGTAACCCTCTCCCCCGAGCTTATCTGCTCGAAGAGGCCAACAGACATAACATTTGCAAAAGCACCAGTATCGACCTTCGCAGGGAAGGAGTGTCCATTGACAGTAACATGCACGGAAGGATCCGTTATCAACGCAGGTGCACCCAAAAGCGAAAACACTGTATCTGGATCGGGGAGTTCCTCGTGTTGGTGCTGGGAACCGGTTGCGCTATCACTGTTCGCAAGGTTGTTTAGACTCCTTCTAGGAGCAGGGACAGGTCTCCCACGAGAACGACAGGCTGCAGAGAAGTGGTTCATTTTCCCGCAGGAATTACAAGTTTTGCCCTGCGCTGGGCAAACGTTAAACTGGTGTGACGAGAAGTTGCAGTTTGGGCACCGGCGAGGGGTGACCGTAGTGGGCGCGGAGGGGTCGACCCTGACCGGCGGGGCATTTAGCCGCCGGCGTCCGGTGAAATTTATGTCATGGGACGCCGGCCGAGATACTGAGGCAACAGCAGAAGCCATGCGTGCAGCATGCACGGCGTCCTTTAGCGACAGGTCAGGCTTCATCAGGAGCTCGTCACGTAGCTTGCAGTTTAGGAGACCGTTGACCAGGACGTCCCTGATCATCTCGTCGGGTGTGATCTTTTCAAGGCGGCACCTCCGAGCCATATGCCTCAAAGAAGCAATGAAGGTGTCAACGTGCTCCCCAGGAGCCTGACGACGCGTGAAAAAGTTAAAACGCTCGATAATGTTATTGGTGGGTATATCACACAGGGCAGTGAACTTGGCCATGAGACATACCGGGTCGTCGCGGTCCTCCGGAGGGACGAAATCGAACGAAGCATATCGTTCCATTGCCTCCGGACCAGCCAGGTTGAGGAGCAGGTGAGCTCGTACTGCAGCAGTTGCATCAGGATGGGCAATCGCGATATAGTGTTCGTAGTCCCGCTGGAAGACCGTCCAGCGGTGCACTATGTCCCCATCGAAAACGAGCGTGTCCGGACGACGACACGAGGAAGCCATAGCAAAGTGGAAGGAGGGGACACAATTGGGAGAAACAAATAATAAAATAAAAACCGATAAACAGGAGACGCAAGTCTACCGATCTGACACCATGTAAAAGGATGTCACTCGTACGCAGAGTCTTTTACTAAATAAGTTTATTAATAGCACTACACACATTATGCCCTAGCTGTCCGTGGTCATCACTGGCACTAGAGAGCGGGCTGGAGGTGGGGAAGCTACAGTTATACAAGAGACCATGGGGAGTGGTTAGTAGTGGTGAGGTCACTATGTTAAAGGAACATGCACTGATCTACAGCATGTACCTGTCCAACTGTTTTGTTGTAATTTTACCTGTCTACTACAGATTTAGTGTATCAATCTGTTTTGCTTGAATTCTCCTGTTTGTCATCCAAACGGGTGGACATTGTCTGGTCCATAATGAGTATTGACCTCCAACCATCACAGGGATCTACACAAAGTGCTGCCTCAAGAAGCCAGGCAATATCATCAAATAACTGAACCACCCTGGCAATGCTCTCTTCTCACTACTACCATTAGAAAGAAGGGACAGGAGCCTGAGAACCATTACCTCAAGGTTCAAGAACAGCTCCTTCCCATTAACCATCAGGCTCCAGAACCGCACCGCACAATCCTCACCACAACCCATCCTCAACATCAAACTACTATTTGCTTCCTATCAGCTGTATTACTTTCTTCGGTCTGGTTATGGTCAGGTTACCTAGTAAACTGATAACATATTGTACTATTGTTCATTATATATTTATTTGTTGTATTGTTGCAGTCAGTGAGAATTTAATTGCTCCATTCCAATGCAAATGACAATGAAAGACTCTTGGCCTAAATATTCCTGCATGCTCATTCTGAAAAGGTCTTAACATTTCAACCTTAAACCATCTCTTTCGATCCTGTTTGCACTTATCCAATATTAAAGTGCACTCTCATCTATGGTGTGTGGGGATAATAAATTTGCTAGCATTACAAACATACAACAGGTAGAAATGTCCTATTTCGACTTTCACAAATATACACTGTCCTCCCCAGGACCTCAATTTACTTCATTTACTTTAAACAACATTTGCATCCATTTCATTTTTCAGGATCTGAGCATAAATGACAAGGCCACCATTTATTGCCCTCCTAATTGTTCTTGGACTCTGTGGCTTGTTGGACAATTTTAAAGGACATTTAAGAGACAGCCGTATGTACAGTGTGACAGTTGCAACCTCTCATATATCTTTGCTCAGCAACTTCCCCCACATGTTCACAAACTGCCATGTTTTCCCTAACACTCGATTACTGCCTTGATACTTCCTCAGCAGTAGATGCCAATCCTTGTCATCAATGTGACATTGGTAGGTTCCTCATGTTGCTATTGAATAAGGCAAATAACAAGATGAAGCTTTTTGTGAACCATCTTTACTGATGGTATGTAATAGTCGACAAACAACAATGGCCAATACATAAATGTATCAAAAATCATGTCACATGGTACAGATAGTTCTTGACGATGTAAGCACATTCAATATATACCATAGTTAGGTTCCCACCCCCCTGACAATCCAGTGAAAACTCTTCCCAGCTGCAATAACAATCCTCTCATCAAGTCCCTGCCCTGTGGAATTGCAAGCTGTTTGGATTGTACTGATCCCATCTCCCCAGAACTGGTCCCAATGCCACATGATTCCAACATGCTCCCTTCCACATGATTCCAACATGCTCCCTTCTGAACCATCTGCTAGGCTACACAATCATCATTGTCTCCTTCTTCCGTGCTTACTGACATACAGTATGATAATAATAATTTTGAAATTACTGCCTTTAACATCCTAATTGTTAAACCCCTCCAATGTGGATCACACACAATGTGTGACCCCTATCCCATTGGATTGTTCTGCAGCCACTCAGCGACATCCTTGAATCTGGGACTTGGAAGGCAAACACAGCATTGTGAAATCACGATACGGAAAAAAACTGCATCTCTGTCAAGATAAGAGATTGAAAAAAAGTTGCCCCCAACTCCCCCCCCCCCCCCCCCCACATAAAACAAACCAATGAACACTAGAACATACTTTTAACACACACTTAAAATAACAAAACAGAAGAAACGACAGACTGTTAGCGAGGCAGCCATTGCTGGTGGCGCCACTATCATTGCCTACCATTCCCTATCATTGTAACTTTTCCAACCCCTTCCATGGCACTGTAGTATGGGGAGGGGGTGGGAGTCCCACCCAGTGGAAGTCCTACCCCCTCCCCATACACAGTGCCATGGATGACTCAGATTGTCCTCCTTTGCAGAACCATTGTTCCTTTCAGTATTAATCTAAGAAAACTTTGATTAAAAGCAAGCCAACCAAAGACACTGAAAAATGGCCAGTCCATAATTCATTTTAGTCTGGCTCTGAGGTAGGAACAGTGGAAGAAAATCAGACAACAGCTAAATGCTTTCCAGGCAGTTCTAATTATATTCGATTGTAAGGTAAATCTTTGAAACTCTGCAATATGCTATTACTTTGTGAAGGAGAGTATGTGGTTCCTCATCAGTGCCCAGCAGACTGATTGCTCAAATCTGCTCGACTAATTGGGCTCTGTTTTGCTGCATGATGTGATGCAATTCAATAAAAATGTACAGCACCGAAGCAACCTTCACAGTGATTGCCTCAAGTTCAATATTGCTTATAAGGGCAGTCACTCACTCTGTGTATAGGATGACATGAAGCACATTAATTTGAAAATTCTTGCTGCTTGCTTGTTTGCCAATTGTGCAGAACTGTATATCTCATGCCTTTCTTTAAAAAAAATGGTACTCTGATAGTGTCATTTGACAAAGGGCAAATTAAAACATGATAATGGTCTCAGAAAGCAAAGGAATATATGGCTTAGTTGGGAACACTATCGACTGCTGGTAGATTTTTTGTTCATCCCACTCAGGGATGAGCATGAAAATGCAGGTTGACGCATCACTGCGTTACTGTCTGAAGTGATGAGCTGCTGAAAATCCCACCAGATAAATGTAAAGGATCCTGTTTCTCAGATCATCATTTATCCTTCAATACTTAGAAACAATGAGGCACATTATTTACGATGTCACTGTGAGTGGATCCTTATGGTACATAAATTGTTTACCATGATTCCCACATTACAGCAGTAACCAAGCACCAAAAATACTTCATTAACCATAAAGGGCCACAGGATGTCCTGAGGTCTTGTAAGCCCACTGAAATGCCAATTGTTCCTTTGATCATTTAAGTACTGTAAAACTGACACATCGGAATTGTTTACATTTCTACACCATTTTCATGGCACCATTTGTTTATTGTTTTTCTTGCCACTTCGCTCTGCAGGTCCGAAGCACACAGTGATCTTTAATTCAAGGTAACTGGTTGTAAGATAATATTTCTCTATGAATAGTACTTTAGCTCCCTCTGGAGTATTTGCAAGAACATACACTGACTGAGGCCAGACAACCAAGGTCGTCTTTCATGAGTATTTTATAACTGTCCCATAAGAAGCTTTTATTTTGGTGTATGAACTTTGTGCTTAGTGAAGGAATCTTGTGCTGGCAGTAAAATGCCTTACATTTGCATGCCTTCAGATTTTACTAAATATTATTATTCTTAGATGGTCTTTGGGATCGATCACTATCTTCTTTGTCTTGCTGACATTGAGGGAAAGGTTGTTGTCTTGACACCAAGTTATGAGTTTCTCAATTTCCTTCCTGTACTCCGTTCCTTCATTATTTAATATCTAGCCCACTATAGTGGTGTAGTCTGGAAATTTGTAAAATTGAGTTGGATTTGTATTTGGCTGCACAGTCGTGGTTGTATAAGAAATAAAAAAGGTGAATGAGAATGCATTATTGCAGATTATCATATAGAATGATTTGTCACCTATCCTCACTGATTGTGGTCTGTTGGTCTGGAACTTGAGGATCCAGTTGCAGAAATTTTTGCGCCAAGTGGCTGCTCCAGGTTCCATGAGTTTGGAACTCAAATTTACTTGGACCATCTCTGACACCTCCCTCCTCTTTCTTGATCTCAGTCTCCATCACAGGAAATAGACTATCGACTGATTACAAACTATTACAAACCCACTGACTCCCATAACTATCTCGACTACATTTCTTCGCACCCTGCTTCCTGCAAAGATTCTGTCCCTAACTTCCAATTCCTCCGTCTACGCCGCATCTGCTCACAAGATGAGGTGTTCCATACCAGGTCACCAAGATGTCCTCATTCTTTAGGGAACGGGGGTAACATAGTTCTTTAGGGAAACATTAGACTGGGCAATCATTTCGCTGAACACCTTCACTCAGCCCGCCTGAACCTACCCGATTTTCCGGTTGCTAAATACTTTAATTCCCCTTCCCATTCCCACAGACTTTTCTGTCCTAGGTCTCCTCCATTGCCAGAGTGAAGCTAACGCAAATTGGAGGAACAGCATCTCATATTTTGCTTGAGCAGCTTACAGCTCAGTGGTATGAATATTGATTTCTCTCACTTCAGGTAGCCCCGGCATTCCCTCTCTCTCATCCCTCCCCCATCTGTCACACTACCTTCTCGTTTTCACCCAACAGCTAACAATGTCCTTTATCATCGTTATTTTTTTGCATATCTTTTATTCATTGTTGTTTATCTCCCTACATCATCTATATCTCTCGTTTCCCTTATCCCTAACCAGTCTGAAGAAGGGTCTCGACTCAAAACGTCACCCATTCCTTCTCTCCAGAGATGCTGCCTGTCCCGCTGAGTTACTCCAGCTTTTTGTCTCCATGAGTTTGGAGGTGTGCTTGATGGGATAATGGTATTGTCAGGATGGGGGAACACACATCTAGCTCCCTCACCCTGAACATAGGATCCCCCCAGGGCTGCGTCCTTAGCCCCCTACTGTACTCCCTGTACACACATGACTGTAGGGCCAGGTTCAGCTCAAACTCCATCATCAAGTTTGCTGATGACACTGTGGTGGTGGGCCGGATCTCCAACAACGATGAGAAGGCCTACCGGGAGGAGGTGGCTGATCTGGCACTCTGGTGTCAGGACAATAGCCTCCTCTTGAATGTCACTAAAACAAAGGAGCTGATTGTGGACTTCAGAAGGGCTAAACATCCAAGGACGTACACGCCACTGGAGATAAATGGGTCTATTGTGGATAGGGTGAGCAGTTTCAAATACTTGGGAGTCCGCATCGCAGAGGATCTGACGTGGGCAACGCACATTGCCGCACTGGTGGGTAAGGCTAAGCAGCGCCTTTACCACCTTAGACAACTGAGGAAATTCAGAGTGTCGCTGAGGATCCTTCATTGCTTCTACTCTGGGGCTGTAGAGAGCATCCTGTCCGGCAACATTACAGTCTGGTTTGGGAACAGCTCTGCCCAGGACAGGATGGCCCTGCAGAGAGTAGTGCGTTCGGCAGAACGCACCATGGGAACTACACTCGTCCCCCTGCAGGACCTATACATCAGGAGGTGCAGATCCAGAGCAAGCAAGATCATGAGGGACCCCTGCCACCCCAGTAACGGACTGTTCCAGATGCTACGGTCAGGCAAACGCCTCCGCTGTCACGCTGTGAAAACGGAGAGGATGAGACGGAGCTTCTTCCCACAGGCCATCAGGACCGTCAACTTTGATAACCCCAGAGACTAAATTTTTGTCGACACTTTTTGTGCTATGTTTAGTAACTTATTAACTTTATTTATATGCTGTAACTGTAATTATTTTTGTGCACAACCCGCAGGCATTGCCACTTTCATTTCACTGCACATCGAGTATGTGTATGTGACAAATAAATTTGACTTGACTTGACTTGATTTGACTTGAAAGCAGAGCTGTAGTCTATGAATAGATGTCTGATGTAGGTATCTCTCTTATTCAGGTGTTCCAGGAATGAATGTAGGACCAGGGTGATGGCATCAGCCGTGGACCCGTTGTGGTGGTAGGCAAATTGCAGTGGGTCAAGGTTTCTTGGTAGACAGGATTTAATGCGTTCCATGACCCCAGCCTCTCTAAGTACTTCATGATGGTGGATGTCAAGGCCACTGGTTGGTAGTCATTAAGGCATGAGATCTTGCTTTTCTTCAGCACCCGGATGATAGTGGTCTTCTTGAAGCAGGTGGATTCTTCAGAACGAAGCAGGGAGAGATTAAAGATGTCCACGAACACTTCCGCTAGTTGGTCCACGCGTCCAGGGACTCTGTCCAGGCCAGTTAATCTTCAGGAAGACCAATCTAACTTCTGCAACAGTGACCCTGGGAAGTGGCACACTGGAGTCTGATTGAACAGACGTCATTGCCCCGCTGGCCTTCTGATTAAAATGAGCATTAAATGCATTAAGCTCATCAGGTAGCACTGTACTACTAACAGCGATGACTTCACTTTGCAGCCAATTATAGTATTCAGACTATGCCACAATCTGTAGCTGTCCAAATGATTATAGTGGGTCTCATGTTTGCCCCGATTTTGTCTCTTGGCATTCTTGTTGGTTTTGTGAAGAGAAAGAGAGTGTTAGAGAGAAGGGCATGGATGGCTATATGTGATTTTATTCAATTTTATTAAAGCCATTTACTAAAGTCGTTAATCATGAAGTTTGAAGAAACTTCCTTGAATTTAGCTGCTTGTTGAAATCAGTATTCTTATCATGTGTGCTTCATGATGACATGCCATGATCCTTACTAACATGTCTGCACCAGAGCCAATCTGAAAGCAGCCCAGTGCCAAGTAAGGAAGCATTATTACCCAACTCATTTTTCAGGATAATTCATCAAAGTGCTGTACCTCACCTCAGCTATGTCTCCTGCTGAGGTGAAACTAATCTGCAGAAGTGCAAAGTATTAACAGTAGAGAAGCAGCCAATGTGGTCCAATGAGATTGTTGCTTTTTATCTTCCTCTCACTGTACTTCATCTTATTTGATCAGAGTATCCTACTATCCCCAAAGCAACAAAGAAAACTGCAGCTGCTACATATTGGAAATAAAAACAACTAACTGGGAAAGGACAATCAGGTTTAACTGTTTAATACAGAGGATGATGAAAATTTAGGAAGAAAATAATGCAAAAATGGGCATGGTTGAATTTGGTTGACATTTTAAAGAGGGGGTGCCTGGGACTGAACAGGCAGACTGCATTTTTTCCCCTTAGATCAAAAAGCTTTTGGTTCACAAAGAAAACCACAGTTGAACCAAGACCTCTCTCACCCATGTCCACTCTTAACATACATTTATAGTGAGAAACGGCATGCAAATAAGTCATCCCCTTATTGGGTCTGCGCTGAGCACCAAGCATACATTTTAACAAAATCTAACATTGCAATTTTATTCTCCCAAAATGTCCCTTAATTCCCCCCAGATTCTATCATTGCCTATATACTTGGGGAAATTTACAGCAGCCAATTACCTACCCATCTGTATATTTTTGGGATGCGAGAGGAGACCAGAGCACCAAGGGCAAACTTACCCGGTCATGAGATGAATGTGCAAACTTCACACAGACAGCACCTATACATACAATCTAGTCTGAAACTTAAATATACAATGGAAAGAATAGAAACAATTGGCATCCCCACTGTTCTTCACTCCATGTGGCTCATCTTATTTCTTGAAAAGATTCAGGGATCTTTTGGTTTGTGACTCACTGTCCGGAGAATAAACTTACTAGACCCCATATCACCCATTATTCCTTTTCCTCTGCAATTGTTTATTTGTAAGTAACAGCTTGAATTGATCTGGCACCTTTTAAATAATACTTAATAAGACACTTAAAGTTTTGAAAATATTTTTGAGAACTTTGCGTCTCAACAGTAGAAGGCAGTCACTAAAGGAAAATTGATCAAAATCTGCCAACTATCAGAGATTGTATTTGGAGCATAGAGACTTTACAAGACTGTAGAGAATCAGAAAAGATTATAAACACTCAGCAGGTCAAAGCAGCATTTGTGAAGATCTGACAAAGGATCTTCAACTCGAAGCATTAACTTGTTTTCCTTTTTCACATATGTTGCCTGACCTGCAAGTCATACAACATGGACACATGCCCTTCCACCCATCTTGCCTATGCCGACCAAGATACCTTATTTACACATCTGCCCGCCCTTCTTGGCCCATATCCTTCTAAACCCATTCATGTCCCTCTCCAAATGTATTTGAAATGTTTTATAGTACCTGCCTCAACTACCTTCTCTGGCAGCTCGTTTCAGATACCCACCAGCCTCTGTGTGGGTTAGCGCTGCTCAACTCTGCGTGCGAGGGTGGCCATCAACAACACCTCTAGCAGAGAACAAACCAGGCCGCGAAAGCAGAACCGCCCCGCCCCCGCCATCCAGCCCGTTACCATGGGAACAGAGGCGCTCCGCCGGACCCGGGTCGCGTAGGAGCGCCGGCGCCGCGCGTGTCACGTGCCGGCGGCGGGTGCTTGTGTCATGGCCGCGGCGGTCGGGAGCGGCGGTTGTAGCACCGCGCGCGCGCCCTGGCCGGTGGAGCAGGCGCGCGCCCTGAGAGCAGAGCTGAAGAACATGAGGTGAGCGACCGGGCGGCCGCCGGCGGTGGTTGGTGTCTGGCACCAGTGGCGGGCCGAGGAGCGGCGGCATCTAGTCCCCGGCACCAGTGGCGGGCTGAGGAGCGGCGGCATCTAGTCACCGGCACCAGTGGCGGGCCGAGGAGCGGCGGCAACTGTCCCTGGGAGCGACTGGCTGGCCGTAGCTGGTCCCTGGGACCGACTGGCCGGCCGCCCGCCCGCTTCCCCCTCCACCCCCTCCACCTCACCAGCGGCCCAGAGCGGCTGGAGACACTCGTCCTTCTTGTCTTTGCAGAGCCCTCTACCCGTTACCGAACCATTTGGTAGATCGATGGAGTCTCGACCCGAAACATCACCTACTCCTCTCTAGAGATGCTGCCTGACCCGCTGAGCTACTTTTGTGTCCATCTTTGGTGTAAACCAGCGTCTGCTGTTCCTTCTTACACATTTCGGTAGCCGTTACGATCGTGCTGATCTGTCACACATCAACAACGCAAGCCCTTCTACCCAACTCCCTCATGCCAACCAAGATGCCTTATCATATCATCATATCATATATATACAGCCTTCTTGAGTAGTTGATTAATTGGCAGCTTGGCAGCAATTTCATTGGATCCGTATGCACTCTTAATTGACCGATACTGGATGGAACACTCAAATTTTAACACACCCAACCTTTTCCTTGGCTTTTGTATTTGTGATCTTTCAACTCTTCCATTGGTGTAATGATGGCAAGGTCATAATTAGTGCATGTTTTTTTATCTAGAAGAAATGGAGACACAAGAGACTGCAAATGCTGGAATCTTGAGCAAAACCAAAATGCTGGTGGAACTCGGCATGTCAGATAGCATGCGTGGAGGGAATGACATTTTGGGTTGGGACTGACCAGGACAAAGATATCTGACCTGAAAGGTTTTCTGCCCAATCCCTCCACAGATGATACCTGACCTCTGAGTTCCCCAACACTATTTGTATCCTGAAAAGGAGATGGTGGGCTGCTTTTCTGTGCTTCACAGTGATTGTAAGTGCAACTGTATTGCCCATTACAAAGGGAGCAAATCTGATGGGGTGCAGTAGAGTCCCATTTGCTTGTAATTGACCCATATCCATCTAAACCTCGTGTGTAGGAAAGAACTGCAGATGCTGGTTTAAATCAAAGGTAGACATAAAATGCTGGAGTAACTCAGCGGAACAGGCAGCATCTCTGGAGAGGAATGGGTAATGTTTCGGGTCGCCTCTCGGTTCATGAATCTGTCTAAATGTTTGGGGTCACTACTTGAAGTGCCATGGTGTGCAATGGGAGATCTGAAAAGCAACAATGTGATAAAGCAAATAAAAGCACAAGAAATGCCAGAGAAACTCAGCAGAACTGGAAAGAAGGCGAATGAAGCTTGTAAAATAGCAGGGTCGGTGTGAGATGTCGTGTTTTAGGAGGTCGAATGTAAACCAAAAGTATAATGTCAAGACCCTTAACAGCATTGGTATACAATGATCTTGCAGTCCAAGTCCATAGCTCCCTAAAAGTGGCAACACGAGTAGAGATTGTAATAAGGAAGGTGTTTGGTATGCTTACCTTGAAGGGTCTCGATCTGAAACATCACCTATCCTTGTTCTCCAGAGATGCTACCTGACTTGCTGAGTTGCTCCTGCATTATGTGTCCTTTTTTTCATTGGCTGGGCTACTGAGTGAAAGAATCAGGAAATCGTGTTGCAGATTTACAGAGCTACGGTTAGGCTGCATTTGGAGTATTGTCTATAGTTCTTGTTGCCCCCATTACAGGAAGGATGGTGGAGGTTTTGAAAAGGTGCAGAGGAGGTTTGCCAGAATGAGTTCTGGATTAGGGGGCATTAGATGCAGGGAGAGGCTGGACAGAAATGCCAGAAGTTTTGGGGAGACCTGATGGAAGAAAAGCAACTTATGAGAGGCATAGATGGGGTAAACAGTCATAACATTTTTCCCAGGATGGAAACATCAAGTATTAGAGGATATGGGTATAAGGGGTGAGGGACAAAGTTTAAAGGAAATGTGCGGGGCAAGTTTTTTTACACAGAAAATGGTGGGTGACTGGAATGGGATGCCAGCGATGGTGGTGGAGGCAGATGCGATAGTGGCGTTTAGGAGGCTTTTAAATAGGCAGGCGGATATACAGGAATGGAGAGATATAGTTTAACTTGGTAGTATAAGAAAATAACTGCAGATGCTGGTACAAATTGAAGGTATTTATTCACAAAATGCTGGAGTAACTCAGCAGGTCAGGCAGCATTTCGGGAGAGAAGGAATGGGTGACATTTCGGGTCGAGACCCTTCTTCAGACTGATGTCAGGGTGGCGGGACAAAGGAAGGATATAGGTGGAGACAGGAAGATAGAGGGAGATCTGGGAAGGAGGAGGGGAAGAGAGGGACAGAAGAACTATCTAAAGTTGGAGAAGTCGATGTTCATACCACTGGGCTGCAAGCTGCCCAGGCGAAATATGAGGTGCTGTTCCTCCAATTTCCGGTGGGCCTCACTATGGCACCGGAGGAGGCCGATGACAGAAAGGTCAGACTGGGAATGGGAGAGGGTGTTGAAGTGCTCGTTTGGCCAACGCGGACCGAGCGCAGTGTTGAGCGAAGCGATCGCCGAGCCTGCGCTTGGTTTCGCCGATGTAAATAAGTTGACATCTGGAGCAGCGGATGCAATAGATGAGGTTGGAGGAGGTGCAGGTGAACCTCTGTCTCACCTGGAAAGACTGTTTGGGTCCTTGGATGGAGTTGAGGGGGGAGGTAAAGGGACAGGTGTTGCATCTCGTGCGGTTGCAGGGGAAAGTGCCCGGGGATGGGGTGGTTACTTGGCATCACGTTTGGCACAGGTATGGGCTTAAAGCCAGTTCCTCTGTTATTCTGTTATATGTACTATGAGGGAACTGTCTCTGACAAGGTAAAATCAGGGTGACAATTGGGAATAGACTGTAAACAGGGCTATCTGATCAATGAAGAATGGACCAGTTAAAGAGAGGGAATGTCAAAAGAATGAGGGAATTGTGAAATGCAGATTATTCATTTTCAAAACAGAAGAAAATTGAATCAGCCAAGTCACGGTAGCACAGCGGTAGAGTTGCTGCTTTACAGCGAATGCAGCGCCGGAGACTCGGGTTCGATCCTGACTACGGGTGCTGTACTGTAAGGAGTTTGTACGTTCTCCCCGTGACCTGCGTGGGTTTTCTCCGAGATCTTCGGTTTCCTCCCACACTCCAAAGACGTACAAGTATGTAGGTTAATTGACTGGGTAAATGTAAAAATTGTCCCTAGTGTGTGTAGGATAGTGTTAATAGTGTTAGTGTGCGGGGATCGCTGGGCGGCACGGACTTGGTGGGCCGAAAAGGCCTGTTTCCGCGCTGTATCTGAAATATGAAATATAATATGAAAAGTCAGTATTACAGGATAGTAACTGATACAAACCATGAAATCAAAGTTAACTGAAGTTATAGATTTCAATATAGAGGCCAGAAGGCTGCAATGTACCCCATTTTCCCATCTAAGACTTCTGGAGTACCATTGGAGAATGGGTTACTGTGCTGGCACATTGCAGCCTTCTAGACTCAATGTTGAATTCTACAACTTAAGGTTACTTGATTTCTCTGTATCATTTGTCCATTCTGTGATATTAGTTGAGCATATTCTTCAAAGCTTCTTTAGTCTCTTTCCAGTTCTGACATAGGGTTTTGGACGGGGATTGAAGAAGGGACATGACCCAAAACTTCACCTGTCCATCCCCCCCCCCCCCCCCCCCCCCCCATAGATGCTATCTGACCAGCTGAGTTCTTCCAGCACTTTGTGTTTTGCTAAAGGTTCCAGCATCTGCAGACTCATTTTGTCTCTCTTCGATATTAATTCCGTTTCACTTCCCATAGGTATGGCCTAACCTACTGAGTATTTCCAACCTTTTCTGTTTTTGTTTTAAATTTTGTATGAAGCAGTTTTTTTTTTGTGTAATGTGAGAAAGACTAGACACCACATTGATGTTGAATGCGGAAAAAACATTGCTCTCAGGACAGTAGAACTCTCCTGTTCATTCATACAGCAGTCCTGGGATAGTTTATATTAAAAAGCAGATATTGCTGGAAAATCTCAGCAAGCCAGGCAGCATCTCTGGAGAGAGAAAGTTAATGATTCAGATTAACAATTTTTTTAAAGATATCCAGCATCTGCATTTGTTTTATTTTCATTCACTGGAATCTTTCATCCATTTGCGAGGACAGTAGACCTATTGATAGGGTGTGCAGCGCTCACTCTCTACTCCATGGAAGACTGACTTGATTTTCCTGTGCTCCAATCTCTGAGTGGAACTGAAACTCGCATCATTCTGCTGCAAAGAACTGGAAATGGGATGGATTATGCAAGAGTTTTCAATTGATTTGACATAGTATCACCAGCTTTTGTCCATAAATTGAACCTTTAAACAAGGAAATCTAAAGGTTAATACACAGTTAATGCTGTTTATGAAATCCAGGGTAAATTATCTGCAAATCTCTTGGGGCATCCTGAAATTGTGAAAAGATTTATATATTTGAAACTCCTTTACTGCATTTGCTTTAAAAAATAATGACTCTACACATCACTTGGTCTAATCAGTTAAATACCTTGTCTAATAGTTCCCAGGTGCCTCTCAAAAGTTTCCTTATGTGTAAAAACGGCCCAACAATCCTTCGAAAACTCTTATCTTCAAGCTCTTTGTTCAATGTCCACCACTTCTTCCCTTTACTTTTGGTGATCATACCATCAGATGCTTTGGTCCTGGAATTGTCTATTTTGAATCATTCATCCTCTTACTGTCCTCAAAGCTCGTCTTTTTGAATGAGCATTTTCCTACCTCCCCTAATATCTTTATAGGTCCAGCATCTATGATGGCCTTCATTCGTTTCAAACGTGCCATTGTAAATGTAAATTGTTCAAAGCTCATAGTGGTGCTCTAAATGCATCCCAGAACCAAAATATATATTCGGAATATGTTGAAAGATTGCTTCACAACAGGTGGATATCTCTTAAACCTGCTGCAAGGTATTCCCTTTGTTGTACCCATGCACAACTCACTGACTTCATAAATTTCACCACTAATTTCCATCCTGCACTTAAATATACTTGGACCATCTCTGACATCTCCCTACCGTTTCTGGATCTCACCATCTCCATCACAGGAGACAGACTAGTGACCGACATCTACTACAAACCAACTGACTCCCATAGCTATTTTGACTACACTTCTTCCCACCCTGTTTCCTGTAAAAACTCTATCCCCTACTCCCAATTCCTCCGTCTGCATCTGTGCCCAGGATGAGGTGTTTCATACTAGAGCATCAGAGATGTCCTCATTCTTTAGGAAACGCGGGTTCCCCTCTTCTATTATAGATGAGGTTCTCACTAGGGTCTCCTCTATATCCTGCAGCTCTGCTCTTGCTCCCCCTCTCCCCATTCATAACAATGATATTCCCTTTGTTTCATGTACACTGTAGTGTATTAAATGACCCTGCTGCAAAATATATTTTATAATTATTAGTTAATGCTGTCTGATTAATTCAGAGTTGCAAAGTTGGAGTTACTCTAAAATGTTTTGTATCTCTATTGCTATTTCATGATTTTAAATATATATCATAGGCAGGAAATCAACAAAGCTGTTTATGTACATAAGAATTCTATTGAGGATTTACGAACTCTCCTGCATAGTTTGAAAAGGGAACCTATCCAAGACAATGTTCCCGTCCAGAATGATGAACCTATCAGAAATCAAACGCCTCTATCTTTGGAGAAAGGTAAGAAATAATAATTGGTTATTTATTGGATTAATGCATTAAGCAATGTGTTTCTCGGCACTAATTGACACTTTATTTAATTTCATTAGGTGTTTATTTATGGTTTATAGTATATTTTTAAAGAATTGTTTGGACAACTCAATGGTAACAAAGTAATTCTTTAACATTAAAAATATTTAGATTATTTTCAGCTTGCTCGCCATGACTAACTAGTGGAACCATTGGTGACTGGTAATGGAAAACATATTAATTTTATTGTACATTTGACTTTGTGACTGTGCTAAATTGCTTTTAATTGATCTACTAGTCTGATTTTGAAATACTACTAGCCGGGCGTGGACCCGTTGGGTCCAATCCTCTCCTGCGGGCCTGGCAACTCTCCGTCCAAACCTCTCCTGTGGGCCCGGCAACCCTCCCCCAACTGGTGACACCCCAGGCATGTGAAATTTCCGCGGATTTCCGCGTTTTTAAAATCAATTTTCCGCGCTTTTTGCATGGTTTCCGTATTTTTCACTTTGCCAAATAAACGGGGAAATCGGAACGAAAAAAAGAAAGAAGAAAAAACCCGATGTATACGCTTGTAACGGACACTTGGTTTCCGCTAGAGGTCGCTAGGGGTTCTGCGTGAAATCCCCCCCCCCCCCCCCAACGTGCCCGGGAAGTCTCTCCGAAAATGTGACACCTAGTTCATGTTCAAGTTCAAAAACACTTTATTTGTCCCTGTGGGGCAATTTACAAAGGCACGTAGAGTAGTACAAAAACTATTGGGGGGGGGGGGGGGGGGGATTAGCAGGGTGAGCAGCGGGACAGGGGTGGTTGGGAGTTGAGGAGCTGATCAGCCTTGGGGTCAAAGGTTGCCCTTCTCTGTGTCCCACAGCCTGGGCAGCGAAGCCAGCGTTCTGAGGGGACCACCCAAACGCAGAGAACAGGACATGTGAGGGGTCCTGTAAAATCCTGCTAGCTGACCTTAGCATCTGCTGGTCGCATAGGATGGAGAGCAGACCTTCCAACCCCTCCGAATTTGGCGGAAAGTTTCCACTTTCTTATTTCATTTTCGCCATTCTGATTTCGCCTCACATTTTTCCGCAAAACACTGCCGCTGTACTCGCCCCGCTGCTGGCCCCGCCCCGCCTCATCGCTGGCCCGGTCTCGTCTTGCGTCGCCTCGCCGCTGGCCTATCCTCGCTGCGGAGTGTGAGGCCTGTTGATGTTGAGTGTAGTGGGAGGAGGGAGTCGGGGGAGGGAGGGGGAGAGTGGGGGTGGGAGCGGAGTGGAGGAGGAGGGGTGGGGGAGTGGATTTGGGGGGGGGAAGGGTGGAGGGGAGGGGGGTAGGAGGGGTGAGGGGAGTTGGGGGGGCGTAGGAGGGGTGGAGGGAGTTTGGGGGGGGTGGGGGTGACATGGACCGTTGTGATTTGCTATTGACCACTGGAGCAAGTATGTCTTCAATTAGAAAATTAGGTATGTGCAGTTTTTTAAATGAAACTCTTTCTTCATAACTTAGTCATTCATTTTATGACCATTGTTCTTTTATTCAATACCAAGAGAATTGGGATATGTAAGGAAAAAGCAAAATAGAAAAAACAAAACAAAACAATTTTTTCTTTGTTGTAAAAAGTATTCTGTTCAATAACCTTTCTATAATAGTAGAATATTGTGGCGGCTCCCAAGGGTCAGGCCACTCCCATATCGAACCTTCCAGCACGGTGATGGACAGGTCCGGGGGCGGCTCCCAGCTACACAGATAAGTAGCAAGGATTTTGGCGCGAGCCCAGTCTTCAGTCTCTCACTGAAGTGGAGAGTCGTGTGCTGTGCTCATTAAAGCCTCTACAGAATTTGCCTGGCTCCTCGCCTTCATTCGGGCTTTCCCACGCACCCGCCACACTGGACCCGCGACGCTCCGTTACAGGTATGATGGAGCCGAATACGACGCTCGCCGGACCGTCCAACACACCGCCCGCCGTGCCGCCTGCCTCACCAGCCGACCATGCCCAGCTACATGCGGTCACGTTAAAATTGCCCAGGTTCTGGACTACCCAGCCTCGCGTCTGGTTTCAACAGGCGGAGGCCCAGTTCCAACTGCGGGGCATTACCTTGGACGCCACCTGTTTCTATTATGTGGTCGGCGCCCTGGACCAGGAAACGGCCGGCTACGTCGTATCCTATCTGCGTGACCCCCACAGCCGATGGCGAGCTCCTGCTCCATACCTACGGGCTAACCCGAATGGAGCGTGCGGTCAGGATCCTCCGGATGGACGACCTTGGCGACAGGTGACCGTCAGTCCTGCTGATTGAAATGCTGGCGCTGCTGGAGGCGCACCCCGTGCATTCTATTCGAATATGCTTACCTGCAGCAGCTGCCGGACGACATCTGCCTGCAGCTTGCCGAGGCCTCCTTCGCCGACCCCCAAGCACTCGGCAGGCGCGCCGACACGACGTGAATGTGCTGGCCGGTAGCCCTGCGGCGTCCGAGCTCCTTCACCAGGGCGGTGGAGCCGTAGATGCAGTTGCGGCCTCACCCCGAAGGCCCGTGCGACCGCTCTTCGTGGCTACCGTGCATTTCTCCGCTGCAATCCCGCCCCAGCAGGCTCCGGGGGCGCTGGTGCTTTTTCCACCAGCGCTGGGGTGCTGCAGCCCGTCAGTGCCGCCAACCCTGCACATACCCGGGAAACGCCGAGGCCGGCCGCCAGTAGTCGCTGTGGCGGCCGGCCAGATTCACCACCTCTTCGTCTGGGATCGGTGTTCCGGGAGTCGCTTCCTGGTCGACACTGGGGCAGAGTTGAGCGTCCTGCCCCCTTCAACAATGGACATCCGCTCCGGCAAGCGGGGTCCCACGCTCACCGTGGCGAACGGCAGCCCTATCACAAGCTATGGGGTTCGCACGGTCCCACTTATCTTCGCTTCACCTGGCCCTTCACGGTTGCCGACGTCTCCCAACCCTTGTTAGACGCAGACTTCCTCCGGGCTCACTCCCTCCTGGTGGATGTCAAACAGCGGCGTCTGATCCACTCTGCGACGCTTGAACCGATCTCTTTGCGCCTTGTCGCACCTGCAGCGCCGCCTCGTGACCCGGTGTCGTCAGTGGACAACATACATGCGCAGGTACTGGTTGAATTCCCCAATATTCTGACTCCCCAGTTCCACTCCACGAGCCCCAGGCACGGGATGAGGCACAGCATCCAGACTTCACGCCCGTGCACGCCGACTTCCACCAGACAAACTCCGCATCACCCGGGAGGAGTTCCGTGCCATGGGCTCTGACAGCCCGTGGGCTTCCCCACTCCACATGGTCCCTAAGGCGAGCGGAGGCTGGCGGCCTTGTGGGGATTATCGGCGGAAGACAGCGAGATGTCCGCCTACCGGACTGCCATTTCTGGACTGCAGCTGGAGGACGTGCCGTTTGGTCCAGTGGGGAGAACGTTCCTGTGCGACGTCTCGTCTGGTCAGCCACGTTCCATCGTCCCTGGCGCTGGAGAGTTTTCAACGTCATTCATGGGCTGGCGCAAACTTCCATCCGGGCGACGATAGCTTTGGTGGCCGCCCGTTTCATGGTTTTAATGACCTTCTCTGTCCTCCTTACGACTGGTGAGTAGGCTGGTGCAAGCAAAATTGTGTGGTGGTCAGCAGAGCCAAGGGGCGGGAGAGCGACGGATCTGTATGCATCTGGGACTGAACCATAGCATTTATCCAGTGTCTTTCCCAGGCGGGTGGTGCATGTGACATACTGATAAAGACCGTTAAACGATTTGTCAGCTGAGCAGTGATTAAAATCACCCAGGATGAATGTGGGAGAGTCAGGGGATATGAGTTCAAGCATGTCTAGTGTTCTCATGATGTGCTCTATGGTTGTGGCTGCATTTGCTTTGGGGTGAATGTAAACCAGAATGAAAAAATGCTGTGGGAATTCCCTGGGGAGATAGAAAGGGCGTAGGGAAACAGCCAGGAGTTCGATGTCGGTGGTACACAGTTTCCCCCGAAAAATGAACATTGAGCACCAACGTGTGTTTACATAGAGACAAACGCTGCCGCCATGTTGTTTGTCTGTGAGCTCATTATCTCGGTCAAGTCTTAGGGGGATCCCGAAGCTATCTGTGCAGAGAGTTATCGTCGTTATTCTTATTTAACCACGTTTCCGTGAATGCAAGAAAGGAGGCAGTCCTGTATTCATACATGTGATTAATGTTGGCTTGTAGTTCATCTGTTTTCTTGCGGAGGGAATGCACATTAGCCAGGATGACTGAGGGGAGCGGTTGGTGTTTACATTTCTCCCGTTTAAATCTGGCTCTAATGGCACCCTTTTTCTTTCCCCGTCTGGTTACCTTTTTATTGCGAGAAGAATCCCCTTTTTTAAAATTGTGATCAAAAAATGTATTCAATTATTTAAAAACAATATTTACCATGCAGTAAAACAAAACAGAACCCACCACCAGAATACAATACAAACAAATATACCAAATGAAACGATTATACAATTATATTACAATCCCTATCCAGAATGCATCCAATCCCCCGCGGTGCCCACCGGTCCCGGAAATCCCCCAGGGTACCCGTGGACGGCGCACAGTCCCTCTCCAGCATCACCCGGGTGTGGAGAGAAGAATCCCCTTGTTTGGAAGAGTACTTGCATAGTATTTCCTCTGGAAACTTCTCTGTAGTAATGACTTGGTGGGAGTGAAGTCTTAGCTGCAGCAGAAAATCTCTGGAGTATGTGACTCGTAGGCTGTCGGGAAGGTTGTGTCCAGTTGCTAATACATACTCCAAAAACTGCAGAAACACCAGTGACCAAAAGAGTCTCCGGCTATCCATGCTGCTGGTCAACGTTCAATGTTCCCAAAATACAGTCCGATATTGTAATCCAACAGTGAGCAGTCGTGGCAGTAAACAAGGAAGTCAGGGACGGAAAAAAAAAAGCGAGCACAAAATAACCTCGCTAAAAATTCATTAAGACTGCAAAATAAACAGCCAAATATCAAACACATTATTCCAGTGTATATAAATGTAGCACGAGTGACATACACAAAAAATAACACACCAAAAAAAAAAGAAATATAAAACCTACTCTACGAGCAGGCCGGTCGAGCAGTGACCCGGAAGGCAGCCAATCTCTACCTCATCGGGACTTCCATGGCCAATTTGTCAATGAGGTCGCTAGAGGTTCCGCGAAAAATCCCCCCGTGTGCCTGGAAGTCTCCGAAAATGTGGCACCTAGGCTGGGCAAGGCAGCCAATCTCGATCTCATCGGGACTTCCACGGCCGATCGGTGGGCTGAATTTGTAACCCGCGACCGGGGCTCTGGAACTTCAGCCCAGCTGGAGCCAGCAAATCTATCCCCATAGCCGGCTTCCTGGGCCTGCTGGATAAACCAGCAAAGCTCTGAAACCAAGAGTGCCAGAAAATCAGTGGTGGAATTGTAATGACTAAATATTAAATTTAAGTGCAAGATTATATAACTAAATTAATTAAAACAGGGTTAAAATATAAAACACAGCAGAAAAGCCAATTACCACCTTTTTGGGCTGATTATCAATTAATGTGCGAATTTACTTAAATGGTATTAGTGTACAGTGACATATTCACATTGTTTTGTAATGTCTGTTTTTACCTTGAAATGCACTAAAAGAGGCTTGTAACTGGTAATTTTGTGTGTAAATTTTCAAAAACGTTCCAATTTTTTGACCCCCGTTGTACGCCTCGCGCAAGCGCTTGGCTCTTTTCCTCTTTTTTTTTTACCTCATTCACATGCCTGCACCCACTCCATCCCCCCTCAACCCCCCTTAAAATTACCCCAGGGCCAGAGGGGCCAATGGGAGAGGGAGCCACTCACCCCGGCCCCGGGCAGCCATCGCGTCGGCCAGCAGCCGGAGAGCTCTCCTTACCCCCCCCCCCATTGGCCGCCACTCTCGTCACTCGGGTGGGTCCCGCCCCCCTCCTAGCGGCAACTGCGCAAGCGCGGATCCGGCAGCCATCTTATGTAAGTATTAGATCAACGGGCCCCAACTGCGCAGGCCCCATCGGGGTCCCATTCTGACGTTGAACGCGGAGGTATTACTGCGCAGGCGCGGCTGACAGGCAGGGAAAGTGGAAAAGGGATTTATTAAAATTTAATAAGTGATTTTTAAAGTTTAAAAAGTGAATATCTTTAAAAATATGACAACCATTTGAACCGCAGGCCAATGGTGTGTAAGGTGGGCCTAAAATTGTTGCGCTATCGTGTACCATTTTGGCTGTATTTCAGGTATGTACAATCAAACTAACAAAGCAACAAACAAACAAACAAGATGAGAATTTTAGTTTTATATATATATATATATATATATATATATATATATATATATAGTCTAGAGCAGACCATATGTCAAGCATCACTGTATCAGCTAAATATCCTTTTGTTTCACTCACATTTTGATGTTACGTAGGCTTAATTATTTCTCTCTGCAGTCTGATGAAAGGACCTACATGCAAAATGTTAACTGTTTCGCTTTCTACAGGTGCTGTCTAATCTGCATTTCCCATTTTCTGTTTTTATATCATCGGCTCAGTTTTTCTCATCCTACTTGTAGAGTTAAACCTGCTGAGTGGTTCCCCCAACCTCCCAATTAACTACTCGTTATTCAGAGCTTGAGGCTTAATGTGCTGGTAATGACTTTCATACCATTTCGACTCATTCTTGACTCATTCTACAAATTCCTCTTGCCCCTTCTTACCTTATTAAAATTTAATTTGCAGCTTGCTGTCTTTCTCCTTTTTGATGAAGTGTCACAGACCCCAAGTTCTGCCTCAGTTTTCGAGCCTTTTCTACTTTTATTTTAGACTATTGTCTATGTTACTGCAATAAGTTTCATTGTTAAAGTATTACTTTTTTGTATTTGGATTCAGAACAGTCGGTGCCATGTTAGTATCAGAACAAATTTTTGTACAGTGCAGAAATCATGATGTCCTATGCTATTCTGCCAATATTTATGTAAAATAAGGCCTGACTAATTGAGTGCAATGGGATAAAACCATACGTATTAGGTTTGGGTTGGATTGGCTTAGCTTTAAGAAAGTCATGTCCTTAGTTATGGTTTGAATTGGATTAGGAAGGACCGGCACTTTATTAATAAATGTATTGATAATCAGGACTTTATTTATAAAGTTGTGCATTTATTTATGTACATTGTTACATGTTGGTGGTGGTTCCAAATCCTGGGTGGTATGTTCATATGTCATATGCCTAGGGTGAGCCAGGATTCCAAATGGCGATTGTTGGGCATCAAAAAATAAATTCTAAATCTGTGTGCACATGTTGAATTTGGGTAGGTTAAGTTTGTCAATAAACCATTGATTTTGCAGTTCTAGGTTTAATATATACACATTGGTGGAAGCCTTTACCAGTTTTTTGTGAAAAAGATCCCAAATACAACCAAGAGTGGCAAACCCATAATGGTAACTGAATTAGGAAGCCAGAAGAAAAGAGAAAGTTGGAGGTTTGCGTTGTTGAAATTGCATGTTTTTACTGAACTTTATAATTAATCTGACATGGGAATATTATGACAGAGAATTAGAAGTCTTCAATTTGTGGAAACTTCACCTGCAGAAGCAAGTATAAAATCTTTCAATGTAGAATATATATTGTTGAACAACAATAATTGTACTTGCATATCTGGGAATAAATATATCACTAAGTCACATTTCTCTCCTTGTATGTAGCTTTATTGTACTCATGTGCTTACATTTTAATTCACCTTTTTTTCTCTCCAGACATGCTGATTAGAAATGTAAATGGTATAATTCCACTGCAACTATGTCACGAAATATCACAAATATATTTTGCTAATTATTCAGGAAACATCCAAACTGCACCCATTGGATATATTGAATCGTGCTTCTCTGCCAAAAATGGCACACCTCGACAACCAACAATTTGTGGTTTATCTCGTGCACGACTTAAAATTAGCAAGACTGTTTTTACCAATGCGGAACATTCACTCATGGGCTTGGAACAATTTTCACATGTCTGGTAAGTTGGCTTTAATTGTAAAATTGCATATGTATATGACCTGCATCTTTTAACTTTTGTGAGTGATAATTAAGTTCAATGTTGCAATATGAATTAAAATCATTACCAATTTCTCTAGAGAATTGTTGTTAAGTCCTTTTATTCTTTAGGCTGACTACTCGATTGTGACAAAAGATTAAAAATATTAACTGTTTTGTGAAATTGACTAATTGGCTGGAAATGTTGGCTGTCAGCAAGTTCATTGTATCCAACAGTTTCACTTTCTGCAATCTTAATTGATTGATTTAATTACTTGTGTAGGAAGGAACTGCAAAAGGTCTCGACCCGAAACGTCACCCAGACCTCCCAACCTTTCCGAATTTGGCGGGCAGTAACCAGTGGGGTACCGCAAGGCTCGGTGCTGGGACCGCAGCTATTTAAAATATACATTAATGACTTGGATGAAGGGATTAAAAGTACCATTAGCAAATTTGTGGATGATACAAAGTTGGGTGGTAGTGTGAACTGTGAGGAAGATGCTATGAGGTTGCAGGGTGACTTGGACAGGTTGTGTGAGTGGGCGGATGCATGGCAGATGCAGTTTAATGTGGATAAGTGTGAGGTTATCCACTTTGGTGGTAAGAATAGGAAGTCAGAGTATTATCTGAATGGTGTCAAGTTCGGAAAAGGGGACGTACAACGAGATCTGGGTGTCCTAGTGCATCAGTCACTGAAAGGAAGCATGCAGGTACAGCAGGCAGTAAAGAAAGCCGATGGAATGTTGGCCTTCATAACAAGAGGAGTTGAGTTATAGGAGCAAAGAGGTCCTTCTGCAGTTGTACAGGGCCCTAGTGAGACCGCACCTGGAGTACTGTGTGCAGTTTTGGTCTCCAAATTTGAGGAAGGATATTCTTGCTATTGAGGGCGTGCAGCGTAGGTTTACTAGGTTAATTCCCGGAATGGCAGGACTGTCGTATGTTGAAAGACTGGATCGACTAGGCTTGTATACACTGGAATTTAGAAGGACGAGAGGAGATCTTATCGAAACATCTAAGATTATTAAGGGGTTGGACACGTTAGAGGCAGGAAACAGGTTCCCAATGTTGGGGGAGTCCAGAACAAGAGGCCACAGTTTAAGAATAAGGGGTAGGCCATTTAGAACTGAGATGAGGAAAAACATTTTCAGTCAGAGAATTGCAAATCTGTGGAATTCTCTGCCTCAGAAGGCAGTGGAGGCCAATTCTCTGAATGCATTCAAGAGAGAGCTAGATAGAGCTCTTAAGGATAGCGGAGTCAGGGGGTATGGGGAGAAGGCAGGAATGAGGTATTGATTGAGAATGATCAGCCATGATCACATTGAATGGCGGTGCTGGCTCGAAGGGCCGAATGGCCTCCTCCTGCACCTATTGTCTATTGAAAGTTTCCAGTTTCTTATTTCATTTCCGCCATTCCGATTTCGCCTCAGTTTTCTGCAAAACACATGCCTCGCCCCTCGACCTGCCCTGCCGCTCCCCGGCATCACCTCGCCTCTCGTCTGGCCTGGCCTTGCCGCGTAGCTTGAGGCCCGTTGATGTTGAGATGGGGTGGGTGAATGGGGGGAGGTTGGGGAGAGGAGTGGGGGTGGGGGGAGGAGGAAGGGAGGGGGGAGTGGGGGTGGGAGGGGAATGGAGGGGGGAGGGTTGTGGGGGGAATAGGGGTGGGGGGGACATGGACCATTGTGATTTGCTGTTGAAGACCACTGGAGCAAGTATATCTTCAATGAAATTAGGTATGTGCAGTTTTAAATGAAACTCTTTCTTCATAACTTAGTCATACATTTTATGACCATTGTTCTTTTATTCAATACCAAGGGAATTGGGATGTGTAAGGAAAAAGCAAAATAGAAAAAACAAAACAAAACAATTTTTTCTTTGTCTTGTAAAAAGTATTTCTGTTCAATAACCTTTCTGTAAATAGCAGAATATACTCATGATAGGCCTGACATTGTAAATGTAGTCCAAGAACTTCAGACTGTTGGAAATAATAGTCGCTTTTCACACATGAATGAATGTAGCGCAACACGTTTGCGCATTTGGTGTGCATACTTTTTTTTTTGCTTACATTTTTATGTAAAATTATGAATTTTGGACATAAAAATTATGAATTTGTAAAATCAAATCTTGGGAGGTCTGCATCACCCATTATTTCCCTCCAGAGATGCTGCCTGTCGTGCTGGGTTACTCTGGCTTTTTGTGTCTATCTTTGATATAATTGGTGGAGGTAATGACAGATACTTTGCGTTTCACGCGTGTTTGATTTATGCATTTTTGATATAGAGCACTTGTTCTTTTCATACCTAAGCTTGATTTATGCGCTGGTATTTTTGGAATAACACGCTCAAATTTATTGCTGACAGCGTAGTCATGTGTATATTTAATTGACTGTTTTTTGAACTGTGTGCTGCGTTTCAATGTGCATAAAATGCGTGGTGCCTATAGTTGAGCAGTAAAACTTTAGCATCAAACAAATTGTCTCTTGGGTTCCTCCTTTTTTTATATATCTGATCTTTTCTATTAGGCTTTCCTTTACTGTAAAGACTACAAGGTTATGATTAATGCATACCCTGTTACTCTAAAAAGGAGTTGGTGAGCTACCTTCCATTGTGCTTCATGGTAATTGTTACTGCAGCTACATTGCTGCATTCTATCAAATTTATGCGAGATGGGAAGAGTTATTTATACCATATCCGTCCGGTATGGTAGATTTCCTTACCTGACATTGGTGAACAAGTAGATACAAGGAACTACAGATGCTCATTTACAAAAAATACACAAAGTGCTGGAGGAATTAAGTGGGTCAGGCATCAACATAAAGTGTCGGAACTTTGTGTCTTTTTATGTGTGAACCAGTATTGTTTTAATGAAAAATCAGCAGCCATGTCACCTTGTGTGTGATGTTACTATATTTAGCAATTTCGATTTCATAACTTGTAGTAATAGGATTGAAAATCACTCCCTCAGAGTTTCCAGTCTTGCTTTTCTCACCTCAATAATAATTGAAAGTATACTGTGATCCACATTGTGAGAAGTCTCTCTCCTGAATTCCCCACTGGATTGATCAATGACAAGCTCTTATTTCTAACTTCCAGTTTTGAATTTCCAAATTGAAAATATTCGATTTATTATGTCTTTTTTTATCTTGTGAAACTCTAGAGGGACCCCCCCCCCCCCTCTATCCACCCTGTACTTTATAGAGGAAATAACTTCAACTAATTCAACCTATCTCAATGAATACAAATTGTCAGATTCTAACTTTTTTTTGTTCTATTTATGGATACAAGAAATATCTGTCTAGGACTGCAGGTGTTTAATAAAGCGTCTCTACTTTTCAGATGTACATGTATAGAATTGAACTGTGCAGATGTTTGTTTCTTATGGTTCATTTACCTACATTGGTATTTTTGGTCGTTTGTCCACCTGTGCTGCTATATTCCAATGAGCAATGCTGCAGAAAATAAACAAATACATTATATTAAATTTGCATTCTCATACAGATTGTGTAGGGAATGTTTGGAGTTAACAGCAAGGCAAATAGGCTACTCCACCATGAATTTAGCTTTTATATTTAAAGGTTTGAATGTTAACTTTCAGCAAGATAAGAAAAACGATGAATTATGTTTCAGTTTAGTGCTCTGCACTCCCAGTGGAGTATAATGCTGAAAGAAGTAATAGCAACAACACCACTGCACCGTTTGGTTATCTCAGATCAGCATTCCCTTTTGGTGTAGTTCCCAGCTAGGGGTATCGAATTACTGAATATATCTTTTGACTAAAGAGCAGAATGAAACCACTTTAGGAGAGTCTCTGACTCGCATTCCCACCCTGAAAGTCTCCAAGAGAGCAATGGAACCTTGCTAAATCTTTTCTTAGTTTCTTGTCCTGTCTGAAATCTTTCTGTAAAGTGATAGTGGGAATGGTAAATATACATTTTTAAACTGGTTACCCAGTATAGAAAGGATGTTGTTAAAGGTGGAAAGAGTGCAGAGATTTATGAGGATGTTGCCAAGATTTGAGGGCCTGAGCTACAGGGAGAGGTTAGGCAGGCTAGAACTTTATTCCTTGGAGTGCAGTAACCTGAGGGTTGATTTTATAGAGGCGTATAAGATTGTGAGGGAAATAGAAAGAGTGGATGCAGTGTCTTTTATCCAGAGACTGGGAATCTAAAACCAGAGGACATAAATTTAAATAGAGGGGAAAGATTTAATAGGATCCTGAGGGACAACCTTTTCACACATGTGACCAGTCATATTTGATCTCTGACACTAAACAAACATTGTCAGCATTACATATAAAAGTTTCTCTTGATAAACTTTGATATATATGTCATATATACAGTACAAAACAATATACCTGTAATGCTTTCAGAATTAGAAGAGATGTATTCCACAATTTTTCACATTTTTGGTCACACACATGACTAAGAATGGCCCTAATGCACTAAAAGTATTAAGAAAGACCTATCTTTTCAGAACTGAATGTGTATATTGTGTTGAAGTAACATGCAGAGTGTATTATTTTAATGTGACTTTGGCTTTCCTTAAAGAATAGAAACATTTTCTGCACAAAGTTTATGACATTTGGGTACAGATTTTGCAAAATTCTTCTGTCATGAGTCGTACTAAATATTCCTCAGGCTGGATATTGTGTACAATTTTAGTTTCTACATTACACGAAGAATATGGTAGATTAGAAAAAGTTCAGAAGAGATTCACCAGGATGTAGTCTGGAATGGAAGACAACGTTTAAGGAGAGGTTGGATGGGCTGGGTTATTCTCTCTGGAATCTAGATGGCTGAAGGGTGACTTTATAGAAGTTGATAAAATTGGGAGGGGGCAAAGATATAATATATAGTCAATGTTTCTCCTGGGTTTGGGCAGTCTAAAACTAGAGGACATTGGTGTAAGGTGAGAAGGGAAAAATTTAAAGGAATCTGACGGGCATGTTTATCACACAGAGGGTGGTGAGAACATAGATTGTGCTGCCAGAGGAAATGGAAGATGCAGGTACAATTGTGAAGTTTAAAATGCCCTTGGCCAGGTACTTGGGTCGGAAAGGATTTGAGGTATGTGGGCAAATGGGATTTACGTGAACAGGCATCACAGTCAGCATGGACATTTTGGGCTGAAGGGCCGATTTTTGTGCTGTACAATTCATTGATTTATTTAAAGTTAAATGTTAATGATAGCAATAAATTGGATGTGATGGCTACAGTGAGGTATTCAAATTCAAAGGAGTCAAGAGATTTAAAGTTGGTGCAAAAAGGTAGCGTCGAGATAAAGGGTAAGGCATGAACTCATTCATTGATGGAACTGGTATGAGGGGTTGCTTCTATTTCATGTATCTCAAGACAACGATGCTTAACTTCAATCTGTGTATGAACCATTTTTGTGTTCTGCCACCGATAATCAAAAGTTAAATTGCAGGTCTAGTTCTAGATTCTTTACAATTTCTGTACTAATAAATAACCTTATTCTTATTTTTAAATATAAACATTTTTTATTGCATTTCTAAATTCTAAATATGAAACAATTGATTTTTGCAGGATTATCTTTGTTTTTCACAAGAATGGACATCAAAGTTGCAAAGCTAAAGTTAAGCCACCTCGGCTGAATGGATTAAAAACTGGAGTATTTTCAACAAGAAGTCCTCACCGCCCCAATGCAATTGGTTTAACACTGGGGAGGTTGGATAGGATTGAAGGTAAGCTGCTTTAAAGATGTTCGATATGTAGGTAGAATGCTTTGCTGCACGTGAAAAGCCAACTGCATTGAAACCAGGAAAAGGAGGTTAAGAATTTTGCTCCCATCTGCATGAATTTCAAATTAAAGCGGCAGTATCAAAACTTGTACATCTGAGGGTGAAACTTTTTCTCAAGGCAGAATATTTCTTGCATGACTAACTGTATTGTTCATAAAATATGAGCAGCCAGTAAATCACTAACATAGTGAGTGGTATGAATATTGATTTCTCTCACTTCAGGTAGCCCTGGTATTCCCTCTCTCTTTATCCATCCCCCATCCAAGTCGTACTAGCTTCTCATTTTCACCCTACAAACAGCCTTTTTCCTTTATCATAGTTACTTTTTTGCATGTCTTTTATTCATTGTTCTTTATCTCTCCACATCACCGTCTATATCTCTTGTTTCCCTTATCCCTAACCAGTCTGAAGAAGGGTCTCGACCCAAAACGTCACCTATTCATTCTCTCCAGAGATGCTGCCTGTCCCACTGTTTTACTCCAGCTTGTTGTGTCTATCGTCGGTTTAAACCAGCATCTGCAGTTCCTTCTTACACAACACAGTGACTCCAACAGGTTAAACTTTCAATGAAAATGTACCGGTGAAGTAATCTGAAAAACAAGCCATATAACCATATAACAACTACAGCACGGAAACAGGCCCGTTCGGCCCTACCAGTCCACACCGACCACTCTCCCTGACCTAGTCTCATCTACCTGCACTCAGACCATAACCCTCTAATCCCCTCTTATCCATATACCTATCCAATTTACTCTTAAATAATAAAATCGAGCCTGCCTCCACCACTTCCACCGGAAGCCCATTCCATACAGCCACCACCCTCTGAGTAAAGAAGTTACCCCTCATGTTACCCCTAAACTTTTGTCCCTCAATTCTGAAGCTATATCCCCTTGTTGGAATCTTCCCCACTCTCAAAGGGAAAAGCCTACCCACGTCAACTCTGTCCGTCCCTCTCAAAATTTTAAAAACCTCTATCAAGTCCCCCCTCAACCTTCTACGCTCCAAAGAATAAAGACCCAACCTGTTCAACCTCTCTCTGTAGCTTAAGTGCTGAAACCCAGGCAACATTCTAGTAAATCTCCTCTGTACCCTCTCCATTTTGTCGACATCCTTCCTATAATTTGGCGACCAGAACTGCACACCATACTCCAGATTCGGCCTCACCAATGCCCTGTACAATTTTAACATTACATCCCAACTTCTATACTCGATGCTCTGATTTATAAAGGCAAGCATACCAAACGCCTTCTTCACCACCCTATCCACATGAGATTCCACCTTCAGGGAACAATGCACAGTTATTCCCAGATCCCTCTGTTCCACTGCATTCCTCAATTCCCTACCATTTACCCTGTACGTCCTATTTTGATTTGTCCTACCAAAATGCAGCACCTCACACTTATCAGCATTAAACTCCATCTGCCATCTTTCAGCCCACCCTTCCAAAAGCCTATAAATCTTTTTTAAAGTGCCATTGGCCGTAATGGAACAGTAGAGGTTGGGAGAGCAGAAAGGGAAACATTAGAAATTTTGTATTTCACACGCTGAATGCACAGGTATTTGGCACCACTGAGATTCATCACTTGTTCCTACTTGTCTTCAAAAGTGGTGAAAAGCCACAACTTTGTACAGTTGCAGATAGTATAGTGAGGTTTCTCCATAGAAAGTTCCAGAATACAGACTTAACAGTGATCTAATTCCAAGTCCAGTTGATTTGGTAATTGTTGGGGGACTTGGATTTAAGACTATTGCCCAACCTAGCTCACCTGTTGAAGCTTTATTAATATCATAGAGTCATACAGCATGGACACAAGCCCTTCAGCCCAACTCATCCATGCCGACCAAGATGCCCCATCGAAGCTAGTCAAATTTGCCCATGTTTGGCCCACATTCTTTTAAGCCTTTCCTATCCATTTATTTGTTCAACTGTCCTTAAAATGCTGCTACAGTACCCGCCTCAACTACCTCCTCTGGCAGCTCGTTCCATATACCCACAGCTCTCTGAATGAAAAAATTGCCCCTTGGGTTCCTATTAAATGGTGCCTCTCACTTTAAATCCATGTCCTCTGCTTCTTGATTCCCCTACCTTGGTTAAAAGTATCTGTGGGTTCATGCTAACTGTTCCCCTCATTATTTTTAAACACCTTTATAAAATCATCCTTCAGCCGTTGGTGCTCCAAGGAATAATATCCTTGCTTAGCCAACTTTTCCGTATAGCTTATGGCCTCAAGTCCTCGCAACATCCTCTTAAATCTTCTCTGCCTCTTTCTGGCTTACAATATTTTATTTCCATATTTTTTAATTGTATTTCATCAAAAATAGATCAAATTGATTCAGTCTCTGAATTTTAAATGTTGTGGATAATCATGTTAAAACAATATGAAATGAATGTGATTTTTTTACATGTTTAAGAAGGAACTGCAGATGCTGGTTTAAACCAAAGATAGACACAAAAGGCTGGTGTAACTCAGCGGGACAGGCAGCATCTCTGGAGATGTTACATGTTAGATGTTACATGAATTTTTACATGTTTGATGTGTAACATATTTCTAAACCTTTCTTAGGTGATGCTCTTTACCTTTCGGGTGTTGACATGATACACGGAACACCAGTACTGGACATTAAACCATATATTCCAGATTATGACACACCTCGCGTTGACCCAATGAATAATATAAATGAGTGTCAACTGCATCAAGTGCTTTCTGTGCCAGATGAGCAATGCCAAGGAATAACCAATCCAATCTCTGCGATGGTAACTGAGGAGAGTGAGGATAAGAAATCTATTCCTGTCAAGGTGGCTTCAAATGTAGCGTGCGATCGTTCTACTGAAGGGCAAGAACATTCTTCCAAGGATGGTATGTGTCCATTCAGTAAGATAAAAGGTGAGACGATGGTTGATGAAGGCAAGATTGCAAATAAATCACCATCATTCATCATCAAAACTCCCAAAAAGAAGTATGAACATCAACTAAGTGAGAAAGTTGATCAGCCTACTGGAAAAGAGAGTGCTTCTTATGAAAGCATACTCAGAACTGTGGAGAAAATCCAAAGTCAACTGGTTCATGGTGACATTGTAAGCCATATAACAGAAGAAGACCAGGCAATTTGTTTAAACCCTGAGAAATCTGTGGCGATCTTTCAGATGAAAAAAACAAAGAGCCCTGTTGCTATTTACACGCCTCTGAATAAAGTGTCCAATGGTAATATTGCAACGTGGATAAAACAGTCACCCGTGACTTCTTTAGATGTTCGATTCACCCCTCATGCGGAAATGGATTTGCAGCAGTTTCAGGCTCCAGGAGGGTCAGGTATGAGTAGTGGTGGAGTGGTGGTGTAACTGGTGGAGTAACTATTAATGACAAAACTGAATAGTGGAATCCTGATCTCTGCTTTCTGACGGTTCACCAACTTAACAATTAAAATATCGGATCAGTCATGACACCGAAGTCTGGTGTTTTGGCACACCATGTCTCTCTGTCAGTTCCTTGGTAAAGTTCTTGGTTCCTTCTCCATTACTTGTAATCCTGAGATTTTTTTTTTTCGTATTGTTTTCTTTTTAAGTATCCAATTTGCCTTTGAATGTTACTAATCTGTTTCCACCTCCCTTCCATGTGCCTGTTCAATATAAGTCATAAATTGCTGAATAAAGTAACTAATTTTCTCACTGGTTCTTTTTACCTATCACTTTAAGTTCATATCCTTTGGCTGCAGGCCCTGCTGCCCTGGAAAAATGTACTTGTGTTCTGTATCATAACACATCATGATTTTCAAAGACCCATATTAAACCCATGTATTTCTTCACTTTTTTTCAAATGATTGATGTTCCTGATCCCTTGCATCTCTCCCGCAACCTCTCCCTGATCTTCACATCCTTTCTTCGGGTGCACTCTCCATACCAGAACCCAGCACTGCAAATGAGATCAAACTAGTGTTTTATAAGATTTAATAGTAACTTTGTATTTCTACTGTATGAATAAGTCCAAAGATCCTGCATGTTAAAAAGATGAGTACAAGTGCACCCACCATGCATCAATGGCCTTGCATAGAATTTTAAAAATGATTTAAATTAATCCTAGAATGGAAGATGTAGGAAGAGAGGATTAGTACTTTTTAAATTAGGGCAGTTTGCATTTAAATCACCAATTATGAAACAAGCACAAATTCCACACCATTATTTTTCACTTAATATGCCAATAACGGGTTTGTTCACAGATAGGATGCTGCATTTTGAGAGCACTAATCGTGATGTCGTTGAACGTTTTTGTTAAAATGAATGAAATTTGTACATTTTGATATTTATGAAGATTGGTTACTTTTGAATGATGTAGAATACCTTGATCAAACAAACCTTGTGGCATTTGTTAAGTACTTAAGTTGTACTTTATGTGTTGGGTGTGGCTCGCTGATTAACAGTATTTGAGGCAGAAACATATGGGTTCAAGTGCCAGTTTTGAAAATTGAGAATAAAATCTGGGTTGATACAATAGTAGACTGAGGAAGTGCAATGCTGCTGGAGTCTTTTAGATGCCACATTGAGTCTGCTCTCTCGTGAGACATAAAAAGCTTAAGGAGAGAGAAACAGAGATGATGAGTCAAGCTAATGCTCTGCTGAAATGAATATCATTGACCTGAAATGTTAATTCCGTATCTCTTCCCATGGATGCTTTTAGATCTGTTCAACATTTTCAGCATCTACCACCAAACCCCCACACCATCTGAAACATTTTTTGTTTTTATAGTCCTTTTTGTGTTTCTTAGATTTGTTTTAATGCCTGACCTCTGGTCTTAAATTTTTCATTTTCTTGCCATTTACAGATCCAGACAAAGTGACATTGAAATATTTCCACTCGGTAGAGGAAATAAAGTCTGCCATGGTGGCTGTATTATCAGCTGATCCAAGATCTATATATCGAAGGAAACAGTGCCAGGACATGCTCTTTTACTTCACTTTGGATACTGCCCACGTCACAACTTGGTTTGGAGATGACTTTACTGAAATCTTGAAGATAAAACCTATAAAAGAGGAGCCGGATGTTGGAACTGTCTGCACTTAAATTCTTCTAGTTTGAGAGCATTGCACTTTCTGTAAAATAACAGATCTATGTTAATGATCTTCCTGTGATCAGCCACAATACTGATCCAGCAACGGCTCTAATTTTACAACCTGCATTTCCATTATTATTACACTGAAGGCCCCTCATTTTAATCATGAAATTACCGTCCAAAATGGCAGTGCTTAAAATATGTTATAAATTAACTTGTGAAGATCGCAACCAATAATTGACTTCAGACTGGAAATGGTTTGTAACCTATCCTTAAACCCTTCAGTTGAAGATAATAATTTATTTTGACGACTACTATGATTGTTTTCATCTTTTGGTCGGGGCCACTTTTCTGGCAAATTTGATGGTTTCCACCAGTAATTTTAATTTCAAGCCAGTTTAATATCAATTTTATTTTGATCACAAATTAGCTCAAAAGGATCATAGGTAGGCCCATTTTTAATCCTGTGCTATTTCATTATGATTTTAAAACTTTCAAATTTGGCCACCCATGTCACAGGTTGGCATCCTTATTTACGGAAATACCCATATGCAAGTTTTAACATGTAGCTTTCAGTTTTAGCTTGTACATAAGCCTACTCACATTCCCGAGTCCCCTTGACCCTGGCTCTGGCTGCACACTTGGCCCATAGGAGGAGGAGGAGGAGCCAGCGCTGCCGTCGCAGCTGCGGCTTGCCTGCAGTCCGTCTGTCTTTTGTGTTTTTTGTTGTTTTTGTATGAATTGTAGTTTTAATATGGTGTAGTGTTTGTATGTTATGTGGGGGGGAGGGGGTGGGAGGGAACGGGAACTGTAAAAAAAAAAATAATCTCCCTAACGGAGACACGAACTTGTTTCTGTGTCGTGTCTCAGTTCCCGTTGCGGCCTACCATCGGCCATGCACCTGGGACCACCTGGGGCTCTGGTTCGCAGAGCCCACGGCCCGGACTCACCACCTGCGGCGCTGGCTGCCTGCGGATGCTGCGGGAGCGGCTGCGACTCGTCTCCGGAGGCTCCGGCACGGGCCGCGTGGACGTCGGAAGCCCGCAGGCCCCTGGGTGGGGGCCGACATCGGGAGCTCCGGCAGCGGCAGAGGAAGCGTGTTCGCCCGCCCCGAATCGCGGGGCTTGGGTCGGCCCGCCGCGGACCTTTCACCGTCCGGCGCGGCCTGGAATAGGCCGTAGACCTTTCACCGTCCGGCGCGGTGCTCCAATGTCGGGAGCCCCGACCGCCCCGACGTGGCAAGTTCAACAGCCTGACCTCGGGAGAAGACGGCAGGGAAGAGAAAAGACATTTTGGCCTTCCATCACAGTGAGAAGGGACTGGAGGAGACTCACTGTGATGGATGTTTCTTTTGTTTGGTGTTAGTGTATGATTGTATGTGTTATTGCATTTTTATTGATTATTCTTATTGGTCTTAGTGTTTCAACTGCGGGTAATGTTTCATTTCACTACACATTTATGTGTATGTGACAAATAAACGACTATTGACTATTGACTATATAGTCATGACTCTGGCTCCGGGTGCCAACCTACTTGCGCTGCTGAACCCAGGTGTTTCTGATCCTGACCATGGCTCCAGCCACACACCCAGCCCATACTCTGGAACCTTCCCCAGCCACAGACATAGATCTGTGCATCCCACAGTTTTGAAAGATGTTGCATCATTAGTGCCCATTCCTTAGGTTGTCATAGAGTCATACTGCCCCTTTGGCCCAATTTACTCATGCCGACCAAGTCAAGTCAAGTTTATTTGTCACATACATATATATACAAGATGTGCAGTGAAATGAAAGTGGCAATGCCTGCGGATTGTGCTAAACCACAAAACAGAATAGAAAAAAAAAATTAACACAAAAAATTTTTTAATACAGTAAATTAAACTAGTCCCTGGTGATATGAGAGTTAACAGTCCTGATGGCCTGTGGGAAGAAACTCCGTCTCATCCTCTCTGTTTTCACAGCGTGACAGCGGAGGCGTTTGCCTGACCGTAGCAGCTGGAACAGTCCGTTGCTCGGGTGGTAGGGGTCCCCCATAATGTTGCTGGCTCTGGATCTGCACCTCCTGATGTATAGGTCCTGCAGGGGGGGCGGGTGTAGTTCCCAGAGTGCGTTCAGCCGAAAGCACTATCCGCAGAGACTTCCTGTCCTGGGCAGAGCTGTTCCCAAACCAGATCGTGATGTTCCCGGACACAATGCTTTCTACAGCCCCAGAGTAGAAGCACTGAAGGATCCTCCGAGAGACTCTAAATTTCCTCAATTGTCTGAGGTGGTAAAGGCGCTGCCTTGCCTTACTCACCAGTACGGCAATGTGTGTTGTCCATGTCAGATCCTCTGTGATGTGGACTCCCAGGTATTTAAAGCTGCTCACCCTATCCACAGTAATCTCCAGTGGCGTGTACGTCCTCGGATGTTGAGCCCTTCTAAAGTCTACAATCAGCTCTTTAGTTTTTGTGACATTCAAGAGGAGGCTGTTGTCCTGGCACCAGAGTGCCAGATCAGCCACCTCCTCCCGGTAGGCCTTCTCATCGTTATCGGAGATCAGGCCCACCACCACAGTGTCATCAGCAAACTGCCCCATCTACATTAGTCCCACCTGTAGATGGACCAACATGCCCCATCCACATTGTAGATGGACCAACATGCCCCATCCACACCTGCTTGTGTTTGGCCCATACCCCTCTAGACCTATCCTATCCATGTACATGTCCAAATGTTTTTTAAACATTGTAATAGTACCTGCCTCAATTACCTTGTCTGACAGCTTCCTCCATATACCTACCACCCTTTGTGTAAAAAGGTTACTCCTATTAAATCTTTCCCATCACTCCTTAAACCTATGTCCTCTGATTCCCCTGCTATGGTTAAAACACATGCATTTACCCTATCTATTCCTCTCATGATCCTACATACTTCCATAAGATCACCACTCATCCTCTGTGCCCCAATGAATAAAGTTCTTGTCTGCTCAACCTCTCCCTATAGCTGAGGCCCTCGAGTCCTGGCAACATCGTGAATCTTCTCTGTAGCCTTTCCACCTAGCATCTGTCCTATAACAGGGTGATCAAAACTGAACACATTACTCTAAATGTGGCCTCACCAATGTCTTGTATAACTAACAAGACTTCCCAACTTCTATAAAGTGCTCTGGGTGATGACGGCCAATGTGCCAAAAGCCTTCTTGATCACCCCATCTACTTGTGATGACACTTAAGGAAAGTGCCAATGTCCTATGTTCTGGTAATCGATCTTTAAACATCTTTATTTTTCTCTCCCCCCTCACTCCTTCAATTTAAGATTCTTTTAAAAATGTACTTTTTGCTGAAGACCTTCGTTATCGATCCTAAAATTTCCCTATATGAATTGTCAGATTTTGTATGATATTAATCGTGTGAAATACTTTGATAAATTGCGTAAATTGCTAAATCTGATTCATGACTCTACATTGATTATTTTTTCCTTAGTAACGTTTTGTGTATAATTAACTAGATCAACAGCAGTTGAACGTATCAATTGTTCTTCAGTGTGATTTTCAAACTCACTGCTCTGAAAAATAACCATTCTCATTTACTCAGAACAACCAAGATTTGCTCAGCCTATTTTATTTAAAAGGCAAACACACAAATTATATTCCATCTTCACAGAGATCTGTGACTTCCTGCCACCTCTAATACATCCACCCCATGCGATTTAATTGCTTTATCTGTGGAGGATATGGTCATGCTCAGCTTCCTGACCTCCAGACTATTCCTAGCTGCTGGAGCTGATCTTTACCACATTTATAGTCTGTTGCTCACTGGTACCATTTGCTTTTCCTTCTATCCATAAGAGCATGTGTGAGTTTATGCCTGCATTGAAGATACTCCCAAAGTCCGTTGCTTTAAACTCATGTCCTTACAATGACTGCCCAGGCAATCTCCTGCCAGGAGCAGTTTACTGTAAACCTGCAGGTTCCCTGTGGTTTCCTTGCACAAAGAACATGCTATGATTTTTTACAGCTTATCCATGTCCATCCCATTTCCAGGTGCACTCTCTCATCACCATCATCAACATTAATGGATCATTATTAATTGTGTTGCAACACTTCCTTACAACTTGATGAGTGTTGTTCATAATCTGCTATATTTCTCCAAGAGCAAAGATTGCAGCTGCATGCCCAAATGCAGTGTGAACTTGAGATACATTAATAGAGAGCAGCACACTGCAATCCAGCACAATATTAGACAGAAACACTTGACCTTACTATTCTGTGAATCTCTCACCTGGGATGTCTCTAAAGATCTCTCCCTGTATGCAATGTTCTGCCAACAACAGGGGAATGGCTCATAATATTGTTTTTAGGCATTAAAAGGTGGTAAAATAAATTTCAACCCTACATCTCATTGAGCTGGTGGAGCAGATGAGGTGTGAAGGAACTATTCCCAGAATATTCCTTTATTTAAAAATAAAATGGGCAATAAAGATCTTTCTCTAAATGACAACATCTTGCCTCAGCCAAAATGGTCAAAATTAGATCAAGGAATTTTTGAAAATCTCAGTTTTTAACTAACATCGAATGTAATCCATTTCATGGAATAAATTTCAAAAGGCCCCCTATCCCTTAATCCCAAACAACTATTTAAATTTATTGGAATATGATCTGGTTTCCACAATTTCAGAACCACATTATGGAGACCACAGTTGCTGTTCCCGAGAAGGATAAGGACAGCAGATACATGGAAACAATATCTGCTCCGTTCCCTTCCAATCACATATCACACTTTGCGGAGCACTTTTGGTCAGTGCCCCTGAACTTCCAGTTGCCTGCCACTTTATGTAGAGATACACCGTAGAAATTGGCCCTGCAGCCCACCAGGTCTACGTTGACCAGTGACCACCAATGCACTAATTCTATCGTGCACGGGAGGGACAATTTACAAAAGCCAATTAATCTACTAATCTGCACACCTTTGGAGTGTGGGAAGAAAGCAGTGCACCCGGAGAGAACCCACACGGGTCACAGGGAGAAAGTACAAACTCCGTAAAGACCGCACCAGTAGTTGAGACAAACCCTAGTCTCTAGCTCTGCAAGGCATCAGCTCCACCTCTGCATCATTGTGCCATCACCATACTGCTCTCACTTTGACCTTTATGTCTGTGGCCTCCCGCACTGGTACATCATGAGCCAACACACCTTATCTTTCACATTTGCAGCCTTTCTTTTACGTTTATTTGTACACTCTGGTAGGATGAGTATATCATAATAGTGCCAGACTAACGTTACCAACACATTACACAGACAAAGAAACTTGGCACAGGTTTTCCACCTATCAGAGAACTACAGGGAATTTGTATTATTCCACCCGCTGCCTTCCCCTAATTTTTTGCAGCGACTCAAACCGAAATGTTGACTATCCCTCTGCTTCTGCTGCTCCACCTGATGACTTTCTCCAGCAGTTTGTATTTTGCAGACTGGAAAGGTAATATATATTGGCTTTACTTGCATAGTCCTCAGCCTTTAAGTATATTTTAAAAAATGAATACCACTATGTTTTTGGTCAGAAATAGAATTCTATCAACGTTTAAGAAACATTTGGACAGGTACATGGATAGGACAGGTTTAGAGAGGTACGAGCCAAACATGGGGAGGTGGGACTAGTGTAGATGGGACATCTTGGTCGGTGTGAGCAAGTTTGGCCGAAGGGACTGTTTCCATCCTGTACGACACTGACTTTATGAATCTACCTACTTGCTTAACAAAGCACATCCCAAAGTCAAGAGTATCGCTAAAAGTAACATACACTGACAATTGTTCCCATCTTACTTGACTCCACTGAAATTAATTATCTGTTTGAACTGTATGCAAATTGCAAGCTGCTTTTCCTATAAAACAACCGTGTCCTTTCACAAAAAAATGGCTACACTTCAAATAGCAACAACCATAATATCAATTTACATAGCATCTATTATAAAGCGAAACATACTACAATGCTTCACTCGAGTGTTGTTCACTAAATAAAGATGCTAATAAAGAAATATCAAAGGATTGGATTGTAAACTAGGTCCAAAGCTGGCCTTTTACGTGGGAAGAGAGGGAAGGAATTTCAGAGCTTTTGTCAATTAAGTATTGGAAAGATCAATAAGCCAAATTTAGAGGAGATGGAGGAGGGTTTTAAGACTGAGATTAGAGAGATATCAAAGGGTGAATTTTTTTTAAGTATTTGAAAACAAAGATAAAAATTGGAATGTTGAGACATTGCTTAAGCAGGAGCCAATGTAAAACAGACACACCGCATGATGGTGAACAGAAGCTGTTGCAAAATGACATTACTGCAACAGAGAGTTGGATGATCACAAATTTGTATAGGATAGGATGAGGGAGGTTGGTTTAGAGTGTATTGGAACAGTCAAGTATAAAAGCATGAAAGTTATGGATGAGAGCTTCAATAACAGATTATCTGAGGTGGGCATAGAATCAGATGTTTAATATAAAGATGGTTGATCTTAGTGATGATTTGAAGCTTGATCTTAAGGTCAAATAGGACAATTGAGTTATAAACATGCAGGTTGGTTTGAGTGAAGGATGAACCCAGTGTCTGGAGAACAACATTGACAGCATTGGTCTTGCAATATTTAAAAGAAAACAGTTTGTGTCCATCTGGTCCTGTATGTTGAGCAGTTTAACAATTTAAATATAGTGGAAGGGACAAGAATCTGTACTGAGATACTCGTAAGTGTGCATTTAGTTCATTTTGCATTGTTGGTATAAATGTCTAGGTTTATATAAGGATGTAAAGGATACTTTTTATTGGAACATTTGAATTTGACATGAAAACAAGAAATTGAGACCAAACAAAATCATAATGATTTTTTTCATTTAAAAAAAGGTGCTTTCTAATGCACCATTAAGGTGATACATCTTTTTTTACATCAGAGATGTAAAATAATTGGACGTGACTGAAACTTATGGAGACATTGGGAAATGACCTTCGTGATTATTTATATCTTGTTAACCAGATACATTTTGGTTTATCAACAGCCATTTTATCCATCTTTTAACTTTACTTGTCTTACCTTAGCACACATCCTTATAGTTACATAGTTATAGATTACTTATAAAATTTGCCTGAGTAATGGAAATTAAAATGATTTTACAAATAATTATGGTTTGGGATTTTCTTAAATTAAAAATTTAAAAATAGGCATGAATTTGAGTTTTCCTGAAAAAGTATCAGACAGCGTCTCTGCAGAAAAGGACGTTTCGGGTGGGAACCCTTCTTCAGACTGATTAAATCCAAAGATGGGGTTTCGACGCGAAACGTCACCTGTTTCTTTTCTCCAAAAATGCTGCCTGACTCGCTGAGTTACTTCAACATGTCGTGTCTACGGTATAAACCAGTATCCACAGTTCCTTCCTACACAAATTGGCAGATATATTCACTTGACAACAGACAGCCACAATTTTGCCCTTCATTACTTTGAAGCCCCTTGTTAGCCATTTTCATTTGCAAATCATTAAAACAGATATTCACCTGTGAGACAACGTGGAAACAGGCCCTTCAGCCGACCAAGTCCGCGCCGACCAGCGGTCACCCGTGGACTGGTTATATTCAAGGCACTAGGAACAATTTACAGATGCCAATTAACCTACAAACCTGCATGTCTTTGGAATGTGGGAGGAAACCCGAGCACCCGGAGAAAACCCATGCGGTCACAGCGAGAACGTACTAACTCAGTACACACTTCTATCTCGTAGTCAGGAGGATCAAACCGGGGTCTCTGACACCGAAAGGCAGCAACACTACCGCTGTGCCACTTGTTGAAATAGTCCAGGTAATACAAATACTTTAAAGTTTTTACGTTAGTATACAGTTGGAATAAGCTTTTGGCTAGAGTAGATTTGATGCTCCACATATTTAACTGGCAATTTAAATATATATATATAATTAATTAAGTATAGGCTGTCCCTTTATCTTATCCAATATTCTCCACTTCAATCAATTAAATCAATCTTGATTCTTGATACTAATTCTTACAAGATGTAGCATAATATGTTGTTTCTTTTCTTTTGAAAGGATAATGTTAATGGTATCAATATTCAGTCTGTGGTACATAACCAATCTATCGCCTTTGTATCTTGGCATTGTAGTCCAATGAAACTTTCCCAAGCAGAAATTGAAAATATTGGTGCATTTCAATATATTCCATGGAATTCATGTACATAAAATCCCAATCTAAGCCTGCAGTATATTAATATTAACGTGGTGCGACCATGAATCTAACTTCAAACTTCAAATATTCTAATCAATGATTGAATATTATTTTGAAGATAGACACAAATGCTGGAGTAACTCAGCGGGCCAGGCAGCATCTCTGGAAAGAAGTAAAGGTGACGTTCGGGGTCGAGACCCCCTGAATATGATACTGTTTGCTACTCTACCAGGGCCGAACCATACAGCATTTTGAATGTTATACTACTGAGGGGTTGTTGCTTTAGACCGAGCTTCTGCCTCTGCTTCTGAGGAGATGTTTTCATGGAAAAACATGTCAAAGAAAAATCACGACGTTTTGCCCAGTGTCCAAACCAATATCCATCCCTTCATGGACATCACTAAAATAGTTAATCTGGTCATTATCTTTAAATATATATATATTCTGGGATCTGGCTGTGCGTACTGTTTCCTACATTACAACATAATACGTTCGAGTAATTAACTGGTTGTACTGCAGCACTATAAGTCCAAATCTGTACCTCTTCTGCAATCTCCATACTGAGTAGAATGTCACCCGCTGCCATTACATTAACCTGTATAAACGAAGCTACAATCGATTAACTTTCTTTTAAACACTGCGCATACTTTATGCTTTATATCAAACTGTGCATCGCTGTTACATTAATAATGTATTGCAGTGCCTAATTTTCAAACCAAGAGTCATAATCAACAAACTGAATCAAAATAACGTGGAAACTGTCTTTGTACAAGTTAAATAATTATTCGCGCTTATAACTGTGCTTTACTCGACCTCTCTAAAAGTCAAGAATTGAGATGAAATCTAATAGATTTGATGTCAAAATACTAAATATTCCCTATTAGCCTCAAATCATTCCAGGTAGTAGATGAAATGGCTCCAAAACGTTGCATTTCCTGAATCTCAGTAGTTGATGCACATTCTGTTTTATCCCCCCCCCCCATTTTACGTCTTCGGGTTAAACAAAAACAATGCACTTCGGTCGGTTTCAATAACTAAACAAAATTGTTTTCGATTCCAATGAAGAGACAATGTCGTTATATTTTTCAAACAAACAGCTCAAATGATCAGAAGTGTTATATAAGAAGTGATAACAAGTTCATAAAAAAATACAAATCTTTAAACTGTACTGTAACCTGCACTTAGATGTAGCCGTATAAAATGCAGATATTCGTAAATCGGACGACTGAACCACGTTAAGTTGGTTTCACTTTAACGCCCGGACAGTTTACATCTGCTTCTGTACGAGTTCCCCCTGAACCTTTTAAAGTTTGTTGTAGTTTTCAGTGGAGTGTAGAAACCCTTCGACTTTTGTGTAGTAAGTGGGGTGATTAATGCATGCGCTGGTGCAATTGATTTGCCCGCTCGCGTTATATTGTCGGAGTGATGAGAACTGTCCAGAAGAGATTATTCCGAAGGGGCCCATTGGCTCATTATTTACGGGGGAGTTCAGGACGGGGAAGCGACCAGAGACGCCATACGCTTGGTTATTGGCGAGATGATACCTTGATGGATCCATTTCCACATGTGAATTAGATCTGGTGTAGGGGCAGGAATCAGTGCTAGAATTCCTGGGAAGCACTGCTCCATTGCAGACCTGAGGGTGGTAAGAACTCAGCCCAAGGTTGGTATAACCAGCACTCAACTCCGAAGGAAACCGGCTGGTTGTGTTGTTGAACAAATCTGACCCCGGATCGTGGTGCTCCGTCAAACTGCTGAAATTGTACATTCGGGGCTGGCTGGTGTTGAAGGCGCTGGTTGGGGTGGTGTAATGGGCAATGGGGTAAGATGGGAGAGTTGAAGCACAGTTGGAGTTGATGCTCACGTTGGCATAGACTGGCCTTGAGTACGGTCTGCTCGCTGGTACCGGACTGAAGACGTTGGGTTCTTGGATGTAGCTCGGGTATGTGGACATATCCGACCTCTTGAATCTCTTACGCCTTCGCAAGAAACTGCCACTCTCGAACATGTCATCAGCCGCTGGGTCCAGCGCCCAATAGTTGCCCTTTCCCGGCCGCCCTGGCTCTCGGGGAACTTTGACGAAACAGTCATTGAGGGTAAGATTATGCCTGATGGAGTTCTGCCATTTCTTGGAGTTCTCCCTGTAGAAGGGGAATCGTTCTGTGATGAACCTGTAGATGCCGCCCAAGGTGAGCTTTCTGTCCAGGGAATTGGCGATGGCCATGGCGATAAGGGCGATGTAGCTGTAGGGAGGTTTGCCCCGTTGCAGCGGCCGCTTGCGCCTCTTTCCGCGATGAAGCTCCGCATGGCTTGTCTCCAGCGGCTGCCTCTCTACCTTCACCTCCGGCTGGCTCCTAATCCACGCAAAGCACGAGGCTTCGGAAGGCGGCCGCTGGCCCTCGGCAGTCATTCCTCCAACATCAAGCCAATCGCATGGCACAGGATATGTTGCAAAGTCCCCTATCTCCCCCGGACAGGGAGGGAATGCGCATCGGACACCTTCGCTCCTGACTCCGGAGCGCCGAGTCTGTGTCGAGGCGTGTGCGCTTCCTTCAAGCACCAGGCAGTCACTCCCACTGCAGGGCAGCGCTCCCTATTTAAATGGGAACATTCACACACATGCAGAGTCAGGGAAGATGCTGTACAGTTTACGAGTTGAGCTATTTAAGCATTAACTCTCAATAGCATTCCCGTAGGATGAGCTCTACAATTTCCCCCTTAAATCTTAAAACTGATACATGTGCTCTAGAATTGCCCCCCTAAAATCCTATGACCGGCATCCGGTTGACAAGACGACTTTTCGTTGCAGTCGGTGCCTTGCTACAGTTTAAGATTTATGAAAAACTTACAGTCGGTAATAAAGCTCGTCTCTATCGTCTCTATCTCAAAGCGTCTTACAGCTAACGAATTAAGTTTGGACGAGCGGTCACTGCCGTAGTCAAACGTGGAAGTCAACGATGAGAAAATGCCAAGATAATTTGCTTTTTAATGATGATGCTTGAGGATAAACATTGACGTCCGTGCACTGGGTAGAACACTTTAAAGTAATGCCAATGTGTCCTTCATATTCACCGAAGAGCATGAAAGAAAGCTTGCGGAAAAAAACTGACAGTAAAAGTTTCTTTAGGTCTGTAAAAGGGAAAAGATTAGTGAAGACTAATGTCGGTCCGTTGCAGACAGGTGAATTTATAATGGGAACCAAGGAAATGGCAGAACAGTTAAATGAGTACTTTGGTTCTGTCTTCACTAAGGAAGACACAAACAATCTCCCGGAAATACTAGGGGACCGAGGATCTAGTGGGAGGGAGGAACTGAAGGGAATCCACATTAGTCAGAAAATGGTGTTAGGTAAACTGTTGAGACTGAAGGCTGATAAATCCCCAGGGCCTGATGGTCTGCATCCCAGAGTACTCAATGAGATGGCCCTAGAAATCGTGGATGCATTGGTGATCATTTTCCAATGTTCTCTCCACTCTGGATCAGTTCCTGTGGACTGGATGGTAGCCAATGTAACTCCGCTTTTTAAGAAACAAGAGAGAGAAAACGGGGAATTTATAGACCTGAGTCCAGGATCAGGGTTCACGGTTTAAGAATAAGGGGTAGGCCATTTAGGACTGAGAGGAGGAAAAACCTTTTCACCCAGAGAGTTGTGAATCTGTGGAATTCTCTGCCACAGAAGGCAGTGGAGGCCAATTCACTGGATGTTTTCAAGAGAGAGTTAGATTTAGCTCTTAGGGCTAAGGGAATCAAGGGATATTGTGGAAAAAGTCGGAACGGGGTACTGATTTTGGATGATCAGCCATGATCATATTGAATGGCGGTGCTGGCTCGAAGGGCCGAATAGCCTAGTCCTGCATCTATTTTCTATTTGTTTCTATGAAACGTCCACGTTTAAAAGTCCTCTTTAAAGGCCTGTCAGAATGTCAGCCTACATTTTTGCCCTCAACTCTCTGGAGTGAGACTTTTATTTACCATTCCCAAAACAATTACAGAGTTCGCTAGGTGTGCTTTAAATATTTATATATATTAAAAAACATGGACAACGGGACAAAGCAGGGAAGATGTACTAATGGACCTCTCCCTCAGAGTTCCCATTGACCGGATGGATAATTAATTAATTGCATCTTTTAAAAGAAAATTCACATTTATAGCTGCTGTGACTAGTTTGAATATATTTTACCATAGTTAAAATAGATATATATTTTTAAAGGATCAATTGGAACAATGGGGGTTGTGGACAGGTAAATAAAAATAACTAACATTTACTGTATCGGTTTGTGATTTTAAAAAAAGTAGGATAGGCTAAATAGACAATAGACAATAGGTGCAGGAGGAGGCCATTCGGTCCTTCGAGCCAGCACCGCCATTCAATGTGATCATGGCTGATCATTCTCAATCAGTACCCCGTTCCTGCCTTCTCCCCATACCCCCTGACTCCGCTATCTTTAAGAGCTCTATCTAGCTCCCTCTTGAATGCATTCAGAGAATTGGCCTCCACTGCCTTCTGAGGTAGAGAATTCCACAGATTCACAACTCTGACTGAAAAAGTTTTTCCTCATCTCAGTTCTAAATGGCCTACCCCTTATTCTTAAACTGTGGCCCCTTGTTCTGGACTCCCCCAACATTGGGAACATGTTTCCTGCCTCTTGTTCCCAATGTTGAAATGTTGCGATGAAACATTTGTGCCTTAGTTAACCACGTCTGCAGCTTTGGAACCTTTGAAAAGTTAATGGCTCGCAATAATGAAACGATGTCACTGTTACTGCTACTCCGTAGATGGTGAATGTATTGCATCCTGTCCTGTACTTCAATCGGGAGTCAATAATAGCTTCAAGCTTGGCCTCTGGCATGTGCACATGGAATATTGAAAGTAGCATGCAAAAGATAAACGTCCTCAACCAATCTGCCTCCGCGTTTTAATTTTAAACATAGACGTTATTCATATAAATACATACCTGGAGTTGAATATAATAGTTAATAGAATACAATCACGTGCGTTTTACATTCATTGTGCTATTAAACCAACAAATTCTCTTTATTTTGCAACGATTCTACTCACATTTCCTTTTTAAACAGTACATCCGTGAAGTGTGATCTGCCTCCACTGTACAATACTATCCTCTGACATTAAGATTCAGTACGAGAGGCTGGATAAAGTAAACCATTTTACATATCTCAGGAACCATCTCTCAGTAATGACAATGGGTATTGACAATGAAAAAAAAAATCAAAGGTAAACAAAAAATGCTGGAGTAACTCAGCCGGTCAGGCAGCATCTCTGGAGAGAAGGAATGGGTGACGTTTCGGGTCGAGACCCTTCTTCAGACTGTCTCGACCCGAAACGTCACCCATTCCTTCTCTCCAGAGATGCTGCCTGACCCGCTGAGTTACTCCAGCATTTTTTGTCTACCTTCGATTTATACCAGCATCTGCAGTTTTTTTCACACATGAAAAAATATCAAATTAGTTTATTGTCATATACACCAAGCACTAAACTCATTGTGTACCTGCAGCAATGATCCCTTTCCTCCTATTTACTTCCGAGGCTTGGACTACTTGCAGCAGACACTTAAGGCAATGGAAACATTTCACCATATATTGTTTTCCTCCGAATTCACTGGAAGAATAAACAATTCAATGTCCGTGTCCACTCTCAGGCCAGCATCCAAAGCGTTGAGACTCCTCTAAAGTCAGCTGAGTGTTCCCATGCTCAACACCAAACTCCCTAAATAGACACTCTGTATCTATACAACACGAAAACATCTCCTCAGTCCAACACTTCAACGCTGAGCACATCACATACCTGAACTGCCCATTTGCCTGCGTTTGGACCATAACCCTCAAAATCTGTTCTTTCTATGTACCTGTCTAACTGCTCTTTGAAGATTGTAATTACACCGTCTCTACCGCTTTCACTTTCTCATTCCACATATTTAATGTCCTGCATGTGAAAGAAAATGCCCATCGGGTTGCCTTTAAAATTTCCCCTGTCATCTTAAATCTATGCCCTCTAGTTTTAAACTCCCCAAACGTGAAACAAAAAGAAAGTGACCATTCATCTTATCATGCCTCTCATGATTTTACACACCTCGATAAGGTCGCCCCTCAGTCACCTCAGCTCCAGGAGACAAAGCCCCAACCTATCCACTCTCTCCTTACTGCGCAACCTCTTCAGTCCCATACGAATCGCGATTTTTTTGCACCCTTTCCATCATTCCCATAGTTGGCCAACCGGAACTGCATGCAATATTCCAAGTGTGGTCTCAGCAACGAATTGTACAGCTGTAACATAACATTCCAACTCTTGTACTCAATACACGGACCGGTGAAGGCAAACGTGCCCTTGACTACCTGCCAATCTATGCCATGGCCTTCAGGGAATTGCCATTTTAATCACAGGTCTCTGTTCTCCAGGGCCCTGACATGTTACTATGTATCCGCAGAGCTCTGCTGTTCACTGCACGAGGTAGAACTTACTAACCCAACAATGGAAATGTGTAAGGAGGAACTGCTGATGTTGGTTTACACCGAAGATAGACACAAAGTGATGGCGTAACTCAAGCGGTTAGGCAGCATCTCTGGCGAAATGGAATTGGTGACGTTTCAGGTCGGGAGCTTTCTTCAGATTGAGAGTCGGGGAGAGGGAAACTAGAGGTATGGGAAGGTACAAAACAAAGCAGGAAAGGCGGAACACACGATGGTTCATTGTTGCCCGGGACGCGGTGATAACGAAGGGATACAAACTCACTGTGATGGGTGTTTCTTTTGTTTGGTGTTGGTTATGATTGTGTGTGTTATTGCATTGTTATTGATTATTCTTATTGGTCTTATTGTTGAACCGCGGGTAATTTTTCATTTCACTACACATTTATGTGTATGTGACAAATAAAAGACTATTGACTATTGATATTGACCGCGAAATTAGCAAAACGACTAGGATGGGGGAGGGACGGGGAGAGGGGGAATGCAAGGGTTATTTGAAGTTAGATAAATCAATATTCATGCCACTGGGCTGCAAAGTGCCCAAGCGAAATATGAGGCGATGTTCCTCCAACGTGCGTGTGGCCTCAAAGCCTCATTGAATAAATGCAGCATCCACCCCACTATCTTCCCAGAACTTGTGAAGTTCTGGCCCAAGACCGCACAAAGTAGAGAGTGTGATACTTAGAACACACGGAGTACACCCCTTCACCACCTGCCCACCTTCTGTTGGTCTGTGGCACAGTATGCAGTTCCCGCATAGATCTCAGTAATCACCAAAGTGCCAAAACACTGGAGTGGAAGGAACATCCTCGAACCCGAGGGAGTGCTTGAAAAGAAGATGGCGGACTGTCGTTGCACGTTTCGGTGTATTTGTATTTGGAAACATTTGGTTTTATGCAATCAAATCAGAAATCAGGTATTTGAGCAGGAATCTGCCCTCGAGTTCCCATCTTTTTCAAATATCCTGGTTTTAAATTTGTTGTATTTTCAAATAAAATAGTTTGAATATTTCCTTTCATGGTAAGAGTATGATAATCATGAATATTCACACACACATTCGTGAAAGTAAGCAATTGTATCTAAACTCGTGAGTTTAAGAAAAGTGTTTCCAGAGCTACACAATGTCAGAACTCCCGGGTAAGTGAAATTATTACCCACGTTGATAGTGTATTAAAAAATATGAGCTACATTGATGGTGTATTAAAAAATAACACCTTTAAAATAATTTGTTTAACATTGTCGATAAAGAGCGCGCTGTGAGGATATCTTATTCTTTAAAGTTTCAGTGGGTGGCATGAACACTTCGTTGAATATTACAACAATGGAAAGATCAACAAAAAAAATCCCGAAAACGAAGAACAATTTCAGACCAATTTTGCATGCACCGGATTAAAAATGGAAAGATAACCAATGAACCGCAAATGAAGGTCTTTACACGCACAAATGGATGAACAATTCCAGGGACCAAGATGGGGATTACATGGTGCCGGGTGACGATAATAAAAGATGTTCGCATTTCTTCTGTAACATAATTCCAACATTTCCCGGAAGAAGCTGCTGTTTGTTCAGCTGAAGATCTTTCCTTGGGTCTTTTGACCAAAACCTTTGCACTACCCCTCTTTATCTGCAACCACTGATCTCTGTAAACACACTTAATCCGGTCGATCTGCTTTTTCAGCCAAATTAAGACAACGTGACTTTCTTGTGGAAGGGAACGAGAAACTAGTCTGCTCTCATTTAAAACTTTACATTGTTTTCTCTACCAGGTGGTAGATTCCATTATTTTAACCCCACCCCCACCTCTCTCTCTCTCACACACACAACATTTTGCTAGTAAATCCTAGCTTTTGCAAACTACTAAAAGGATTTGAATTTCTGCCACACATTGCTAATAGAAATATATATTTTACATTAAAAAGGAAACACCTCTGCAAAACGCGTCTATTGAAAATATGTAAACTTGACAGGGCTTTCTTGTTTTCATCAACAATATCGATTAATAAACAGCTTAAAATTAAATCAGAAATGCAGTATGGCGCTTCATGTGAAGGTAGACAAGGAAATCTCCAGCTGCTGATGAAGGACGTTAGAAAGGGCCACAGTTCTAACCCACAGTTTAGGTCTTTTTTAAACAGCTGGCGAGTGGCCAATGGCTAGACTAGAGAGATCGGGCGTAAGATTGATTTTTGCAGGTGGTACAAAACAAGCTTATTGCACAGTATGTAATCAGCCTCGAATCACAAGAAAGAAATACAAGGCGAGGAATTCGCCAACAGGCTACTAGGTTAATTCCCGGATTGGCGGGACTGTCATATGTTGAAAGACTGGAGCGACTAGGCTTGTATACACTGGAATTTAGAAGGATGAGAGGGGATCTTATCAAAACGTATAAGATTATTAAGGGGTTGGACACGTTAGAGACAGGAAACATGTTCCCAATGTTGGGGGAGTCCAGAACAAGGGGTCACAGTTTAAGAATAAGGGGTAGGCCATTTAGAACGGAGATGAGGAAAAACTTTCAGTCAGAGAGTTGTAAATCTGTGGAATTCTCTGCCTCAGAAGGCAGTGGAGGCCAATTCTCTGAATGCATTCAAGAGAGAGCTAGATAGAGCTCTCAAGGATAGCGGAGTCAGGGGGTATGGGGAGAAGGCAGGAACGGGGTACTGATTGAGAATGATCAGCCATGATCACGTTGAATGGCGGTGCTGGCTCGAGGGGCCGAGTGGCCTCCTCCTGCACCTATTGTCTATTGTCTATAACACGGCCAAAGAACACGTCAGTCCGTTTCCACGAAACATTTCTTTGGGAAGGTCGGTGTCCACTGCGAAGAGAGCGCAGAGGACGTGCGTGGAGCAGACCCTTGCTGCAGAGACTGCGGGAACAACGTGGATCCGCCAGGGTCGGATCAGTCAGGGAAGATCATGGCAACTTTCACTGCTAACACGTTCTACATCGGCAATTACAACAACTCGTCGAGTAAATAGTTTAAAACGTTCGTTTTAAATTGTGCAACACATAAAATGTTGGCGGCGTCTCGGGTCAGGACTAAGTTGTACCAGGATTTCTCTTTCGACCTAAATACGTATCAGAAGGTCTATATTAAGTTGACGTTTTAACCATTTTTAATTCGTCCATATTTCATTAAACATTTATTACTAATTTCCCTGTAAATACCAGTCGTTTAAAACAATACAATTTTCGAGCCGATCAGGAGATGTTCGAGCCAATGTGGATTTTAGACAATAGACAATAGACAATAGACAATAGGTGCAGGAGTAGGCCATTCAGCCCTTCGAGCCAGCACCGCCATTCAATGCGATCATGGCTGATCACTCTCAATCAGTACCCCGTTCCTGCCTTCTCCCCATACCCCCTCACTCCGCTATCCTTAAGAGCTCTATCCAGCTCTCTCTTGAAAGCATCCAACGAACTGGCCTCCACTGCCCTCTGAGGCAGAGAATTCCACACCTTCACCACTCTCTGACTGAAAAAGTTCTTCCTCATCTCCGTTCTAAATGGCCTACCCCTTATTCTCAAACTGTGGCCCCTTGTTCTGGACTCCCCCAACATTGGGAACATGTTATCTGCCTCTAATGTGTCCAATCCCCTAATTATCTTATATGTTTCAATAAGATCCCCCCTCATCCTTCTAAATTCCAGTGTATACAAGCCCAATCGCTCCAGCCTTTCAACATACGACAGTCCCGCCATTCCGGGAATTAACCTAGTGAACCTACGCTGCACGCCCTCCATAGCAAGAACATCCTTCCTCAAATTTGGAGACCAAAACTGCACACAGTACTCCAGGTGCGGTCTCACCAGGGCCCGGTACAACTGTAGAAGGACCTCTTTGCTCCTATACTCAACCCCTCTTGTTACGAAGGCCAACATTCCATTGGCTTTCTTCACTGCCTGCTGAACCTGCATGCTTCCTTTCATTGACTGATGCACTAGGACACCCAGATCTCGTTGAACTCCCCCTCCTCCTAACTTGACACCATTCAGATAATAATCTGCCTTTCTATTCTTACTTCCAAAGTGAATAACCTCACACTTATCTACATTAAACTGCATCTGCCATGTATCCGCCCACTCACACAACCTGTCCAAGTCACCCTGCAGCCTTATTGCATCTTCCTCACAATTCACACTACCCCCCAACTTAGTATCATCTGCAAATTTTACATGAACGACAAGCAATCAATATAGTGCAGTAAATATATTTATGAAATTGACTATTTAACGCATGTTGCCACGTCCCCCCCTTCCCCCCCCCCCCCCCCACCGCAATGTTCATATCAACTAAAGTTAAAATCAAACTTACTCGATTTCATTGATAGCACATCCAAAATCAAAACTTCCTTCTGCATATGTGGGTTCTCTAGAAATCAAAATTCCGATCTACCGTTTTTGCAACTTCAAGATTTTTTGAAAGAAAGCCCCATCGTTAACTATTTTAGTGCATCGTTCCTCACTGCCCTCTGAACGAGTAAACGGCTTTATTAGGAAGAAAGGATGACTAAATGAAAATAGATGCTAAAAGCTGGAGTAACTCAGCGGACAGGCAACATTTCTGGAGAGAAAGAATGGTGACGTTTCGGGTTCAGACCTAAATGAAATCCCACTGAGAAACATTGAAAACAGGTGCAGGAGTAGGCCATTCGGCCCTTCGAGCCACGCCGCCAATTAAAGTGATCATGGCTGATCATCCACAATCAGTACCCCGTTCCTGCCTTCTCCCCAGATCCCTTGATTCCTTTCGCCCTCAGAGCTCGGTCTAACTCTATTTTGAGTGTTTTTCAATGCATCCAGTGAATTTGCCTCCACTAACTTCTGAGGCAGAGAATTCCACAAATTCACAACTCTTGGGAGAAAAAGTTTTTCCTCATCTCAGTTCCAATTGGCTTACCGCTTATTCTTAAACAGTGGCCCCTGGAACTGGACTCCCCGAACATCGGGAACATGATTCCTGCATCTAGCTTGTCCAATCCCTTAATAATTTTATATGTTTCAGCGAATAACCCATAGCGAACTTCAGCGAATAACCCATACTAAACGTCGGTTCAAACCTCCATCACTTAAAAAAAAGTGGTGATATTCTCCCTGTGGTGGTGAAATTAGTCTTCAACTCTAATTGTGTTTTTCCCCCAGCCCTCAACACTGGAACTTTACCTGGTACAATATTCAGTTGCTCTTCAGTTACAAAACTGATTTAGGGACTGCTGGTGGTTTACAATATATATGAAATGCAGGTTCATCATATATAATATGAGACTAGGTCAGAGAAAGTGGTCGGCGTGGACTGGTAGGGCCGAACGGGCCTGTTTCCGTGCTGTAATTGTTATATGGTTATATGGTTAATAAGATCGGTAATTTGAAGCTCTAACTGGGTTTGGTCACAGGCACTACACTGATCTACAAAATACATTTTTTTTTTCACTTTCCATCAACCATAATAATAATTATTGCCCCCTTGCTGCATCGAACAAGTTGGTTTCAAACTGGTTAATGTTGTTACATTAAATCAGTATAATTCGGGCTTTCGTTCATTCTATTTTTTTTTCGCATTCTCTCTTTTCCTATCTCGCCCGTCTCACCCCAAATCCCAGTAATATTTTGACGTCTTTAAGAGTTGCAGCTCGAACTGTAAATCCACAAAAAATCTGATCTACTGAGCATATTGTACGTTTGCAAATACACAGGAACACCTATCCGATTCAACTGTCTTCTTAATACCTAACCGTATACAATATCTACCATATACCATAACAAAACGCTATGTAAAAAAATCCTTTGTAGTAGGGTGAGACGTCAAATTGTTTCCATACGTGAGCCGGACATTTATTTTACACGGTAGACTGTAGAACAAATTTCGACAAATTTTACCCTGAACGATCAATCGACCCAAACCCATGTAGATAAGTTTGGTACTACATCGAGTTTGGTACTACGTCGAGTTCGATACTACATCGAGTTCGGTACTACATCGAGTGCTCCTTCCTTTCTTTATATTCTCACCATTTCCATGCATACAGCGAGATTCTATTTCACTTCAGGAAGTGACAGAAAAAAACGCTGCAATCCACTCAATTTATATAATTCCTTCCAATATATCTGCCGCAGCATCACTTGGCGTTGGCAAGTCTTGCCTTTATAGTATGTTATGCTTAATCGAATAGTTTAACATTTAGAACATGCCCTAAAAATAAAATAATGACGTTTCTCTTCTGGAATATTCATATTTTTTTGCTTTGAGTTCTTTTCAGATCCAAATATTGTGACCAAAATATTTTAACATATCTATTAAGATAGTACACAAATCAAACTTCATTAAAAAAGTATCGTAGTTGATGGAAAGTGGAAAAAAAAAAAATATATATTGCAAGTATTTTGTAGATCAGTGCCTGTGGCCAAACCCAGTTAGAGCTTCAAATTAAGGACTTATTATATCTGATGAACCAGCGCTTTATTTATTGCAAACCACGAGCAGTCCCCAAATCAGTATTTTAGCTGAAGAGCAACAAGATTGTACAAGGTAGAAAGTTTTAGTGTTGAGGTCTGGGAATGAACAATTAGAGTTGAAGATTAATTTCACCACTGCAGGGAGAATACAAAATGTTTTAATTGCAGATGAGCAGCTAGGTTGAGGGGAGAAAGAGCGTAAGATATAGAACATTGAACAGTACAGGCCCTTCAGCCCCCAATGCTTGTGCCGAACATAATGCCAAAATAAACTAATCTCATCTGCCTGCAAGAGATCCACATTCCTCCAGTCCTGGCATATCCAGCTGCCTACCTAAAAGCCTTTAAATGCCACTATTGTATCTGCTGCCACCACTAACCTTGGCGGTATGTTTTTGCAAAAATAAATGTCTTGCACATCTCCCTTAAACTTTAATCTTTGTTCCTCTCACCTAAAAGCTATGTCTAATCTTTAACATTTTCATCCTGAGAAAAAGTTCAGACTCTACCTATTTTTGCCTCACATAAGTTTCTATACTTATATCAGGTCTTCCCCCAAACACTGGTGTTCCAGAGAAAACAATCAAAATTTTTTCAACCTCTCCTTATAGCTAATACCCCATAATCCAGTCAGCATTTTGGTAACCTTCTTCTGCATCATCTCCACGTTCTTGGTGTAACTGGGTAAACAGAATTGCATGCAATACTCAAAATGTGGCATAACCAAAGTCTTATTGAGCTGCATTTTGACTACCTGACTCTTACACTCAGTGACCCAACCAATGCATGCGAGCATAGCATACGTCTTCTTTACCACTCTATCTACTTGTGTTTCCACTTTTAGGAAGCTATGGACCTTGACCACAAGATCCCTCTGCACATCAACGCCTTAAGGGTTTTGCCACAACTGTATACCGTCTACATACATTCAACCTGCCACAGTGCAACACAGCATACTTGTTTGGATCAAATTCCATCTGCCATTTCTCTGCCTGTTTCTGTAGTAGATCTATGTCCCATTGTATACTTTGAGAGCCTTTCTCACTGTCTGCAACTCCAGCAATATTGGCGTCATCTGCAAACTTACTAACTAACCCATTTGCATTTAGATCCAAGTCATTCATATACACCACAAGCAACAGAGATCCCAGCACAGTTTCCTGCAGAACTCCACTGGTCACAGACTTCCAGGCAGAATAATGCTCTTCCACCACAATGCTGTGTGTTCTGTGAATAAGCCTGTCTTCTAATTAAGGATTTAAAAGGGTTATGAGGAACAACTTCTTCACACATAATAAGGTGTGTGTATGGTTTTCTAATTATGCATTTTTGCGTGGGTGGGGAAGGGTCCAGTCTTTTCAGAACGGAGTCAGGCTGTGAGTACGCATGAATTGCTGCTTGGGGAGGAGTGGGTGGGGAAGGGTCCAGTCTTTGCAAACTGGAGTCAGTCTGTGAGTACGTGTGAAGTGATGATATGGGGAGGGGTGGGGGGGGATGCCAGGATTATGTTTCTGGTTCTCGAACCTGCAGTAAAACTCGTTCAGGTCATTGGTCAGCTGGCGATTGTCCAAGGAGTGGGGGGTTTTCCTCTTGTAGCTGGTGATTTCTTGCAAGCCCTTCCAAACTGAAGAAGCATCATTAGCTGAGAACTTGCTCCTCAGCTTCTCAGAGTACCTTTCCTTGGCAGCTCTGATTCCCCTTCTAAGCTTGCACGTGGCCTGCCTGTAGAGGTCTGTATCCCCACTCCTGCAGGCCTCATCTTTTGACTGGTGGAGCTGTCTGAGTTCTGCTGTGAACCAGGGCTTGTTGTTGTTGAACCAGATCCGGGTCTTTGTGGGACTTCAATGTACTTGTGTATGTGACAATAAACCCGGCCACTTTGTTTGACTGGAACAAGTTGCCAGAGGAAGTGGTAGAGGCAGATGCAATTATGGCATTTAAAAGATTCTTGGACAGCTACATGCATAGGAAAGGTTACAAGGGAGGCAGGCAAGTCGCAGGCAAATGCACTATTTTGGTTAGGCAATTGGTTGGCATGAAGGAGTTGGGCAGAAGGGCCAGTTTCTATGCTGCATAGGTCTATGATTCAATGATAGACAATAAATGCCATAATAAATGACAATAAAATCAGTTATGTCCACATCACAAAGAAATTAATAAATGATAATCAATCCATTACTAACAAAATGACTACAAGCTAAGTTCAGTAATATTCTACCCCAGGTAAAGGTGTTTGATGGGAATATCAGTAGAGTGTTAGTGAGTATCGATGAGAGAACATGAAACAAGTGGGGGAATGTGATTAATGGCTTTGGTTTGAGAGCTGGCATAGACTTAATGGGCTAAATGGCCTTTTTTGTTACAAAAATCTATGACAAAAAGAAAACATACAATGATGTGCACATGAATTTAATTTGCATCATGGCAGTTTGGGAGTGCATGTGGAGGAAGGAACTGCAGATGCTGGTTTACACTAAAGATAGACACAAAAAGCTGGAGTAACTCAGCGGGTCACACAGCATCTCCGGAGAAAAGAAATAGGTGATGTTTCAAGTTGAGACCCTTCTTCTCAACCCAAAACGTCATCTATTCCTTTTCTCCAGAGATGCTGTCTGACCCGCTGAGTTACTCCAGCTTTTTGTGTCTATCTACAGTTGGGGAGTATAAATTGATTAAATAATCTGGAGTTAATTTTTGGAAAAGCTAGTACCAGTGATAATGACAAAACTGGATTATTCTATTCCATATTTCTGTGTTTCCTTGTGACATCAAGAAGGTCATTTCAACCCACCATCTAACACCCCCTCCCCCCCCCCCCCCCATCCTCCACCAGCTGATTCATGCATTTCTGCTGGTGAAAAAAGTCTTCCATTATTGGTCTAATCCAAATGTGACTCTAGATTATCAAAGTCATTGCTGACCAACTGCCTGTGAAATGACAAATGACCCAACAAACTAACACTTTGAAGTTGGCTCACTTAAAGGTAATTTGGTCTAGGCGTTAATTGCCAAAGCATTCAAATGCTGTAAGGGAATAAAAAGAACTTGACTGAAATGTTCCAAAATGCACAATTCAATGTTATTTCAGTATTTCCCAATTCGTTTAGCTTAGAGATACAACATGGAAACAAAACCTTCGGTCCACTGACCACGATCACCCATACATTTGTTCGATCCTACACACTAGGGACAAATTACAGAAGCCAATTAACCTCTAAACTTGCATGTCTGTGGAATGTGGGAGGACGGCGGAGTGTCCAGAGAAAACCCACGCGACCACAAGGAGAGTGTACAACTTCATGTAAGTAGCACCCACAGTCAGGATCGAACATGGGTCCCTGGCTCAGTAAAGCAGTAAATCTACCACTGTGCCACTGTGCTGCCCAAAGCTGGTGTATTATTGATATTTCATATGATGTGTTAAATAAAATCAGGGTTTCCAAACAAAATTGGAAGAAATTGCACATATGTGCACGGAGGATTGATTTTCAGGTTAATTTAAACCTGTTTATAATCATAATATTTATACATCATATCAAATTGCATTGGTGTTGCTCAGTAATGTTGTGACACTAAACATGACCCTAAACCATATAAATTAGGTGATCAAGAACTTGGATGAAAAAGTAGCTTTTAAGAATTAGGTTTTTAGATGAGAGTGAGGTAGAGAGATTACATTGTATACATTTCAAACTCATGGAATGATTTGTTCCTTTATCTTTGTTTATACTGGACCCAGAACGACACAGTTCCATTGCTGTGTAATACTGCCAGTTTCACCAAAGGGGTTTTATACCATTGAGTGCAGTTTATTGAGTGAAACCTGTGCCTTTCGTCAGCTAAAGATTGATTGAATTACCTGTAAAGGAGGACACTGTATCAGCAACTCAATTTCATTAATATCTTAGCACAAGAAATAGTCATGCAGCATGGAAACAGGTGCTTCTGCCCATCTTGCCCACGCCAACCAAGATGCCCTCTCTTCATTAGACCCACCTGACTGTGTTTGCCCCATCTATATACTAAAACTCTTGTTTGTTTGTTTGTTTGTTGTTTGTTTGTTCCTGAACTACAGCTAAAACGGTACATGATAGCACGACAATTATAGGCCCACCTTACTCACTGCCATCCCTTTGATGTTAATGGAAGAAGTTTAATTGAAATCGGTGTTTTGTTTTTAAAGTTATTCACATTTTAAATCTATCTAGGGAGGGAGGGGAAGGAGGGAGGCAGGGAGGGGGGTGGAAGGGGGAGAGGGAGGGAGTGGGGAGGAGGGAAGATAAGGGGGGTTGAGGGGGATGGAGTGGGGGGAGGGGAAGGGGGAGAGAGGGAGGGGGAGGGGGGAGGGGAGGATGGAGGGAGTGAGGGCGGGGGGGGGGGGGGGAGAGGAGGGGGGATGGGGAGAGGAGGGGGGGGGAGGAGAGGGTGCTGCACCAACGCAGGAGAGGTTTGGGCCCAACGGGTCCACTTGGTCTAGTATGCTTCTAAACCTTCTTTATTTACAATTTATTTTTTCTTTAAGCTTCTTCTTTATTTACAATTTAAATTAACGTGAAGCAATTTACTCAACTATAGTGACCCATCAAATGTACAACGCTGTAACTTAAGGTCTCAGAACCAATGTCAAGCAATAGGTTTGTCCTAAAGAGATGTCTTGAAATCACGTACACTCATCCATTCACAGGAACTCTATCCAGCTGTGTTTCCAATGATGCACGTACAAGGCAAACTATTTTGTTAATATTAAAGAAATAAAAAGACAAACATGATGACCATGTTACATTATTTGCACATCAGTAATTTAAAACTTGGGTTCAAATGGGTAGCTTTCTGTAAGCATGTTCACCATTCACATTTTGATCTCCTTCATGTTGGTAAATGTTCTTCCCATAGAATAGAAATCTTATTTATGTAAGAGTTTTACATTCTGTGATTCATTGCACTGCAGATGCCTTTCTTTTTGTACAATGGTAGTCAATCAACCAGCTAATATGTACACTGTCAAAGAACTAATGCAATTTGTACTGCTTTGGTACAACATCCATCCTGTTACATTACACAGGTGCCTCAGGGCTCCTTTTGTCTGCTCAGATTGTAATGTAGGGTGGGGTCCATATATATTTTTTTGTCTCATAGATTTTCTCCCTTCTTAATTATTAAGATTCAGGTCATTTCTCGGACCAATGCATTTCCTATTTTCTCTTACAGTCTGGTTCTACTTTTTTTCTTCTCTCTTACTTCTCTCTTCTGTTTTATATTTTATGTAGGGTCTCAACCCGAAAGGTCACCCATTCTTTCTATCCAGAGATGTCGCCTGTCCTGCTGAGTTACTCCAGCATTTTGTGTCCAGGTTCGGTGTAAACCAGCATCTGCAGTTCCTTCCTACACACTATTTATTCACAAAATGCTGGAGTAACTCAGCAGGTCAGGCAGCATCTCAGGAGAGAAGGACTGGGTGACGTTTCGGGTCGAAACCCTTCTTCAGTCTGAAGAAGGGTCTCGACCTGAAACATCACCCATTCCTTCTCTCCTGAGATGCTGCCTGACCTGTTGAGTTACTCCAGCATTTTGTGAATAAATACCTTTGATTTGTACCAGCATCTGCAGTTATTTTCTTACACTTCCTACACACTAACTATTTTATGTGTCGGCAAGTGGGTATTACTTGGGTGTATAACATTATATATTAATTTAGGTTCCACACTAATTGCAAGCAGAATTTGAAGCAAAAATCTGAAGATGCTGGAAATCTGAAACAAAATCTGAACATATTGGAAGCACACAGCAACTGGGGAAAGAAAAAAGATTGATGTTTCATGTTAAGGACCCTTTATCGGAACTGGAACAATTTGAAGACAAAGGTATTTTAAGATGTAGGGGTGGGTAGAGTGTGCGGGGAGAGAGAAGAGAGAGAATGCCTGATAGGAGATACAGATACGATATTGCCAAGGTAACAATTCCCTTCATAACTGGTAGTTGGAGACAGAAAAGTAAAAAAAGATACATATTGAAACCAAAAGGTACAGCCACGTCAGAGGTAGAAGACCTCTATAAATTGTTAGATTCAACACTGAGTCCAGAGTGGTGCCGTGTGTTGTTATGTAGAGGATGAGATGTTGACCTTTGTTGAGCTTATGTTGGCCATTGTTGGAGCAATGTGGGGGGCCATAAATTTCAGTGGTGCAGAGAATTGAATTGACAGCCATCAGAAGCCCAGGGTCATCCTTGCAGAGTGAACAGGGGGGTGTTGCAAAGCTTTCACCCATTTCTGTTCTCCGTTGTAGGGGGGGACAAAGGTAGACGGGCGATGAGAGGAATCAAGAAAGGCGATGGCTGGAGGCCAGCAACAGCCTGGGGCTTACCTGGATTGGGCAACGCTCAGAAGAACAGAGTATGGACTGGACTTTGAAAATGGCTCCAAAACATGGCACGTCTTGCATGCGGGCTCAGTGGACTACTTCTTATACTTTGCTAATTGGGGGATTGTGCTTGGGTATGGCAATATGCTATTGGACTTTTTGTAAGAAACGAATTTCACTGTGAATTTGCACGTGACAATAAAGTACCATTGAACCATCGAACCATTGTTTTTCTGTTTTTGTTACAAACACAGAGTGTTTGCATCGTGCGAGTTGGAAGTTGGGGAGAATATCTCTTGACTGAATGTTGTCACCGAAGTAAAAATTTAGAACAGGATATGTTCACACGTAATTCATATTTAAATTAGAAATCTGCAGATTGAAATGCTTTCAGCCATGAAACCTGGGCTGCTATATCTTTTAACTTTGGGCTGGAAATTGAATAGAACATCCGAAGTAGGAGAAGAACTGACCGCTTGGCACCTCGAGTGTGATCCACATTTAATAAGATCATGGCTGATCTGATTGAAACCTCATCTCTACTTTGCCATCTTGCCTGGGAAATCTTCACTCCTTTGCTCACCAGGAGTCTGGCCGCTTTTGAAAATACTCATAGAATTTGTCATGATTTTATGCTTCTAGAGTTTTTTCCACAACGAACCCTGGCCTATCCAATACCATACATCTAAAATAACCTGTTCTTCCTCAATGTGCTACATCCATCGCTTATGATGGCTTTAAATTCTTAATATCATTATATCCCAACATTTTATTTACTGAATTGTCAAAGAGTCATTGGAGCAAGCTCTTCTGCCCACTCAGTCCACACATATCATCAAGCACCCATTTGCACTAATCCCAATTATTCTTCTCCCCTACTTCCCCAGATTGCACCACAGCTACAGACATGGAGATATTAACATAACAGCTCAAAATTAACTTCCCAGCATCTGCAGCAAACCTACACGCCCATCACTCACCACACTGCTTGCTTTGTATTCAAATGTTCTGACGGAAGTGATAACCTAATGCATTCTCTTGGATATGTGCATTGTCATTATCATTGGTTTGGATCAGAACAATATGCATGGATGAGATTGTTGGTGATTATAACTTGCCAACCTATAACCAGATAGATTGATAGACGTAAACAGGCAATGCCATACAGTCAGCAGCAACGAGTTGAAGAGACTTGAGGCTGGCTTTCCGTGGACAATCATACTCCTCAGTAAGCACTTTAAAGATGTGCATTGATTTTCAATTGTGCGTGCAGACAGTTGCCAAAAATCTCGTACTATTTCTCTCTGTGCAGATGGTGTAAATCTACTATTTTCGGTTATATTATTCACACTGTACAAAATACTTTTCCCTTTGCCAAAAGATACTTTTCTTCCTTTATTCAACACAGTTTTCAAGAAGAAGAATATTTTTATTACTTTTACTGCCCCAATTTCCGTTTTATTTTTCTGTCAGAAATTGATGACTATGGACCATCCAGTGTACAACCTGTACCTAATGCACAACAGGGTGCAAGGGAAAACAGTTCTGCTCTCCATCAAAATATCACCATGTGATCTTTTGCATCCATGTTGGAGAGCAGACAGGTCAATAATTTAGTCCTTCTAAATTGGGACTTTGAAGGAAATTGGAGGAACAGCATGTCATAGAGGGGTGGTTCAACTGATGGAGTAGGGGGGAGAAATCTGGTAGAGAGAGGTTGGGGCAATAACTGGCAAGTAATGGGTGGACTTAACTGAGGAGGGATGATTGGCAGAGGTTTGAGATGGTAACAAGGCTAGAGGTGAAGTGGAAAGAAAAGGGTGCAGATGTGGAATCTGATAGGAAGGAATGTGTAGCAAGGAACTGCAGATGTGGGTTTACATTGAAGATAGACACAAAATGCTGGAGTATCTCAGCGGGACAGTCAGCATCTCTGGATAGGAGTGGGTGACATTTTGGGTCAAGACCCTTCTTTAGGCTCAGAGCCAGGGGAGAGGGAGCCACAGGTATGAAAATGAGACATCAAAGGGGATGAAGTCCGAGGAAAATGTAGAATACATCATTGTTAGCTCGGGGAAGGTGACAATGAAGCATATGAAGATAACAATTTAATCAAGGGGACAATCAGACTGGTCGGAGAACTATGATGGGGGTGTCATGGTGAGAGAGGGAAAGTCAGGGTTACTTGAAGTTAGAGAAGTCAATATTTATACTGCTGGGTGGTAAGCTGCCCAAGTGAAATATGAGGTGCCGTTCCACTTTAACTCCCCCTCTCAATCCCAAACTGACCATTCTGTCCTAGGCCTCCTCCACTGTCAGTGAGACCCAACGCAAATTGGTGGAACAGCACCTCATATTTCGCTGGAGTAACTCAACGGGTCAGGCAGCATCTCTGGAGAAAAGGAATAGTTGTTATTTCAGGTCCTTCTTGGAACTTAAATATGCTTTATT